>NC_080579.1:10874918-11474918 GCF_029962835.1 Magnolia sinica
GTGTGGATTTCTCATAATCATCATACAGTATACATAGTACACTTTTTGCACTAAGACGTGCATGGCAACACAGGGACATCTCCTCTTCAAAAAAAAAACAGAACTCTGTTTCTGGTATGAAACAGAGACTGCGGATGATCTCAGTGGGCCATCATCATGGTCCAAATGCTCAATCCGAGCCGTCCATCATGCAGAGGGGATCGATTTAGCCAAACCCATGTTGACTTTATGCACTCATGCACGCACACGTGTTGGTTTCAATGGTCACAAATGGACTGCCCTACAACTATTGCAGCTGATTTCTTCCGTGGGTCACGCCGAATCTGATCCAAAACCGTCCCTTCCCAACCGAAATTTCGTGAAGAATATTATGGATGGCGTGGATTTCTCAAAACACCGAACGAAGTGGGCCCCACCAAGCATCAACGCAGCATGCGTGAAGTTACGCACATCCAAGATTTTCGGAAGTTTCGGGAGGTGGTGACCCACCTATGATGATTAGATCAATGATCTGAACCGCTCAGTAGACTCCAACGACTCAGCTAATGAAGACCTAGGAGAGTGAATTTGAAGAGAGCTGCATGATCAGTTTTTCATCGTCCAAACGCAGTTCGAACGGCGGTCTAAAAAGCTAAGGAGGGCCACATAAAAACGGATGAAAAACGGTCATGTTCGACCGGTTTTCCGTGTACAATCGAATGAACGGACCCGATCTCGCAAGAAACACCAAGAAATTGGCCCACCATCATACGAGCGCAAGACCGTTTCACAGCCTCCGCACGCCGTGAAAATCGGCCGCTGTGGACCATTATGCGATCAAATACAAGATCAGCTTGATTATTCAGACCGTCCAAAAGGTGGATAGGAGGGTTTTTACCCTTCTTATGCAGTTAGAATTCGAGGAATGGATGACGATTCGTCTCGGTTTCAGTTCAAACGCAACTGTTTTGCGTTGTTGCTGCATAAAACAGAGACTTGTGTCCGACTCTGTTACAAAGGACGTGCGGAGCAAGGGGGAGAAAGTGGAGGAGTTTTTTTTATATAAAGCTGGACGTGGAAGTAGAAAGGAGGATAGTTTTGGAGGGACGTGAGGAGTTGGGCTTGGACGGCTGCACAAGTGGAAGGCTTTGGCTGGAACAGGGGACGGTGGAGCAGACAGAGGGAGAGAGAGTATTATTTTTGAATTTGTTTATTTCAGATTACTGCTTTTTATTTTTTCTTTAAGGATGTTGAGCCTAAACATGTTTATTTTTGGTTCTAGCATGATCATGCTAGGCTAAACCTCTTAGTTAGGGCTAAGAGGTGAAGCCTGTAGCGAGATATGGGAGATTATATTTTGTGCTTGTAATTTAAAATTCATGAACTGAATGTGATTTTTAGTTGATTATTAAAGGAATATTTTTCTTAGTCTTTAATGGTCCGTTGTGACTGAAATTACAATGGGTTTGTAATGGCTTTGAGTATTCCTTTTCCCTTTTTATTTTATGACGTCAGGAAGCCCTATTGTTCACCATCGTCTCCTGGGCATGGTTGGATGATGGTACCTTCTTGACTTTCATCCGCTGTTGATTGGTTGGTAATTAGTTTAATCCTGTTGTTTGCTTTGTCTCCTGGGCATGGTTAGATGATGGAATCCATTCTAATTCATATACCTTTCATCTCTTGAAAACCAGATCAAGTAAGTTCAGTTTAAATTCAATAATTCTTGATGCAGGCATAAGATCTCCCTGATCCCTACAAGTGGATCCTCTGAATCCCTAGTTTCCTTCCTCTGAATTACTTAAGTTTTAGATAATTATTCCACAATTATTCCCTAAATTCTATTTGATTGAGATTACATCTTTTGCTAGTTCTAGATCTAGTGAGTTCCAGATCACGTACAAGTTTCAGTCCCTGTGGATTCGACCTCGGTCTTACCGAGTTTATTACTACATCACAACCCTATACTTGGGGAGTGAACACATAACAGGTAAGTTATTTTCATAATTGCTCACGGACACTACGGGGAGGCTCGTCACCCTAGTGTAGGGCGACAACTCGAACATGGTGTCCTATACCACCGCTAGGTTCATGAGTTAGGATCATAAAACTAATGATTATAATTAGACTCATTTAAGGGGAATAGTGGTGTAACACCCCGAAAATCGACACCCGAGTGCATAGACTCCAATCCTGAGTTCCAGGGTGTTAGCTTAATAAAATATACATGTGTCCTCATTCATATTTACATTCATTTCATACACATGTAATCAAAGTAATGCGTTTCAACTTAGCGGAACCAAAGCGAGGTAGAGATAGCAAAATTTGGAAATATATGGTTAACACGCAAAAGTTAGAGTATCAAAAGTGGTAACCACCCATATGAGAATTATACGAATCACGATAATTGCAATAGGAACAGAAAAACAACTACAAAGTGAGAAGAAGCTAGAGATCTACTAGGCGCCCCGCGTGCACTATCGACTAGTCCTATTCCTGAGTTATTTGCATATGTCGAATAGGAGGCATCAAATGCCATCGTAGTGAAGAAATATATCGAAGATTGTTACTTGGGACATTTTAGTGAATAGAAAGTTCATAACAAATACAAATTCATACATGTAATATGCTTAAGTATGTTACCTTTAATACACAGATGCTAAGCAAGTTACACATGTTATTAACATAACTAAGTGCAAATAATGATAACATAATAAACAAATAGTTTTCTAATTTACTTGGTAGGTATATTAATGCTATGATGAAATGATGTATGCTCCTTATAATCCAACACTCCCTCACGAGTGACTTTAACACATATTTTACAAATTCCAACACTCCATCACAAGAGACTCCAACGATAAATCGCAACTTATCATACGATATGAATGATTAGCCAAGTGATTATTAATTCCAGTTCATCCAATATGTTAACGAATATAGGATACCATCGTTATATCATAAGTCATTATTTGGATCGATTCACATAGCTCATTGTGACACTTGACGACTCTTCACCAGTGTTCCTTGATCCAAATTAAGGCACTAATATGGTACGGGTCATTACCTTACACTGAGTATGAATAATCAATCCAGAGATACGCGATTGTGACTCATAACTAAATCAATACAACGGAAAGGGCTCGTCATCCAATTCCATTCACACCTGGACGTTCGAACGGTACTCTAGCATTGAACTATTGGCCAGGTAATTTGATGGGGTCATTTGAATAACATTCTATCACCTTAATCAGTGCTCAATAGTCATTATGGGGAGGCTTATCACCTTAGCATATGTCGACAACTCGAACATAGTATCCCATGCCACCATGATTGACTCACGAGTCTTTATGGGATCGTAACACACTAATAGTTATAAGTACACTAAATTAATGGTAATAGTGGTAACCCATATTCTATTGAATGTTATACAATCACCAAGCATAAGAATAATTGATCCATCATTAGACTGATGAGATCGATTAATGAGGATTCTTGGTAAACCAGCATTGGGTACAAAGCATCTCATGTAGTTTCAACTACTATCAATTGTCCGTGTTCAACATCAGTTTGCCGTATAAGTCTAAGATAACCTTCCTAAAACAAGCTATCCACATATTTAAATAATTTGTAAAGCTCGATCTACCATAATAACAATTTAAATTTATCCATTACATAAACATGATCGTAAGAAAATTCATTACATCATCATGGTATACCAATTAAATACATATACAATTCAATGTAGTTTAATTTACATCAACACAATTCAATTATGTTAATATTGCTTAGCATTCTACATCGAAGAGTTCTAATATTAAGAGTTTAATGTCATTCAAGCATTTCATTATGTTATTTTCTGAATAGCAAACAAACATATTTAATTATTTTAAAATATTAGATAGAAGTTTGAGGCTAGATCTTCGCCTTAGAGTCGAAAATCCTTGATTCGGATGTGGCTCTGGCGTATGAAATTTAGAAAAATTGCTTCAAACCCTATTTCATTTGTAAATTCATCGTTAGTAGCATAAATTCTATTTTAATTAGATTTTAATTAAGGGTTAAGGGTTTTACTTTACTCAGTTTGAGTAAACCCTAACTCGATTCAATGAGTCGGGGTCCAGAATTAGGGTACCACGGTATTCACATGGGGCTACACCCAAATACTGCTTCCATAATAGCATGAGTTGTTCCTAATCAATTGTCGAGACCTTAAGTCATATCATAAACTAACCCTAGAGTTAGGGTTTTTAAGAAATGATGAAATGAAAGGGGGTTTTTAACCTTAATGGCTCAAAAATGTAGTAAATGAAAGAAATAGGTAGAAGGGCAACAAGGGAACCTTTTACCTAGCAAGGGGTGAGGAATTCAACCCAAAATCTTTGGATTTCAGCCATAGAAGATATGAAACTAAGTGTATAGGTGAGATCTTACAAGATCCAGTGAGCACGGGGATTGAACGGTGTGATCCGGCACTGGACCCCACCATTTCTACCATTTCTCCCCTCTTCTCTTCTTCTTTCTCTCATTTTCTAGGGTAAATTCAAATAGGGAGAGGGGTAGTGAAATAAATGGGTATTTATATTGCCAGATTTGGTACAAATAGTCGTAACGCATATGTACTTACTATTCTAACCCTATAAGAGGTTGTTTATACCATTTGGGGCCCACTAGGAGATGTACGAGTCAATCTACTGTATAGGATAGTTTTTCTAAGTGACAATCTATGCAAAGCTTTAATCACCCTGTATATCGGACATATCAATCAATGATTATGATCTAAAGTCAGTTCGATGGTTATTGATCATTGATCGGGATCACGACTATACGAATGTGTATAGAAAATTACTCTATGTTAGCGTCCTAAGTTTGGTTACGATCTAATCGCTTGAAAGTCACAACTTAAGAAAAGATCGAAAGTGGATAATTAACTTAAGTTCATGTTGATTTCAACCAATCCCCACATAACACATGTGCTGCCTTTCACCTCCAAGTTGAGCGATTTTGCATGCCGCCTCAGCTCAATATTCGCGATGGATGTTAAGCCCAACAAGACAAACATCTTTCTATAGTTTCAAGTTTAGCGGTCCATTAACAAGCGTCTTAGAGCTAGTTTGGTTAATTAAGGCATTTCTGAATTAAACTGAGCGACAATATTTCTTTTACATGGAAACTAGATTTTAGATTAGTTAAGTTTATAGCACGGAATATTCGTAATTAGAGGAAATGATGATTCAACTATAATCACCCTAATCAGGAACACTAATTCAACTATACAAGAAATTACTTGAATTAGTATAATATGCTAAAAATAGAAAATCTTAATTTAATCATATAACATAATTCCTATTGTGATTAGAAGAAATTTCTAAGAATACACCGAATATAAAAATTGTAAGATGAAAAAGATATGTCCAACCCATTAGTGACATGTAGTTGCAGAAATTTTCAATTTGAATGGGTCTATTGATTGTATTTTTTTCTGATAATTTTAGTTACTAGATTATTATTTTTTAATTTTTATGGCAGTTCATCATCAAGTTTAATTTATCTCCACCAAATTTCATTTTATTTCGAGTTCAAAAACAATTATTAAAATTTTAAAAGTAACAGCTGCTTGAAACCTATGATATTTTTTGTATAATTTTTAAAATATCCTAAAATGAACATCTTTTTATTTCTTATTTTTTATTTCTATGAAACTATAATTATTAAGATTCCTTTTAGCTTTTAAATCACTTCAATCGGAATTGTAAAGAAGAAGATACACATTTTTAAAGTTCGTATACGTAAGCTATCTAAATGAGGGTCGACCCTCAATTTTGGAGGTTGAGCTTCAACTGTCAGACTTTTTTTTTTCCCCATAAAATTGAGGTTTTGGTGGACCCAAAATCACTCCTGATAATTCCAAATATGATCGAATACACACACAAATATGTACTCAAATTAAGAATTTAAAAGTAACGTCCAAGGACATCTAATTCTCAAGTTGGCAAAAATCCAGGGCGTTATAGGTGATATCTTAGATTCAATCGAACGTTATCATACATTATGAATACAATATGATCAGTCATGTATTAGACTAATCTAATTGACATGGGAGAAACCTGGCGTAAACGACATTAGGTGCAATGCATCCTGCATAGTCCAGCTACTGTCGGTGGTCCGCGTTCAACCCCGATCCATTAAACAAGCCTTGGGTGGCCAACCTAATACAGGCCACCCCCTAACTTGAACAATTTGCCGGCTAACTTCACATCAAAGATGGTTCTACTTATTAAGCTAATAACTAGGTAATCTTTTAAGCAATCTCACAAAGTTAAGCATGAACCCTAAAATCAACATTCTTATTCATCCAGGCATTTCATCGAGCATGTAAATAATCGGTAGAAAGTAATAATAAGATTTGAAGAAACAAATTATATATAACAATGTTATGATATAAAAACCCTATTCACAATAAGGGTTCATTAACTGAGACTCTCAAGTGTTGATAAAATGTAACTTATGAGTAATGGTCCGTACCTTGAGATGGTTCGCTCGACTTAGAGCGCTTCCGGGGTTAGGGTTTTAGGGAAAGATGACTAAAACCTTAAAATTCATATAAGCCTTCATAAGATTTGAGAAATGACTCAACCTAAAATATCTAAACTTGGGAAGTAAGACTCAAACCTTACCTTCAATCGCTATAAGAAAGACTCCTACAAAGTATCCGAGAATGGCTAGCACGTAAATCGAATAAGAGAAAGTCAAACCTTCAATCAATCTCTCTCTCTCTCTCTCTCTCTCTCTCTCTCTCTCTCTCTCACTTTTCTTCTTCCCCTCTTTCTCTCTTTATTTTTGAATATTTGGGCACAAAATTCATATGTGGAAAGGGGGTATCAAATAGTGAACTATTTATATTACTAGAATGGGTGCAAATGGCCCCAATGGCTAGTTATTAGCTATATTATCTCAACAGGATTTTAACCACTGAGACTCACCGGGAGGTTTACATGCCAATTTAAGTCAGGAGGTAGGTATCCTACTAAGAGATTCATGTTTGGATACAACCATCTGATAACTGGATATGCCAATTAACGAGGAATATACAATTCAGTTCGACAGTCATTGAACGTCGATTAGGGTTACAATTATACAAATGTGTATAGGGTAATAATTTATATTAGTTTCCTAAGTTGATCACCATCTAACGGTCCAAAAGTCACAACTTTGGCAAAGAACGAATGATGAACATTTCTCTTAACTTTAGGTTATCGCCTATGACACTCGCACACTCCATGCACTTGACCTTCAGGCTGAAGTTGAGTTATCCTAGATGCTATCTTAGCCGAATATTTGCAATGGACATCAAGCCCGATATGAGGGATATGTAGCGGACCGCGAACATGTGGCCTAAGATATTTCGATTAATCGGGGCATTTTTGAAATAAGTTGCACGTCAAAAATTCTTGCAGGTGATAGTTAGTATTGTGATCAGCTAAGTTCATGATGTTACCCATTCGTGATTAGTGAAACTGGGTATTCAACTTTAATTATCTTGAACCTTCAAATGCTAGTATAATTAGGGCATTTAGTGGGGGTTAATACAAACTTCTGATGGTTCTACTCGTGGAAATATTACAGTTTTCGTACTGAATTTTACAGGACATTACATACAGTTTCATGTGATACGGTCCACTTGCACATCAAATTTGATTGATATTTGGAGGTCTGCCTTATATCGACCTTTAAAAATCAATGAACCATGCGGATCAAGCCCCACATGTACCAGTGAGCCCAACACATTTTTCAAGTAAAAAACAAAAGAAGTCTATGTAACGTAGTGTTTTGCTTTATTTATTTATTTATTTATTTATTTATTAGTTTACATGTGTAAGGTGCACTTTAGTGCACTGTATATGTGCACATCAATGTTACATGTGTGCATGGGTTGGTCCCATGATAAATTCGAACCATCCATCATGTGGGCCTCATGTATAAATCCTATTATAATAAAAAATAGATAAAATAATAATAAAATAAAACATTGATCTTTTTGTGAGCCTCCTCTTTCTCTCTCTAGCACCCACCCCCTCTCTTATTTTCTTATTTGAAGTTCCTAGATAGATGCAGGCCCCTCTCTTAATAAGGGAGGATGGTTCCTGTACCGAAAGGATAAGGAAGAGGAAGTTACAACGACTGGCATCAATCCTTCGACTTATTTAAAAACCCCAAGGGTCTCAACCACGAAACTAATCAATTACTTGTATTAAATTATGGAATTATAAATATAAGAACTAACACGTATGTGTGAGTATGAAAAAATTAAGTGTTATTATATCACCCTTGTCCTCTCATATCCACCATTCTTACAGACTAGACAGTCCTCGACCTGACCATCTGCCATTACTCTACTGCTCAAACCGGTGCAACCCTTAAGTACCCCGTTGATCCACTGTCGGCCCAACTAGCCCCGATTATTTAGGGCTCCTAGTCCCTATTGTTCCTTTGTATTTCTTTGGGCTCTTGGTCTTGGTTGATAAGAAGAGAGTTTTCTCACTTGCTTTTCTAAAAAAGTTGTTGATTCAATTTTATTTTATTTTAAAATAATTTGATAAATATAAAAATAATAAATTTTGATGTTTAAAATACTATTTAGATGATTAAATTTTTTAAATATTTAAAATCATATTTTAAAATAATTTCTATAGAGAATAAGATGATGAAATCCATTTTTTAAAAAAAAAATAATTCGATGATTCAATATTTAGGTTTCATAAAAAAATTATAAATAATTTCAATACATAAAAAGATAATATAAAAAAATTATAAATAATTTCAATACATAAAACGATAATATATCTAATTTCTAAAATAATTTAACATGGGAAAAAAGATTCCAAACTTTTAAAAATAAAATAAAAAAATCTATAGAGAAAAAGATAAAGAAATCAGATATTTCTTTAAATAATTGGATGATTCAATTTTTAGTTTTCTTAAAATTAAATTTTAGAAATACTTTATTAAGAGAAAAAGATAATAAATATTATTTTTAAAATAACTTTATTATACAAAATATTAAAAAATACCTGGATTCAATTTTCATAATAAAACAATTTTTAATAAAGATAGCGTGGAGTCCGAACACAAGACTTTTTGATCATGCTGTCTCTCTCAACTGATCTAAGTAATATTACTAAATTTAATAATAGAGCAATAACGGATGCGGGTTGCATCCTACCTCGGTGTGGACGGAAAAGGAAGGGGCTTGTGACCATGATACATGGGTTTTATCAGGCCGTTCATCCATTTTTAGATGTTGTTTTAGGATATAAGCTCAAAAATGAGGGTGATCCAAGACTCAAATGGACCACATCACAGGAAGCAGAGGTGATAATAACGTCCACTATTGAAACCTTCGGAGGGCCCACTATGATGTTTAGATTGAAACCGGACTGAGTAAACTCAGTTGGGCCCACCTTGAATGTATGTGGTCTATCTACACCATCAATTCGTTTTTTCCATATAATTTAAGGAGTTGAGCTCAAAATTGAAGCATATCCATAGATTAAGTGATCATACCACGGAAATAGTGGGGATAATGATTTCCACTGTTGAAACCTTGCTAAGCCCCACAGTGATGTTTATTTGTCATCCAACATGTTCATAAGATCATAAGGACATGGACGAAGGGAAAACAAAAATATAAGCTTGATCCAAAACTTCTGTAGCCCCCAAGAATTTTTCAATGGTAGAAGTTCGATTCTACTGTTTCATGTAGTGTGGTCCATTTGAACGTTGTATATGCTTGATTTTTGAGCACATGCCTTAAAATTATCTGTTAAAATAGATGGACGGAGCGGATAGAATACGTAAATCATCTTGGGCCTTGGAAGGTTTCACGGGTGGTGTCTCTCTGCAGTTTCCTTTGGCGTGGTTCACGGGGCTTTGGATTTACTTTACTGCTGGCGCTGTGTCCTTAAATGACTTTGGATTTACTTGACTGCTGGCGTTGTGTCCTTAAATGACTTGACAAAACAGACTGAGGACGACTAGGTTGTTTTGGGCCACCAGTCAGTCTGCTTTCTATCATTGTCGTCTTAACCCAATCTTATCAACTATCATTTAAAGTGGCTTAATAAACCTCTTTTATTTTTGGCCACCAACCGAGGAAGTGGATCAGGTGGTGACACGCTACCTTGTTAGGTGGTGCCAGGCGTTGTTGTGTCTACCATGATCTATGTATTTTATTCTCACCGTCCATCTATTTTTCTAGCTCATTTTATGGCATGAGTCCAAACTATAGTAGCAGATTAATAGGTCTAGTCAAGCACCCTATAGGAAATAATGGTGATTGAATGCCTTCCTGTAAAATTTCATCGAGGGCTACAAAAGTTTTTGATTAAGCTTATACTCTCATTTTCACTTTGCACAAGTCTACATGGCCTTATCCACAAGTTGGATGGCAAATAAACGTTATGGTGATTAAATCTCTGCCCCCATTATTGAATGTTTATCTTTTGAGAGGAAAGAAATATATATTATGTTGGGCCTTATAATGGTTTTTTAGGTGGGTATCATTTTCCTCACCTTTTCCTTTGGTGTGGTCCACTTGAGCTTCATATTTGCTTCATTTTGGAGCTCATATAATAAATTGACATGGCTAAATGGATAGATGGCATGGATATAAAACACATATATCACGGTGGGCCGTATAACACTCCACAACAAGTACATGAGTGGTGTTGGTGTCGCCACCGATCACTTCTTCTCATCATTATATGAGTATAATCTTAACTACGATTAAAATACCTTTTTTAAGTTTGGCACCACCCACCTAGGGAAGCCTATAGGGTGGTGACCTCAACACCACTCATTTAGGCGGTGTCAGGTGTTGTAGGGCCCATTGTGATGTATATGTTTTATCCACATCATCCATCCAATTTTCGAGCTCAATTTAGGGTATGAATTTAGAAATGAAGCTGATCAAAAGCTTAAGCGATACACACTATGGGAAATAATGGTGACTTAACGCCCACCATTAAAAACTTCGTGGGGCCACCAAAGCTTTGGATCAAATTGATATTTGTATTTTGTCTTTATCAAAGTCGATGTGACATTATTAAGTATGGTTGGATGGAAAATAAGAATTACCTTGATATGCCAAGACGTTGGATGGTAAATAAACTTTACAATGTGCCTATGGAAGTTTTCAACAGTGGCCATCATTATTACAACTGTTTCCTATAGTGTGGTCCACTCCAGCTTTAGATTTGCTTCATTATTTTTGGATCCATGACCTAAGATGAGATGGAAAATCAGATGGATGTGTTGCGCAGCACGCCAACAACTCTAGTGAACTGTGATCTGATCTCCGGTCTCACCCACAAACGATAAACAAAAAGAAATATAATATAGAAGAAGAATTAAAGTATTCCAAACAAACCATAAGACAGGATATACGTGGAAAAACTCCAAACAAGGGTAAAAAAAAAAAAACCACAGGTACAAACTTCTATTATGAAGAAAACGAGATTACAAGTAATATACTAACCTTTTCCCTTTAGATGTATAGAGAAAACCCTTTGCCCACACTTTAGAATAACTCCTATTCACCGTAGAAAAGCCCTAGGGACCCTTATTTATAGTTTGAGCAACTCCCCTTTCGCACCCTTACGAAACCGACTCAAATTTCCGCAGTCTGTATCAAATCTGCAAAACGAATCTGTGTAACCTCGACTAGTCGAGCAGGCTACTCGACTGGTCGAGCGGACCCTCGACTGGTCGAGCATGGGCCTCGACTGGTCGAGCACTTTGGAACTAAAAAACTGATGCTCGCTGGACTTTGAGTCGAGCCAGGGCCACTCGACTGGTCGAGCAGGGCACTCGATTGGTCGAGCAGTCCTGTCCAGATGTGGCTCCACATCTCAACAATCTCCCACTTGGAGACACATTACTATAAACCTTCGTCTTCTACATCCGGAGTGCACCACCTCCCCGTTTTCAAGCCTAAAGACTAATCAAAGCTGAACAGAACTTCGGCTTCTCTCGTGTGACCGCCTTGGTTAGCATATCCGCAAGATTCTCACTTGTATGAATCTTCTTTAGAGCAATCGATCTATCTTTTAATAATGAACGTATGAAGTGATATTTGATGTCAATATGCTTGGTCCTTGAATGAAAGGCTGAATTCTTAGCTAATTGTATTGCACTCTGGCTGTTATTGTACAATTTGCAATTTGCTTGCTTCTTACCTAACTCTTCTATGAAACCTTGCATCCACACCATCTCCTTGCACGCTTCTGTAGCTACAACATATTCTGCTTCCGTTGTACTGATAGATACTATCTTTTGTAATTAAGAGACCCAACTGACTGCAGCACTACCCAGAGTAAAGACATAACCTGTAGTGCTTCTTTTACTGTCGATATCTCCTGCCAAATCTGAATCTACGTAGCCTTGTAGCTTAATTTTCGATCCTCCATAACACAATCCTATATCCTTAGTACCTACCAGGTATCTAAGGATCCACTTCATAGCTTCACAATGTTCCTTCCCGGGGTTGTTCATGAACCAGTTAACAACTCCCACTGCTTGAACAATGTCTGGCCTCGTGCTCACCATAGCATACATGAGACTCCCAATAGCTGATGCGTTTGAGACTTTAGCCATGTACTCCCGTTCCTCCTGCGTCTTTGCACCTTGCTCTTTAGAAAGCTTGAAGTGGTTGGCTAATAGAGTGCTAACAGGCTTAACACCTCTCATATTGAATCAATCAAGTACCTTGGCTATGTACTCTGCCTGTGACAAAACTAGTTTATTGTTTTTCCTGTCACGCTTTATCCTCATGCATAGGATTTGTTTGGCAGCTCCTAAATCCTTCATGACAAATTCTCTAGATAGTTGTCTTTTGAGATCTGAGATGTCCTTTAAGCTTGAACCAACCACAAGCATATCATGAACGTATAAAAGTATGATAATGTACGACGTATCAAACTTCTTCAAATAGCAACAGTGGTCTGCATGACATCTCCTAAAACCACTTCCCGACATGAAACTGTCAAACTTCTTGTACCACTGCCTCGGGGTCTGCTTCAGGCCATATAGACTCTTCTTCAGTCTACACACTTTGTTCTCCTTTCCTGGTGCCACGTATCCTGTCGGCTGATGCATATATATCTCTTCTTCAAGGTCTCCATGAAGAAAAGCTATCTTAACATCTAGCTGCTCTACATGTAAGTCCTCTGTAGCCACTATACTTAAGACCATGCGAATCGTAAACATTTTCACCACAGGTGAAAATATTTCAGTGAAATTGATACCTACCTTTTGTTGGAATCCTTTCACAATCAATCTAACCTTGTACCGTTTCAAACCATCATGCTCCTTCAGTCTATAAACCCACTTGTTATGAAGAGCTTTCTTACCCTTCGGTAGAGTGACTAACTCCTATATACGATTAGACTCAAGAGAGTCCATTTCATCATCCATGGCCCGCTTCTACTTAACCTGTGTATCTGACTGTAATACCTCTTTAAAACACTCTGGTTTACGATTATCTGTCAGCAGTAGATAATGTAAGGATGGTGAGTATCGGACTGTGGGTCTCCTCTCCCGAGTAGATCTCTTCACAATTGGTATCTGCGGCTCTGCCTCATAATGCTCCTGTGCATGATCATCTTGTGGTGCTGTAACACCCGTGTCCGGTAACTTTTCCAACTCTACAAATTCTTTCTCCTCAGCCTTATTTTGCTGCACACTGTCCTTATGCATCACTTTTCATTGGAGACTACGTCTTTGCTTTTGATGATTTTCCTATTTTCTGTATCCCAAAACCTGTAGCCAAAATCATGCTGCCCGTAGCCTATAAATGTACACCTCTTGGACTTCACATTTAACTTGTTTCTATGCTCTACATAATGTGAACATACGAAGTGCAACCGAACACTTTAAGATGTGCTGTCACCTCCAAACTTGGAAACCGGGCTCACAAAATTCTCGATTGTCGAATCCAGTGCCGACAGCCAACGTAGTATCCTATTCTCTGCTCCCAGCGCCCATACACCAAGTTCCGATCCTGAGATCCTACAAGAAAGATTTTCCAACATACATTTATCTCATAAGAAGCATAACCACAAGTTTACCCAAATTACAAAGGTAACATCATCATCACATATCCACTAATATAAACATTTGAATACAATACTGAAAGGAAAATACATATGTCAAAATCAAAGCTCCAGGAGTACGCTACACGCTCCAAGCTCAACGTTGTTGCGACTTAACGCCACCTGCACGCATCTATCGTGCATAAGTTTATAGAAAGCTTAGAGGGTGGTGAAAGTGTGTGCACAAGGTAAGTGCCAAGTACTCAATACAATGCCATAATCATACAATATCAGAAATACTAGCAAGATCATGAATCATACGATATCAGAGTAAGCGAAAATACTGACAAGTCCATGAGTCATACAATATCAGAGTACGTAATACAGATCAGCTATGCAAATGAGGAGTCATAAAGAGCCAAATATCAAATGTCGAGGATGCAATGCAATATACAATTCCTGATGAGTTCACGAATACCGTCAGCCGAATCTAGGCCATATAAATGTAGAAACATAGTAACCCAAAATGCTATATGCCGCGGATGCTGTATGCGATATGCGATGCGAATGAAATGACTAAGTTAGTGTGAAGTTGGGTTGATAGTACGTAGTATCGCAGGCTACGGGGTCCATCACAAGGGACTTCTATCCAAACCAGTCCCATACCTAAATTTGGATAGATAAACTCAATGTGGTAAACTCCTGACATCAGGTTGGTTGCGCGCCCCAACCGAAATCTTGGCCATTATGAAGGTACACATATCAATTAGTTGTTCACCACCAGCCCGAGTGGATAGCGAATGAATGAATGAGTATGCAACTCCTGCTCAATAAGTCCACATATCAGTATTGTATATCTCTGCGATCATCACCGGAGTCTATTACACTCTACGCCAGCTTACCGCCCCTATTCGAGCGCATAACTGGGTAAGTGGAAGAGAGCTCGGCTCGTCGATAGTGGACACATTCCTCAAGCTAGTCAAACTCAACCTAGATATTGCCCCCTCACTCTAGCGGGTAAAGTCACACCCCCTCCCAACCGACCACGACACAGTGAGAGATGCGTCCTATTGGTATATGGCCCTCATGCGCTCATATATATCCACTCGGTCTAGACGTTGGGGCGTCTCCTAGCCACGGAGGTTTAGGAATTTTCACCCAGGGACATCTATGACACCCGTATGCTAGAATCAAATATTTTCTATGTCCCATCTGGCTATCCACAATATGCATGTGGAGGCTATGACCCTGATATCACTAGGCTGTACAGTAATCATATCACAAAATACGTGATGCATAAGTCATACAATCCAGTTATACATTAATCCTGCGCAAATCATGTGCTCATGTGGGACGACTCCGCCTATCAGGGAGTCCCATAAACAACCTGCCCTATGGCATATGCAATGGTCAACCACATCTCTTAACAAACATGCAGATGATGTGTATGGGCATGTATCATGATGCTATGTTGTCAGATACTCATAATCGGTATCGACAACCGGCACCGATAATCGACATCGATAATTGGCCTATACAATCGGCCTCTACAATTAGAATCGGCCTCAACAATCGGCCTCGATAATCAGAATCGACCTCGACAATCAGAATCGGCCTCGATAATCAGCCTCGACAATCGGAATCAGCCTCGACAATTGGCCTCGATAATCAGAATCGGTAATCGGCTTAACAAAGGGCCTAAGGGAAGGTCACAATGTGGACATTTAACCATCACTGCCCATCAATGTGGACATTTAACCAACATTGCTCCCAAAGAGTGGCCCACATAGAGCCAAACATATAGTGGGGCCCATGACCTCACAATGGCCAATATACAACACCATGAGCCTCTATCAAGGGCCTAATACATGTCACTATGGGCCTCGCCACACGGGCCATAAATACATCACATCGGGCCTTACTCATGGGCCGCACATATATCACAATGGGCCGTACCAATGGGCCAATATACATCAAATGGGACGCATTATATGGGCTGCATCATCTACACCATTCTTCTTTTTTTAGAGATCATTTTAGTGCATTAACTGAAAAGAAATGGATCACATCGGAGGATTATTTGGACCATACCATAAATAATAGTGGAGATAATGATTTTCATAGTTTAAATTCACGGGGCCCACCATTTTATTTTATGTCCAACCTGATCATAAGGTCACAAAGACCTGGATTAAGAGGAAAAAATAAATTTCATATTGATCTAAACTTCTGTGACCCCAAAAAAGTTTTTCAATGGTGGACGTTCACTCTACACTATTTTTTACGGTGTGGTCCACTTGATCATCAAATTTGCTTCATTTCTATCCCAAGCCTTAAGATGATCTTGCCAAATGGATGGACGGTTTGGATGGAACACATCCATCATATTGTGACCCGGCAGATGGGTGGCGTGGACATACAATACATACATCAACGTGGGCCCCACACCACCCTGGACAAATGGGTAGAGTGGATATAGAATAAATACATCAAGGTGGGGCCCACATCCCCAAACGAATGGATGTTGAGGATACAACACATACCTCATATGTGGGCCCCACAGAGACTTGCTGACGTCAATCAACCATGGGGCCCACCGTACTAAGAATGGACAAATGGATATGAGATACGTATATTAAGGTGGGTCCCATCCCACACATGTAGCACGTGTGGGGTGGGCCCACACATCTGCTAAAAAGGGGTGGACGGTGGGGATTTAACCCATACATCATGGCTAGGGTTCACCTGTCCCAAAACGGATGAACAGTGCTAGATATAAAATATGTCCATCAAGGTGGGTCCCATCCCACATGTGCAGCATGTGTGGGTGGGTCCCACACACCCAAAATGAACGGACGGATTGGAATAACACATATCTCATGATCAGACTCCAGAACCTGCTGACGTCCTAGCTGCTGTGGACAGCTTGGATATTCAACACATTTATAAGGTGGGCCCCACCATAAAAAAACCAATGGTATAGATGCACACATACCTCAGGATCTACAGATTTTGCTGACAATAGATACAACAACTATATAACTGCTGGACGTCTGGGTTGCTGGCCTAGCATCCAACAGATGGATGGTGTAGATATAAACATATGCATCGAGGTAGGTCCAATATATGGACGACTGAGATAAATACCTGCATCAAGGTCGGGTCCACATGGGTGGGCCACATAGCCCTAGACCAAGCTGAACTTTGTATTTTCCCTTTATTTGGGCTTGTGTGGCCGACCGGCCATATAGGCCCAAAACGGTCAGCAATATAGTCCTATATGTGGGTAGTAATGTGGTCCACCGGATGGGTAGCGAGGATAAATCTCATACAATCATGGTGGGCCATAAGATGGATAGAGAGAGAGAGAGAGAGAGAAGGGGAGGGACCCCGCCATTATGGGCCCTCCCTATACAATGCATAATCAAGATGGGTCCCACCATATGTGGGCCCACAATAATCAACGGTTGAAAAATCATAAAATCACCCACCTAGACTTCTTCTTGGACTCCCTAGCTCCAAAGCTTTGACTTTGATAGAGGATGATGGACATTGGATGGTTGGATGGTGGAGATGGGAGGTAGGAAGATGGGCCACACCTAGCTTCTTTCATGGAAGCTTAGACGGTTCTCTCCCATGGGAGCTTGTTTAAAAATGGGGAAATGAGAGAGAGAGAGAGAGTGAGAGAGAGAGAGAGGATGGGATGTAAAGAGAGAGAGGGGGATGGGTGTGAATGATGGAGTGATGGGAAGTGATAGGTGTGTACTTGCCATGTAAGGGTGGAGAGAGAGAGAGAGTTGACTTTAGGGTTTGCTTTTGGGGATGGGACATGTACTTGATTGATAGGATTGATGGGACATGTTCTCTTGGGTTAGCAAATGTGCAGTTTTTTTATCGAACTGAACGTGGGCCCACATCTCCTGGCCTGGGTATCGCCTCATCGTGTGAGACGTGGCGTCGGAACCGCGGTGATGGTGCAGTCGTAATGGTACAAGTATCGGGTTGAGCTAACTCTGGAATCTGTGATACAGGCAACTACTATCTATGCATTGCGGGTCGTCGGAATTCGATCGAGAGGACCGTGGAAGCCTACGCAACGATACGATCTAGGATACGGGCCTCACATGTGCAAGGTTCACTTCTTTTTCAGTCCATGTTTCTTCTAGTAGCCCACCATCTAATGATGCTAAGGGACTTCTATTGATGAAATATGTGGCAATATTCATAGCATCTATCCAAAACGTCTTGGGCAGTCTTGCATGTAACCTCATGCTCCTGGTGTGCTCAAGGATGGTCCTATTAATGCGCTCAGCCATACCGTTCTGTTGCAGTGTCCCTGGAATCATTTTCTAATATTTGATTCCATTTGCTGCACAATACTCCTCAAACCTGTTATCACAGTACTCTTCCCCATTATCTGATATGAAACTTTACTGTTTTACCTGTCTCATTTTCTACCATTACTTTTCACTTCTTAAATACATCAAATACATTAGATTTATGCTTTAAGAAATAGACTCACAATTTTCTACTAGCATCATTAACAAAAGAAATAAAATAATGTGAGCTACCAAGAGATGATACCTATGCCGGTCCCCACACATCAGTGTGTACAATCTCCAACAGATGTGTCTTTGGAGCGCGTCCTATTTTCTTGAAACTTACCCTCTTCTGCTTGCCATACATGCAGTCATCGTAAAATTCCAAGTCAATAGACTTCAGCCTTGGTAGCTTCCCTTTTGACAATGGCACTTTCATCCCTTTCTCGCTCATATGTCCCAGCCTCTGATACCATAACTGCCCATTTACTTCAGTTGATGTGACTGCAAGTGAACTATACGATTCTGAAGTCACGTACAAAATACTTTCCTTCTTGCCTCGAGATATCATCATGACACTTTTTGTGATCTTTTAGGAATTAGTAGTGAATGTCGTCACATATTCGGTATCGGCTAATTGCCCCACTAAGATTAAGTTTCGTTTCAAACTCGGTACATGTCTGACATCATTCAATTTCAAAGCTGTCACGTCTTTCTGATTTATATGAACGTCTCCCTTTCCAACAATACTACACGGCTCATCATCACCCAGGTAGACTCTCCCGAAGTCATCTGACACATAATCACGTAGAACTTCCTTACACGAAGTGATATGAAACGAAGCACCCGAGTCTATGACCCAAGGTTCATTCCTCGCATCAAGAGACAAGATCAACGGCTCTGTGTCACTCTCCTCTGATAGATTCACTGAATCCTTTCCACCTTGAGAGCTTCTTTCTTGTTTCTTAAGCGCTCTACAATCACGTTTCATGTGCCCCTTCTTCCTGCAATGCCAACACCCGTCTTTATCTTTCGGTCCCTTGGACTTCTTCCTCGACTTAGAACGTTCGTGTTTATTACCTCATTTGTTCAGCGATCTTCCTCTTCCTTCAACGTTTAGAGCATTCCCTGAATCCCTTAAAACTCTCGATACCTTTCTTCTAGATTCTTCACTGAGAATTAGACCGGCCATATTATCAAATTTCAGCTTTCTCGACCCTGAAGAATTGCTCACAGCAATTACCAAACCATCCCAACTGTCTGACAAACTGGACAGGATCAATAACGCCCTGACCTCGTCCGTAAAAATAATGCCAACGGATTCCAACTGGCTCATGACTGTATTGAACTCATTTAGATGTTCAGCCACGCTCCCACCATCTGATATCTTCATATTGAATAGCTGTTTCATAAGATAAACCTTATTGGACGCTGAGGGTTTTTCATACATCGTAGCTAGGGCTTCTATTAATTCTTTTGTGGTCTTTACTTTAGATATATTGAAGGCAACGCTCTTAGACAAAGAGATTTAGATCATTCCTAAAGCCTTCCGTTCTAATAAAGACTATTCATCATCAGTTATCTTTTCTGGTTTATTCTCTTTTCCTCCTAGATAATATAGAGGTCATTCTGATACAGATAATCCTCCATCTACATCTTTCAGAAGGCAAAGTTTAAACCATCAAACTTCTCAATTCTAGTCTTCCCTTCTTCCGTCATCGCTCCCAATAGAACTAAAACCAATAGCTTTGATACCAGTTGTTGCGCAGCACGCCAACAACGCTAGTGAACCAAGATCCAATCTCCGGTCTCACCCACAAATGATAAATAGAAAGAAATATAATCTAGAAGAAGAATCAAAGCATTTCAAAAAAATCACAAGACTAGATATATGTGAAAAAATCCCAAATAAGGGTAAAAAACCATGGGTGCAAACTTCTACTATGAAGAAAATGAGATTACAAGCAATATATTAACCATTTCCCTTTAGATATATAGAGAAAACCCTTTGTCTGCACTTTAGAATAACTCTCATTCACCCTAGAAAAGCCCTAGGAACCCCTATTTATAATTTAAGCAACTTCCCTTTCGCACCCTTGCGAAACCGACTCAAATTTTCGCAGTCCGTATCAAATCTACAAAACGAATCTGCGTAACCTTGAATAGTCGAGCAGGTTGCTTAACTAGTTGAGCGGACCCTCGACTGGTGGAGCATAGGCCTCGACCGATCGAGCACCTCGAAACCAAAAAACTAATGCTTACTGGAATTTGAGTTGAGCCAGCCCTCGACTGGTCGAGTGGGCCACTCGACCGGTCAAGCAACCCTGTCCATATGTGGCACCACATCTCAACATGATGTAGATATAAAACCCATGCATCATGGTGGTCCCATAGTGCCTAACACATCACCATCCAATCTACTTCCTATCTCCATCATCTCAATCCAATCATATTAAATATCATTAAAGCTTAGATGGTAGATAAACATTATAATGTTGGAGGTTTTCAAATGTGGCTATCATTATTGCAACTGCTTCATATGTGTGATTCACTTGAACTTCACATCTGATTCATTTTTGGACCCATGCCCTAACATGAGATGGCAAAACCGATGGACTCTGTGGATATAAAACCCATAGAAGGTTTTGGTCCCATGATGCCCAACCCATCACCACCTTTTTTTTTTCCAACCATATTGATTGACATTAAACCTGACTTAAATGGCAACCACCTATGGATGCCGATTGGGTGGTGACCCCAACAACTCCTAAGTGGTGTCATGTGTTGTGGGGCCACTGTAATGTATATGTTTTATTCATACCGTGCATTCATTTTGCAAGCTCATTTTAAACCGTGAGCCTAAAAAAGGAAGCTAACCAAAAGTTCCAATGCACCACACCATAAAAAATAGTGGTGATTGAAGGCCTACTATTAAAAACTTCCTAGGGGCTACAAAAGTTTTGGATCAATCTAATATTTGTGTTTTTCCTTCAACCAGGTTTATGTAACCTTTTCAGCTGGTGGGATGGCAAAAAATAGTTTACAGTGGGCCTTAGAAAAATTTCAATGGTTGGTGTCATTATTCCTATTGTTTCCTATGGTGTAGTCGAGTCTAGTTAAGCTTTAGATCTGGTTCACTTTTTGGTTCATGCCTTGAAATGAGGTGGTAAAACAGATGAATGGCCTCGATAAATGACATGATCGCTCTGCAACCTACCGTTATATAAAACACATGTATCACGTTGCGTGTTGTTAGGTAGCCACCCAATCCATTTCATATCTCTCAGTCCATTCATACCAACACCATCATTAAAATAGACTTAAATGCACCGACCTAAGAAAGTAGATTGGATGGTGACCCTGTTACCTGGGGTGTCGGGCAATGTGGCCGACTGTCGTGTATGTATTTTATTGGTTCATCTGTTTTGTTAACTCATTTTAGGATATGAGCTTAAGTGTATGTTTTACCCATGCTGTTCAACTAAAAAATGAAGCAGATTAAAAGCTCCGGTGAGCCATACCACTACAAACAGTGGTGGTTGAATGCCCATCATTAGAAACATCTCGAGGGTTATAAAAGTTTTGTATAAGCATGATATTTGTGTTTTCCATCTTTGTGGCTTTGTGGGCCGATTGAATGGGTTATATGATACTCTAGTAATGGATAACACTAGACATAGGCATGCTAAATTGTACATGTGGCATACATTATAGAAAATTAAACTGATGATACTATAAGCCCACTTACTCTAAGTCACGGTCCGAAAATAAGATGATTTAAACAATAATAACGTTTGATTCATGGATACTTACAATTTTTCTGAAAATGAAAATGGGATATTTGTTTTTTTTAACCGTTCACTAAATGTCCTTTAAGAATCAGATTATCATATGTGTAGCTCATAAATGTTCGTTCATGATACAACTAAACTAAAAATGATAGTTTGTTAGTTTATTTTGATGGAGCTTTCTTACTTAGTTCAGAGGAGATGTGGTGCAGATCGGATGCCACAAATCTTGGCATTACTGTGCTGCTTGACCAGTCAAGGGCATTGCATGACCGGTCGAGTGGGCCGCTCAACCAGTCAAGTGGTGCTCGACTCAAAGTCCAGTGAGCTATTTATTTTGGAATTCTGTGGTGCTTAACCAGTCGAGGTTCAGGCTCGACCGGTCGAGTGGGCCGCTCGACCAGTTGAGCACCCAGCTCGACTAGTCAAGGGTTACACAGATTCAGTCCAGATATGGTGCGGACCGCGTAAATTTGAGGGGGTTTTCGCAGAGATGCGGAAAGGAGTTTCCTAAACTATAAATAGGGGTCCTAGGGTTATTCTAGGGTAATGCAAGAGAGTTTCCTAAAGCTTTGCAAGGGTTTGCTAAAGGGTTTAGGGCTATCAAAGGTGAGAGAGAGAGAGAAAAGCGAGAGAGGAAGCTTGTAGAAGGGAGATTATGCTCGTAGTGGTGATTTACTTCGTAGTCGACATCTCAGCACTTCTATGTCCTCGTGATGGGTAAGATCTCTCAGTTTTTCATTATTCTCTTATTGTTCATCTGCTCCTGCGTGAGCGAAGAAGGTTTGATCTAAGCGGTGTGTGCTTGTGATCGGTTGTAACATTCTACTTCATAGTGAACTGTTGCTCTGGAGGAGGTCCCGTGGTTTTTACCTCTTTGAAGGTTTTCCACGTAAAAATCTCTTGTGTTTGCAGATTATGCTTTGATTTATTTCATTGCTTTATTATCCCATAATTCTTGTATTTTTTGGAGGCTAGATTATAAGGTTTTATACAACGGCCCCCAACAAAGTAGTATCAAAGCGTTTAGGTTGGTTAAACGGAGTGGGATCAGATCTGAATTATGGAAGGTGGCTCATCAAGGATGATCAGTTTCAATAGTTCTAACTGGACCATATGAAAGCTAAGATGGAGGACTTGTTATCTTGCAAGGACTTGTATGCTCCAATTCTAGGCATATCAGTGAAGACAAATGATATGTCAGATGATGATTGGAAGAAGTTGGACCGGAAGACGGTTGGCTTTATTAGACAATGGCTGAACGATTTCGTATTCCACCATGTGTCTACGGAGACCTCAACCGCTAACCTATGATTGAAATTGCAAGGGTTGTATGAGAGGAAGACAATGGGCAATAAGATTTTTCTATTAAGACGACTTGTGAATCTCAAGTTCAAAGATAGTGGTTCTGTGGCTGAATAAATGAATGAAGTCAACAACATATTGAACCAGCTCTTTGCTATGAAGATGGTCTTGGACGATGAACTACAGGCTTTACTATTGCTTAGCTCATTGCCTGATAGTTGGGAGACATTGGTGGTGTCTCTAAGTAACTCCGTGCTAGATGGAAAGGTGTCCATGTAACAGGTAACTAGTTGTCTCTTCAATGAGGAGACAAGGAGGAAGTCTCAGGGGTCTACTCAACAAGAGACCCTTGTGACAAAAGAACGGAGGAGAGGAAAGAACAGAAAGGGCGGGAAGGCCCGAGATAAATCAAGAGGCAAGTCGAGTACTAGGAAGGATGTTAAATGCTGGAATTGTGGTAAGAAGTGCCAGTATAAGCATGAATGTCGTAAGAAGAAGAATGACAAGAAAAGAAAAGGAAAAGAGAAGGAAGATGAATCAGACTCTACTGTGGTCGCTTCAGATGGTGACATTGTAGTTATTCTTTCAGTAGATCATGATGTTTGTCTCATGGCTACGAGTCAGGACATCGACTGGGTGATAGACTCGGGAGCCTCGTTTCATGTGACTCCACACAAATCTTTCTTCATAAGGTACAAGTCAGGTGACTATGGGACCATGAAGATGGGACATTCTGGCATATCGAAGATCGTAAGGGTCTCCGATATTTGTGTGAAGACCGATGTGGGTTACACATTGGTTCTCAGAGATGTGAGGCACATTACAGACCGTCGCCTTAACTTGATGTCGACAAGAAGGTTGGATGATGATGGCTATGAAAGCTGATTTGTTGGTGGGCACTGGAAGCTCATCAAGGGTTTGTTGATCGTAGCCAAAGGAAAAAAGTGTTGCACCCTTTACAAGGCAAGTATCAGTGTGTGCAAGGGTGGGCTAAACCTAGTGGAGGATTCAACTACTGACATGTGGCACAGGCGTCTAGGCCACATGAGTGAAAAAGTGCCTCACCTACTAGCAAAGAAACGGCTCCTTCTAGACGTGACAGGTATACCTCTCAAAACATGTATTAACTGTTTATCAGGAAAATAACATAAAGTTTCATTTGTTAAATTTGCTTCTCATGTTAATAAATTGCATGCATTAGATTTGGTTTATTCTAATGTTTGTGGTCCTATGAGGACAAAAACCTTGGGTGGGGCATTGTATTTTGTCACTTTTATAAATGCATATGATGCATTTAGGAGGGTTTGAGTTTATGCTTTAAAATCCAAGGACGAGGTCTTTGGTGTGTTTAAAATGTTCATGCCATGGTTAAGAGAGAGACAGGTAGATCATTAAAGTGCATCCGCACTGACAATGGTGGTGAATACATGGTGACTTTCATGAGTATTATAAGTCCTTGGGTATATGGTATGAGCAAATAGTTCGCAAGACCCCCCCAACATAATGGTGTGGCTGAGCGAATGAATCACACAATTATAGGGAGAATCAGAGGCATATTATCCCATGTTAAGTTGCCTAAGATATTCTGAGGAGAAGTAATGCACATGACAGTGTATTTGGTCTCCATTAGCCCTATTGAATGGAGAAGTACCTGAGAAGGTGTGGACTAGACAAGATCCATCGTACAGTCATCTCAAGTTGTTTAGATGCAGGGCATCCGTTCACGTACCAAATGATGAAAGGTCGAAGCTCGATACGAAGATCATGTAATGTGTGTTCTTGGGGTACGGTGATGAAAAGTACGGCTACAGATTATGGGATTCGACCGAGAAGAAGCTCGTCATGAGTAGAGATGTGGTTTTCTTTAAAGATCAGTGTATAAGAGACATTTGTAAGCCAAAGAAGACCCAACCTAGTTCAGGTGAGCTAGAGGATATGAATTCAGTTATTCTTCATGTGATGCCTAATGATAGAGGAGTACAGTACGGTGCAGAGGATGAGGGAATTCCTACAGAAGATGGACCAGGGGAGCAGCCCCTACTTAGTCTATCTGTTGAGCCACAGGTGAGGAGGTCATCTAGGGATAGACATCCGTCTATGAGGTACTCGCTGTATAAGTACATTATGCTCACTAATGGGGGAGAGTTAGAAGATTATTCTGAGGCCCTAGCTGACGAGTATAAGGGGGAGTGGTTGAAAGCTATGCAAGAGAAGATGAAATCATTGTATAAGAATCACACCTATGATATGGTGAAATTTTTTAAGGGCAAGAAAGCTTTGAGCAATAAGTGGGTGTTTAGAAAGAAGATTGAGCAAAAGAATTCACAGACGAGGTTCAAGGCCAGACTTGTAGTGAAAGGGTTTCGTCAGAGGAAAGGTAAAGACTTTAAGGAGATATTCTCACCAGTGGTGAAGATGACATCCATATGGGTGTTGCTTGGGTTGGTGTCTAGCATGGTTATGGAGATAAAATAGTTAGATGTTAAAACTATCTTTCTCTATGGTAACCTAGAAGAAGAGATCTACATGCACCAACTCGAAGGGTTCGAACTCAAGGGCAAAGAGCATATGGTGTGTAAGCTAAGGAAGAGCTTGTATGGGTTAAAACAAGCTCCACGATAATGGTACGAGAAGTTCAACTCATTTATGTTAAAGCATAGATATGACAGAACAGAGTCGGACCACTGTATGTTCACGCGCAAGTTCTCAGATGGTGATTTCTTAGTTCTACTGTTATATGTTGATGACATGCTCATCAAGGGTAGAGACATCAAGAAGATCGACATGCTAAAACATAAGTTGGGGAAGTCATTTACGATAAAACACTTGGGCCCGGCAAAACAGATCCTAAGAATAGAGATAACCCATGACAAAAGTAGAAGAAAGCTTTGGTTGTCATAAAAGCGGTATATTGAAAAAATCTTAGAGCGGTTCAATATGAATGTAGCAAAGCCGGTCAGTACTCCACTGGATGGTCACTTCAAATTGAGCGACAAGCAGTGTCCTAGGACGAAGGCAGAGGTGGATGAGATGAGGAAGATACCCTACGTGTCAGCGATAGGAATTTGATGTATGCTATGGTGTGTACGCACCTAGACATAGCATACGCGGTTGGTGTTGTTAGCCGGTATCTTGCCAATCCTGGCAAAGAACATTGGGCAGCGGTGAAGTGGATACTGCGGTATCTAAAAGGCTCATCCAATTGATCTTATGTTATAGTGATGAAAAACCTATGTTAGAAGGCTACACAGATGTAGATACGGTAGATGACATAGACTCCAGGAAGTCTACATCAGGGTTCATGTTCATGTTTGCAAGGGGAGCGGTCTCTTGGCAGAGCAAGCTACATAAGGTCGTAGCATTGTCAACGACAGAGGCCGAGTACATTGCAGTCATAGAGGCATGTAAAGAGATGCTTTGGATGGAGAGGTTCCTATTGAAACTGATCCTAAAGCAGGAACAACACGTGGTCTATTGCGATAGTTAAAGTGCTATACTCTTGAGCAAGAATCCAAATCAGCACTCCAAGTCAAAGCACATAAAAATTTGGTATGTATCACTGGATCAGGGATACTTTGGAACAAAAGGTGTTACATCTTGAAAATGTCCACACGGATGATAATGGGTTAGATATGATGACCAAGGCATTGCTCAAGGGCAAGTTTGAGGTTCGTAGAACCCTGACTGGCTTGAAGAAGGAGAATTTCTCCTGAGTCAGAAATGGAGAGATTTGATGGGATTTTCCTTCTCAGTTCAGAGGAGATATGGTGCGGATCGGATGCCACAAATCTTGGCATTACCACGTTGCTCAACCAGTCGAGGGCATTGCTTGACCAGTCGAGCGGTGCTCGACTCAAAGTCCAGCGAGCTATTTGTTTTAGAATTTTGTGGTGCTCGACCAGTCGAGGGTTAGGCTCGACTGGTTGAGTGGGCCACTCAACCAGTCGAGCACCCGGCTCGACTAGTCGAGAGTTACGCAGATTCAGTTTGGATTTGGTGTGGACTGCGTAAATTTGAGGCGGTTTTCACAGAGGTGTGGAAAGGAGTTTCTTAAACTATAAATAGGGGTCTTAGGGTTATTTTAGGGTAATGCAAGAGAGTTTCCTAAAGCTTTGCAAAGGTTTGCTAAGGGGTTTAGGGCTATCAAAGGTGAGAGAGAGAGAGAGAAAAGAGAGGGAGGAAGCTTGTGGAAGGGAGATTCTACTTGTAGAGTTGATCTACTTCGCAGTCGACATCTCAGCACTTCTACGTCCTCGTGATCAGTGAGATTTCTCAATTTTTCATTATTCACTTATTGTTCATCCGCTCCTGTGTGAGCGAAGAAGGGTTTGATGCAAGCGGTGTGTGCTTGTGGTCGGTTGTAACATTCTACTTCCTAGTGAATTGTTGCTCTGGATGAAGTCCCATGGTTTTTACCTCTTTGAGGGTTTTCCACGTAAAAATCTCTTGTGTCGTGTGGTTTGTGCTTTAATTTATTTCATTGCTTTATTATCCCATAATTCTGGTGTTTTTGGGATGCTAGATCCTAAGGTTTTATGCAATGCCCCCCAACATATTTGACTTTTTTTTTTGTGTCTCACATATGTAGTATCTAAGCAATTTCATAGTGCTTACGTATGATCCCTGACACTCTGTAAGGGTGTCAAAGGTTTTTTTTAAAATTTTTGCAAAAGTAATTTTTCTGTATTAAAAAAATGAAAGTCTCTTACAAAGATTTGATCAATTCACTATCTTGGGCTATCAATTGTTTATTTGGTGATCCTTTGGTACGACCCACCACTCATATGGGCTTAGATGGCATAAAAAATAAGAAATTAGTGGGAAAGATGGGGCTGCATACTGATGGAATTAATGGATTTTTTAAAAATCTTTTATGAAAAATGTTTTAGATTTTCTCTTAAAAAAATAAAGATCCAAATTTTTTTGAAGGATACAAAATGAATTTGGAGAATATAATTGATTGATTTTTCTTATATATTTCCATATGATATGGTGGTGTGTATATACAAATGGGATGGCCCCAAATATGAAAAAAAAAAGAGTCAAATCTCAACTAGTAAGGAATTTTGTAAAAAAAAAAAAAAATAAATCAAAATTTAGATCTCAACAAGCATGAAAATTAAAACATTTCTAATACCCCCTTTAAGTTATAGCATGGAGATTGGTAACACCCAACTTGGTGCATAGAAGACGATGCATGGTTTTGGCCAAATTTAACGACACATTCGGCATCGTCGTCCGATTTGTATTGGCTACCAGCTGTCAATCCATCATGGTGGAGTGATCTACCTTAGAGTGGGCTCCAACTACTTGGGTACCACCTTAGATCCTTGTTGAGTGTGAGATATTGTATTTACCCCTCATTATTCCTTGATTTTAAGAACATGATGATGCTTAATCGATCTATTTTTACATATTTTCTCTTGCGGGGTGATTTTAAGAGTTTAAGGTGAAAATGATTCTAAAGGTATGGATTTGATGCTCAAATATTACCAATGTGAGGATTGGATATTTGGATGTCAAGATTGAAGAATTCAAGAGTCCAAGATCCAAGAAAACTAAGTGAAGAAGGAAGAAATTAGAAGTTGCAAAGTGCAGAAATTCAAAGCGCTGAGCTAGACAGTTCAATGCTATTGAACACATCTTCAATGCCATCGAAGCAAGTGTTCGATGCCATCGAATGAAGCTCGATCCCATTGGAAAAATCAGATAAAATCAAGTTTGGTTACTAGACACATGGGTGCAATTCTCGATCCCATCGAAGGAGTGTTCGATCTCATCGAAGACCTGTTTGATACCATCAAAACCAGTTCGATGACATAGAAAAAGTAATGAATTATGGGATTTACTCGATGGACAATTTTAGACAATTTTCGATCCCATTGAGAACATGTTTGATGACATCGAAACCAATTTGATGCCATCGAAGCTCAGGCGATGCCATCGAGGACTTATGCAAATTTCAAAAGTACGTGTTGACGGTTTCCAAATTCGAATCGAACTCGATCGTGGATCGGACTTCAATCCCATCGAAGTGCTATCGAAGGTGTGAAAGCTATGTAAATTGAAGTCGGTTTCAAAGTCAGTCCAAATAAAACCTATATAAGGATGTTTTCTGAGTTCTTCTAAGCACAAATTAGGATAGGAAGAGTAGAGCAAGGAGTGGTGGTGATTCAAGGAGTTCTTCCTTCTTCTCCAATCTTTCTTTTCTAGTTAGTTTTTATGTTTTTTCTTTCAGAGTTTTAGTTCAATCATGTTTTTGGTTAGCTAATCTCTTAGCTAGAGCTACGAGGTGAAGCTTGTAATTTGTTTTGATGTTTATCTTACTTTGATTTAAGTTTATTGGTTTATATGTTGAACTATTCATTGATTTCTAGTTTGAATGAAGTAGTATTTTCAATTCACTTTGATTCATTGTCGACTTCAGGTACAGTGGATGCTTAGAAATATTTTTGATACTTTCTTACCTATTTAGCAATTGAGTGATTTGTAAAATTCCTTGATCTACCGTCAACTCCAGGCATAGTAGATGCTTGAATTCCCTATGATCATTACATTAGTGTTATGTGAGAGAACTAATCCGACGAATGTTCAGATTCTGTAAGCCCCTAAAAAAAAGATCTTGTTTTGTTGAATTTCATGATGTTTTAATTGCTTCATCATCTGACTGGATAGGATAAGACTTTGATTCTAGTTGTGTTCTTAATTGAATCAAGTAAGGTAACATTAAGATGGCTACAAGTGGATCCTTAGCACTCTAGTTCTCCTTTATCATTGATAAATTATTCATAATTGATCTCTTTTACTCTAAATTCTAGTATAGCTTAGATTCCAGTTCTAGTTTATTTCAGAAAGCACACATATACTAAGTCCCTGTGGAACTTATTACTATAGCGTAGCCCTACACTTGGGGTTGTGAACAATCCTAGGCCCGAGCTAGGGCCCATCTGGCCGCTAGAAGATGAAAGGACTTCGTTGATCAACCCACCATACAAGAGTCAAACAAGATGGCGGTTGTCCTTGGGTGGCATATACTGTATTCAATTACAAGAGAGTATCATATATGTAGTTCACCCATGCATCACTATAAATCATAGCACACTCCAATTTCACAAATCAAATTCTTATGCACAATTGTAAAAATTAGGAACTATTTCATTACTATTTAAGAAGAAGCATTTTAGTACATTGTTCCCACACAATTAACTTTTCAACATAATGACAAGAAAAACTAGCTACTAAGTGGGACTACATTTCTCCCTACACTATTGTAGACTAAACACACGCTATAATAGAATATAGATTTGGATCTACTAATCCCCTGAGTTAGGCGAAGGATTAATAGGTGCTCATTCCTTTTGTATGTAGCACAATACCACCTTCAATGTGCAGTATATCTTGTTCCACCTTTCTTGATCTTTTTTCATCTCATCCATCTCGACCTAGAGCACATCTAAGTTCTCTTGTACGCTCCAGGGCATAAGAGGCTCCTTAACGGCTCCCTCAGTATCAACTCATGCCTCATTCTCATCTCTTTCTTCACCTTCAGCTTGTTCTTCTTCGCTCTCCTCTTCTACCTCTTCAATCTCATCCCAAAATTCCTTGACTCTAGCCCTTTACTGCTTGGGGCCTATGCCCATACGATTTAATGTATCGTCATTGATCAACTTGATCGCTTCGGGCTCATTGTTGGATCTCCAAATCCATACTATTGAGCTAGCCTACACACAAAGCGACATAATAGGAGGCCACTGTATTACAACTGGACGTTGTGGCATTCACAATTTAGTAGAGCACAATCAAGGAGAGACAAACGTCCTCTCCATGTAGTTAGATAGTTTTGTACGATTGCCCACCATTGGGTGCACATTAAATGTGAATATGTGGTGGAGCACTTGATTCGGTGCCATTATGAGCGAGGTGAGTAAGTTGTCATTTTTTCTCTAATTGACGAGCCATATGCATAAATGAATAGTGTGTTCATTTGGGCAATGTGTTGACTTCAAATTTCCTTCATCGATCTGAACATTTCCCTGCGATATGCCAAGCGCCTTCGAGAAGACTTCTATGTTAATGTCAATCATGCACTCGTTGTAACTGATATTAAATCCCTAAGGGTCCACGTGAGGATTGCGGATTTGGGTGTATAATACCCTGGCTTACCTTACATTGGCCCGATGATTTCTTTCGAATATGAGGCTCCATCCACATTGTGCAAGCTGATTTAGTGCATCGTACTCGCTAACAATCGGTTGTCCATCATGCACTCAAAGATGATATTTTGGCTTGTATGTCTACCCATATCTACGGCGGGTTGAGCGGGTTGGGCCACGAAAGCTCTCGGTGTTTCTTCTTTGCTCGCCTCTCACGGCTAGGCCCCGCCTCGTCGGGAGCCATTCTTTTCTTTCCCATGAGGGAAAGAAACAAGGGAATCATGAATGAGATGATGAATGTAAGGAAAGCCATGTTCCCTTGCTAGAGTATGAGATTTCTAAATGTAGAGGAAAATAGAAGGTATGAAAGAAGAGATGGAAGAAGAAGATGAAGATTTTACAAGAAATTTGCAAAGATGGAAGGTTTTGGGTGGTTAAGAGGTGGGTATTCTTAGAGTTTTGGGAGAGTACGAGTTTAGAATGGAGGAAATGGGTGGGAATCAGGTGAAATGGGGGTTTAGGACACTTGGAAATGGAATAATCAAGATTTTGAAAGAAGATGAGCTTGGGTTGTGGGGATTTGGGGGGAGGAAGGATTTGGTGAGGGAGAGAATAGGGAAAAAGATGAGAGGGTTTGGCATTTAAACCTCTCCCACACATGGGATTTTTATTGCGCAAATGGTCATGACGATGGCACTGTCAACCATTGCCCAAAAATCCATTACTGGCAGTGGCGCCATAGTGCTGGCGGTGCCACTATCTCCACTTTTTTGAAAAACTCGGTGGTGATGTCGTCGCTGTTTGTCCTCTTTGCGCGCCGCCGTAATCTATCCAAATTCTAAAATTTCCGGTTGCTGGCCAAAATGCAATTTTTTTTTTTTTTTTTTTTTTTTTTTTTGGGTTTTACACTCCCAATTGGGCTCCTATTAAGCCCGGGTCACTCCTCCAACACACACCACTTGAAGTTCTACCTAAAAAGGAGTGTTTGGATTGTAAGTTATTCAAAACAAGCCACTTTAAACCTAAGTAGTGAATCTTACCTTTACTTATCCAACAAACAACCTGCTTATCAACCCTCTATTTCTTCCTTGCTTATTGATTTCCTCTTCAACAACATAGGAAAGGTGGGAGAGATGGAAATATTTATTGAAGTAACTAAGTAACTTCAAACAAGTGTTTACCTATAACTAATCACAAATTGAACCTGCTTGTCTGCAATAAGTTACTTATCTACTGATGTAAGTAAAAGAGGTAATGAAAAGACGAGCTATCGATGTCTTAGAGACCGGGGGGGTGGGGGTAGTGGGTGGGAATGGATAGGACAATACAAATAATAAAAATAAAATTGGACTATATGATTTCAATTACCCAAGTATTGAAACTTTAATTCCAAATAATTCGTAGGACAACCTTCACCTAAAATTTTAGGCATGATAACCTTATTTCATGAATGTCTTTAAAATTAATCTTTCAAACTAGCAAGAGAAGATAAAATAAATACAATATTTATTATAAGGAATGAAATAAATAACATTCACCACTAAAATGAAATAAGCATTCACTACAAGACACAAGAGGTTATAGTGGTTCGGAGCTTAAAACCTGCACCTACTCCACTCCCAAGATTACTACCCTTGTAATTTTGGCTTTCACTACTTCAAGGTTTTCACAGGTTTACCTTAACAACCTTATATAGTTCTTATGATTTTCATGGGCTATTATAATCAAACTCATTTTCTTATTTTCACAGGCTATCACAAATCAACCCACTGAGATTTTCACAGGCTATCTCAGAAAAATCTAAATGAAATAAAGTAAACAGTGTACCTATCTTCAAATATAGATTTGAAGATGCAGTCGAAGCTTGTATTAAATATCTTCTTTCTTAAATGTAGATGAGCCAATATTCGCTCAACCAGAAAGAGTATAGGGTTCTAAACTATTTCAAAAAATGAAAGCCGTAATGCTACAGATTTAATTCTCTTAATTCTCAAGTGGAGTATGGACTACTCTCTAGAATGTAATTGAAATTAGCTTAAAAAGGGAATTGAATAAAATTAAATAAAATTATAAATACCGTACAATTAGCTTGACGAGGACCTGAGCTTCTCTCTTAGTTGCAAAAGGTTTATAGTAATTTTTCGTTGTGATTTATAATAAGAGAAGGTCCCTATTTACAGACAAAGGATTTGGAAAGTCGACTAGCTGAAGAATAAGTTCGGCTGGCCAGATTCCAAACGATTCCATTCAACGGCTATTGGATTATGAAGGATTAGTTTTATTCAAAATTCGACTGGCCCAAGGGAAAATTCAGTTGGCCGAATTCCCCATTCGGCTGCTGAATTCTCTCAAAAATCTGAGAATCCTTTTCTGGAATTTGACCCAAACTGCACTCTGGCTGACTGAACTTCAAGTTAGGCTAGCTAAACCTAAAGGAAGGTTGGCTAAATTTGCAATAGATTTTTTGAATATTTAAATATGAAATTTAGCTCGAACTTGAAGTTAGGTTGGCCGAACCTGAAGTTAGACTGGCTAAACTCCAGACCAATTACATCATAAATAACCCAAAATAAACAATTTTTTTAAAGCACCTAACCTAAAGTCTTTCTAAGGTTATATCACTTGTTGGTTGACAAATATAGATATCTTCTAATCTTGATAATCTTAAAATTGAGCGATGTCTTGAGATGATAAGTCGATCTTGAGTTGACCTTCATGAGATAAAGTGTAGTTGCAATTTAACCATACATGCGATTTGACCGGTATCATTGTGTATCTTTTGTCTTATAAAATTTGACAACCTGATGTGTATTAAACTGATTGCTTGCCTCTAAGTACAGATGTTCGTAAGTAATATCTTGTGAATACAAGGTTGATCCCACATGGAGATAATTTATGAGAATGAAAAAATCAAATGCAAAACTAAGTAATGAAAACTAAACGAATGATCTGATTTCGAGAGTTTTGAATTTATGACTTTTAAATGGAATTCGATTAAATTAAAAACAACACTCAACTTCAAAATTCTACATATAGGTTAACAACCCATAAATCATGTTGATTTTGATAATCACAATTAGGATCCGAGCACTACGGTTGGCCTAATCGGAAAATAAAACAGTTAAATATTTTTAATAACTGATATAAAATATTAAAAAATCATCGATTAACATCATTAACATATATTCTCAAGCACCAGTGATTTTAAGCGTTCGATATCTATGAGATAATGAATCAAAGAAATGTAGCAGGTTGAGAACATCTCCCATCTAAGAAATCTAATTGATCTAGGTTAAGCTTATCCATCAATATGGATCTCATATGAGGATAAAAAACCTAAACCTAAATAATTAATAACATGCATACACCATTCATCTCATCATTAAAAATAATCAATCATCATAACTTAAAGAATCATTAAACCAATGTACTTCCCTTCTAGCTTGGGCTAGAAGGAACTAAAAAAACATAACTAAATTGTAAAATAGAAAAGCAACAAGAAAGCAAGAAAATAAATTAATAAAAATCTAAAAAGAACTTGTAAAGATCTAAAAATCCTAGATCTTGCCCTTAAATGCTCTGAATAATGCTTAGGAATGCCGTGGGAAGCCCTATTTATAAGTGGGGAACTCCCTCTTTCAAACTGGTTTGAAAAATCTAAAAACCACCTCAAAATTTCTCATTCCGCGTAGGCTCCGCATAAGCCCTTCAATGACAACGAGCAGCCTTTGATGTCATCTAAGAGTGACTTCGATTCATCGAACTGGTTTCGATGTCATCAAAGACTACATCCAATTTGTCCAGCAACTAAACTTGATTTTCCTATAATTCTTCGATGTCATCTAAGACTGGATTCGATTCATCAAAGACTGACTTCGATTCATCGAAACTAGTTCGATGAATCTAAGCTCAGATCCTGTGAATTTCTGCACTAATTTCTGCACTTTTTTCATTTTTCACTTGGTTTTCTTGACTCTTGGAGTCTTGAAATCTTCAATCTTGGTCTCTAAATGTCCATTCTTTTACTTGGTGATTCTTGAGCATCAAATCCATGCTTTTAACATTCTTTTCAATCTAAGCTCTTAAACCCACCTTACAATGCAAACATGTATAAAATATACTATTAAGTAGTATCATGTTCATAAAACTAAGATATAAATGGAGGAAAATATGCAATATTTGACACTCAACATAAACATATAAGCACTTACAAGTAGCTTATTTAACATTATTTAAAACAAGTTTGAAAATCTACTTCCTAGGGCTAGAACCTATCAAATCAACTCGTTCCAAGTCAAAATTACACGTACTCTAATACCTTATATGCAAAAATAACTAACCAAGGCATTCTTGAGTTTTTTATTTCTAAGTTCGAGTTTAAAACTTTCCAAACAATTGGAAGTTCACTCCTAATGTCTAATGTTACAAACTCGAATTCCACAGCCCATGGTCCTAACTACATCAATGAACATAATATGGAAATTCCATAGCCCATGGTCTAGTTTAATTCTAAATCCATGCTCTGATACCAACTTATGACCCCTCAAATTTCAGGGGTCGAGCACAAACTCGATTACAAATATTCCACACGTCACTTATGCTTGGTGGAAGTATGATTTAACTATACTTTTAACCTTCTAAGAAATTATAGAACTAAGCTAAACAACAAAATATACTTTGAAATAAATGTGTCTAAAACAAGCAACAGGCTAAAATATACAAAGTACATCTATCCAAAGTATGGGGGTCCACAACTAGGGCCCAATATACATTTTTTAAATAAATAGGAAATGTTTCATGATCATAATCTATATAAAAAAAGAATCTCCATTAAATCCAGCTAAGCGACGAGCCGGATACAACTACCTGCCAAATAACTGGAAGTAGGAGAACTCCTCTGGGTCCATGTACGCGTCCTCTAACGCGACCGCCTCAATGACCCATGCATCTACAATAATGTTTGGTTAGTGTTTTAAAAAACCATTCCAGAGTGGGAGTGAGTGATCAACTCAGTAGTTTCATTAATTCTAACTTGCATATGTCATCAACTTAATCAGCATGAGTAATAATAGAGCAGGCAAACAAACACTTCATATATAATCTTATTTTATGTACAAATGTTATAATGAAATGATGCATGAACCTTGCAATCCAGCAGTCCCTCACAAGTGACTTCAACAACTATTTTGCAAATGTCAACACTCCCTCATCATGTGACTTTAACTCTGATCGTAACAATATATTTTAATCCAATGTGATTGACATGCATGATTATCCATGTAGTTATTAAATCTTATTCATTCAACATATTAGGGAAGCTAGAGTACAACCATTTTATCACGAGTCTCAACTAGATCACTAGGCTCAAAGTAGTCATAACGGCTCCTCAGCCATGTTCCTTGATCTATTTTGGATTCATCACCTTAATCAATCACACACAGCAGGTAAGTTATTTTCATCATTGCTCACGGACATTATGGGGAGGCTCGTCACCCCGGCGTAGGGTGACAACTCTAACATGGTGTCCCATACCTAGGGGTGTACATTGAATCGAACCGAGTCGAGCTGGCCTCAGCTTGACTCAGCTCGACTCAGCTTGACCACTAACTGACCTCAGTTCGAACTCGGCTCGGCTTGGTCCTCGAGCCGGACAAGCCAGCTCGGCTCGGTTCAGTCTGCAGCTCGGGCTAGTTCGAGCCAAGATCAAGCCTAGTTCTCCATTGCAGCATTTTAACAAACACCTGCACTGCACCTTTAAAATCTCACTGTATTTGAGATAACAACAATGGTTTTACAAGTATTTTATCAAACACCTTCTAGGCAACATAAAAATCAAGAAAAAAAAGGGTGTTGGTTTCATATACATACCTTCCTTGCCACCAGCCACACTTCTCTGAGTCATTTCATTAAACACTTGGTGAGCAACATCAATATCTAAGTAACTGAGTCACCGAACTGGTTCGATCTGAGTTCGATTCGAGCTGGATTCGATTCGAGTCAAGTCGAGCTGGGCTAACTCGAACTCGGCTCGAACTCATTTTCGAGCTCAAAAAATCAGCTGACTCTGCTCAAACTCAGCTTCGAACTAAGTTGAATTGAGCTTTTTCGAGTCGAGTTGAGCGAGCTATACACCCCCACCCATACCACCATGATAGGTTCATGAGTTTTGTAGTATCATAGAATTAATGATTATAATTAGATTTATTCAAGGAGAATGGTGGTGTAACATCCTGAAAATTGACGCCTGAGTATATAGACTCTGATCCCAAGTTTTCGGGTGTTAACTTAATAAAATATACATGTGTTCTCATTTAGATTCACATTCATTTCATACACAAGTTGTCACGCCCCAAACCCTGAAATCGGATTCACAGGAATTCCGATTGTCGAATCCGGTGCTGACAGCCTCCGTAGTACCCCATTCTCGGCTCCTAGCGTCCATACGCCAGATTCCGATCCTAGGGTCCTACAAGGAGATTTTTTTTTGTATATACATTTAACTCGTAATAAGCATAACCACAAGATTACCCAATTCACAAAGGCAACATCATCATCACATATCCAGTAATATAATCATTTGGGTACAATGCTGAAAGGAAATACATAATTAAAAACCAAGCTCCAGAAGACCGCTGCATGCTCCAAGCTCAACACTACTGCAACCTAACATCACCTGCACGCATCTATCGTGCATAAGCTTATAGAAAGCTTAGAGGGTGGTGTAAGTGTGTACAAGGTAAGTGCCAAGTATTCAACATAATGACATCATTATATAAGGCCAGAAATACCGGTAATTCATAAATCATACAATATCGGAATAAGCAGAAATATATTGATAAGATCATGAATTATCAAAGTAAGCAGGAATATTGACAAGATCATACGATAACAGAGTAAGCGAAAATACGGACAAGTCCATGAGTCAATCAATGTCAGAATATGCAATATAGAACCACTATGCAAATGAGGAATCATAGATAGCTAAATATCAGATGCAGAGGATACAATACAATATATATATTCCTGATGAGTAACAGGAATAGTGTCAGCCGTACCTAAACCATAAACCATATAAATGCAGAGACTCAATAGCCCAAAATGCCATATGCCATTAATATTCTGCAATATGCGGTGCGAATGGAATGACCATACTGGAGTGTGAAGTCGGGATGATGGTACGTAGTATCACAGGCTATAGGGTCCATCACAAGGGACTTCTATCCAAACCAGTCCCATACCTAAATTTGGATAGTTAGACTCAATGTGGTAAACTCCTGATCTCAAGTTAGTCGCGCGCCCCAACCAAAATCCTGGCCATTGAGAAAGCACTCGTAACAAATAGTTGCGCACCACCAACCCGAGTGAATAGTGAATGAATGAATGCATGAATGAGTATGCAACTCCTACTCACTAAATCCACATATCAGTACAGTTCATCTCTAGGATCATCACCGGGGTTTAGTACACTCCAAATGGCACTGCCGCTCTCCCAGCCACACAGTCCAAGTGAGCATAAGAAACCTCACTATCCGCCTTACCAATAGTCTGCCAATACCTATCCGGTACGTCGATAGCGGACCCATTCACGAGCTGGTCAAACTCAGCCTAGTATTGCCCCCTAGCCTCGGGCGAGTAAGGCCACACCCCCTCCCAACCGACCACGACACAGTGGGAGACGCGGCCTCCTGGTATTCGGCACTCGGGCGCTCATGTATCCACTCGGTCTGGACGTTGGGGCGTTTCCTGGCCACAGAGGTTTAGGGATTTTCACCCAGGGACATATATGGCGCCCGTATGCTAGAACCAAACATTTCCGGTGTCCTATTTAGCCATCCACGATATGCCTGTGGAGGCTACGGCCCTGATGTCGCTAGGGCATACAGTAATCATAATGCGAGATGCATGAGTCATACAATCCAGTCATGCATCAGTCCTGCACATACCGCGTACTCATGTGAGATAACCTCCACCTATCAGGGAGTCTCATAACAACATGCTGAATGACATATGCAATGATCAACCACCTCTCATAACAAATATGCAGATGATGCGTATGGGCATGTATCATGATGCTATGCCGCCACATACTCATAACCGGTATCCACAACAAGCATCGATAATCGACCTCGACCATGTGGACATTTAACCAACATTACCCCCAAGGAATGGCCTACATAGAGTCAAACATATAATGGGCCCACGGCCTCACACAAGGGCCTAATATACAACACAATGGGTCTTACTCAAGGGCCACATATACACAACAGGTGGACCCTGCTCATGGGTCTAATACATATCACAATGGGCCTTGCCCATGGGCCCCAAATACAGGACATGTGGGCCCTCCACATGGGTCTTGAATACATCAGATGGACCATGCATCATAGGCTTAATACATATCACAATGGCCCTCAACTACGGGTCACATATACATCATATAGGTTTCGACAATCGGCCTTGGCAGTCGAATTCGATACTCAGAATCGGCCTCAACAATCGGAACCGGCCAATACAATCGACCTCGGCAAATCGATACCGATAATCTACATCTATAATTAGCACCAACAATCAGCATCGATAATCAACACCGACGACTGGTCACATAGACAAGACTGGGTCCATAGATGAACATCTGATCAACCATAATATAAAGATTAGCCATCGGCCGTGGTTATATCAAATCTGGTAGCATGGAGCCATCCGTCCATCGTAAATGGGGCCCACTTATTTAGGTTAACCCACGAAGAGAATGATGAGAATGGGCCTGATAAGGCCTAAGGAAGGGTCATAATGTAGACATCTAACCATCACTGCCCAGTAATGTGGACATTTAACCAACATTGCTCCCAAGGAGTGGTCCACATAGAGTCAAACATAAGGTGGGCCCAAATATCCAACAAGTGGGCCTCAAACAGTTATCACAGGTGGGCCTTACACATACAGCACGTGGGCCTACACATTACGGTGAGTCGATACATTGGGCCTAATATACACATCACGGTGGGTCGCATCATTGGGCTGCACCAATGGGCCTCATACAATTCAAGTCGGGCCTCAATAAATGGGTCGAAAATATATCACAATAGGCTACGACATACAGGCTAGAAATACGTTGCAATGGGCCGCACTAATACATCAAGGTGAGCCTCTTTATATGGGCTGCACCAAAAATCATTTCAATAGTTGTAGGTATAACATGTGTATCACTACACTCATGGCCCACGTATGATGATCAGCACTGGTACAAACAAATCCATGTAAATCGGCGCCAACTAAACATTGTCGAGCACTATCCCAACATTATGGATGAGGTGGGTACAAAAATACGAACATCTAGGCGGGCCGCACAAGTGGACGGTGTGGGTGAAGTACACGCAGCATGGTGGGCCTGTACAGTGTAGGCGGGCCCAGCACATGTAGCAAGCGGGCCCTGCGCCATCAAGACAGGTAGATGGTGCGGATATACAATACATTTATCATGGCGGAATCACACATTGAAAAGGGCCTTATATACATCATATTGGGCCTCGACCCATGAGCCCCAAATACATCTAATGGGCCGCAACACAGGGACCTCATATATAACAAGGTGGGCCATAAATATGGTAAGTGGGCCACACCACATGGCCACATGTATATCAAATGAGCCACACTCAAATATAAGTGGTGATTATGATTTTCACTACTAAAATTTCCAAGGCCCGCCATAACATTTATTTCTCGTCCAATCTAATCATAAGATCTCAAGAATTTCAAAGGTAGCCGTTCAATCCTCACCGTGCACTATGGTCCACTTGATAAATAAATCTGTCTTATTTCGTCCCAAACCTTAAAATCATTTTCCAAGAATGGTTGGACGGTCAGATGAAACACATGTCCCATAGGGATGGAAGGTATAGATAAGTCACATATTCCATGATGGAGGTCCACAATTGTAGACACAACACATACATAAATGGGTCTTAAGTGAGACCCACCAAAACGTTTACTTTCCACCCAACCTAGGGCCCAACATACTGTCCATCCAAACTGGGGCCAACATGATGTTTATTTTTCCATCCAAACTGGTCATAGGGTCACATGGGCCTAGGGCCCACTGTAATATTTATTTGCATCCAACCTGTTGATAAGGTCATATAGACCTGGGGTCCACCATAATGTTTATTCCCATTCAAACCTGTTGATAAGGTCATACAGACATGGGGCCCACTACAGCATTTATTTTTCTCCCAACCTGATGATAGGGTCACACGATCATGGGACCCATTGAAATGTTTACTTGCATCCAATCTGTTGATAAAGTGGCATGGGCCAGGGGCCCACTGCAATGTTTACTTACCATACAACCAGTTTATAAGGTCACGTGGGCCTTTGGCCCATTGTAATATTTATTTGCCACCAAACTTTTAGTACGATTATGTGGTCCTGGGGTCCACCGTGATGTAGTTCACAAATCCAACCCGTTCATTATGTGTGTCCCACCAATTTAAGGGTCCAAACTGAGTTTCAGGTGGGTCCAAGTTGCATCTGGACCCCAGCAGTTGATTCCATATGGCTTGGCATACCACCGCATGAAAGGTGATGGTGTGGGCCATCCGAGAACTTTTTATGACTTATTTTTGAAATCAATGCATCATAAAAGGGGACCTATTAAATGAATGGCATGGATGTAGAACATACATCACGGTAGGGTCCACAATTGGGGCCAAGGGGGCCTCCCTATTTAACGTTAACGTTGGACGTCCAGGAGTCTGGACGTCAAGGTATACATGCATATATATATATATATATATATATATATATATATATATATATATATATATATATTCTTTTATCCTAGGTGGGACCCACATTAATCAGATCTACTCCGTCCATTATATGTGTCCCATAAACTTAGAGGTCCAAACCAAGTTTCAATCACATTTAAAACTCATGTAGGCCCCACCAAATGATTTTATATGTTTAGGCATGTTTTCACATGATTTTATATGGTGTGGCCAGACTGAGTCCCGTATAAGGCTGATTTTTGGGATGGACATCTGGATTGTGGGGACCCATCAAATTCATGGTGTTGATGGTCGAAACACATCACGGTGGGGCCCACAACTAGGGCCGTGCGGCCTTGCCAGACCGTCCGCCGCCAGCCGCAGGCAGCGCCTGCACGTACTGACAGTGGCAGCGCTGCTGCTACAGTTGATGTTTATTTTTTTTTCAATGTCGTTTTCTCACTGATTTTCACAGGTAGGGTCCTCATCAGAAAAATCCGCTCCACTCATTGGCTTCCATACCCCAAGACCATCCTAACAAGCCCGATATGTAGCATATTTTTGACGAATAAAAATATTTAGGCGGATTTTAACGATAAACATTATTATTTCCTATGGTATGGCCCGCTTGATTGTCAGATCAGCCTCATCTTTTGGTTCAACGCCTAAAATAAGTTGAGAAGGCAAATGGACGGCGTGGATTTTATACATACATCAAGGTGGGGTCTGCATGAGCAGTCCACCCCAAAGCACTCTTCCTTTTTCTTTTTTTCTTTTTTTTTTCACCACCGTAACAGTACACACACTCCATGTCCGCTCCCTGTCCAGCGTCCCCTGGACGCTGGACAACGTGGATATAACACAATCATCATGGTGGGTCCCACGTATAGGTGGCCCACGTGTGGTTAGGGTGGGTCCCACATGAGCGTGGCCCACCGTTCTTAAATCAATCTGATGTTTGTGTGTTTCCACCACCATAAGGTAGGGTCCACATGATTTGGACGGTTTGGGTGAAACATACCTCAAGGTGGGGTCCATCCAAGTGGGCCACACATCACACATAAAAAAAAAGAGAAGGAGGAAGAAAGGGCACCCACCTTTGATCTGCTTGGACCTCTTCTTCCATTAATGCATCCTAGAGCTCCAAATGGTGCATTTGAACGGTGGAGATTGATTTTGGAGAGTGGGATTGGGTGATAGAGAGTGGGCCACACCAAGCTCCTCCATGGACGTTGGAGCTCTTGGGGTTGTTTGGAGAATGAGAGAGAGATGAGAGAGAGAGGAGTGAGAAAGAGATGGGTGATGGGAGAGAGGGATGGTGCATGTTGACTTTGGGTAAAAAAAAAGAATGGGTGCCATGCCTTGTTGGTGAAAAGGGGATGGCTAAGTAAGGCTGTGTACTTAAACTTGATTAATGGATTGATGTGACATTTAGGCTAGAGATTCTCTTGAAAATTGCGACGCGCAGTGTTTTCTCGAACCGAACGCGGGCCCACAATTCCTGGCCTGAGTATCGCCTCGGCGAGCGAGACGCGGCGTCAGAATCGCAGCGACTGCGCGGTCGCAAGGGTATAGGTCTCGGGTCGAGCTGACTCTGGAATAAGGGATACCACTCGGGGTCGCGCGCAACTGCCAATAAAAGATCGCGGGTCGCCGAAATTCTACCGGGAGGATCACGAAAGCCTACGGGACGGTACGGGCTAGAATACGGGTCTTACACAAGTAATCAAAGTTACACATTTTAACTTAGCGGAACCAAAATGAGGTATAGATAGCAAAATCTAAAAATATATGGCTAACACATAAAAGTTACAGTTCCAAAAGTGGTAACTATTCATATTAGAATTATATGAATCATAATAATTATAATAGGAACAGAAGAATAACTACTAAGTGCGAAGAAGCTAAAGATCTACTAGGCGCCCCACGCACACCATCGACTGGTCCTATTTCTGAGTTATTTACATATGTCGAATAGAATGCGTTAAACGCCAATATAATGAAGAAATATCTCCAAGATTGTTACTTAGGATATATTAGTGAATAGAAGGTTCGCAACAAATACATATTCATACATGTAATACACTTAAGCATGTTACCTTTAATGCACTGATACTAAGAAAGTTACACATGTTATTGACATAACCAAGTGCAAGTAATAATGAGATAACAAACAAATAATTTTCTAATCTACTTGGTAGGTATATTAATGATATAATGAAATGATGCATACTCCTTACAATCCAGCACCCCCTCACAAGTGATTTTAACACCTATTTTGCAAATGCCAACAAACCCTCACAAGCGACTTCAATGTTAAATCACAACTTATTCTAGGATATGAATGATTAGCCAAGTGATTATTAGTCTCAGGTCATCCAACAGGTTGACGAAGCTAGGATACCGTCGTTATATCATGAGTCATTATTCGGATTACGTAGCTCGTTGCGGCATGTGACGGCTCTTCACCAGTGTCCCTTATCCAAATTAAGGCATCAATATGATACGATTCATTACCCTACACCAAGTATGAATAATCTAATTAAAGGTGTGGTATTATCACTCAAAACTAAATCAATATAGAGGAAAGAGCTCATCATCCAATTCCATTCACGCCTGGTCATTCGAACTGTACTCTAGCATGGACCCATCAGCCAGGTAATTTGATAGGGGGTCGTTTGAACAACATTCCATCACCTTAATTAGTACTCATTAGTCACTATGTGGAGACTTGTCACCTCGGCATATGCTGACAGCTTAAACACGGTGTCTCGTACCACCATGATCAGCTCATGAGTCTTTATGGGATCGTAACGCACTAATGGTTATGAGTATACTAAATTAATGGTAATGGTGGTATCCCATATTCTGTTAAATGTTATACAATCACCAAGCATAAAAATGATCAATCCATTATTAGACTGATGCGATCAATTACGGAGGATCATGAGTAGACCAACATTTAGTACAAAGCATCCCGTATAGTTCCAACTAATGTCGATTGTCCGTGTTTAACTTCGGTGGGCCGTATACGTCTAGGATAACATCCCTAAAGCGGGCTATCCACATATTTAAATAATTTTTTGAAGCTCGATTTACTACAATAACAATTTAAATTTATTTAGTACATAAACATGATCGCAAGAAAATTTAATACCTCACAATGGTATACCAATTAAACACATGTACAATTTAATGCAGTTCAATTTACATCAACATAATTTAATTATGTTAATATTTCTTACCATTTGACATCGAAGAATTCTAATATTAAGAGTTTAATATCATTCAAGCATTTAATTGAGTATATTATTTGCCAAATAGCAAATAAACACATTTAATTATTTTAAAATATCAGATAAAGGTTTATGGGTAGATCTTCACCTTAGAGTCGAAAATTCTCGATACAGATGCGGCTCTAGCATTAGAAATTTGAAAAAATTGCTCTAAACCCTAATTCATCTGTAAATTCATCGTTAGTAGTGTGAATTCTAATCTAATTAGATTTTAATTGAGGGTTAAGGGTTTTACCTAACTCAATTTGAATAAACCCCAACTCGATTCAATGAGTTGGGGTCCGAAATTGGTGTACCATGACATTCACACTGGGCCACACCTAAATACGATTTCTGCAATAGTATGAACCATTCATAATCAATTGTCGGGACCCTAAGTCATATAATAAACTAACCCTAGAGTTAAGGTTTCCAAGAAATGACGAAATGAAAGGGGGTTTCTAACCTTAATGGCTAAAAAATGTAGGTAATGAAATAAATAGGTAAAGGGGCAATAAGGGAACCTCTTATCTAGCAAGGGGTGAGAAAACCAATCCAAAATTGTTGGATTTCAGCCATGGAAGATGTGAAATTAAGTTCTTAGGCGAGATCTTACAAGATTCAGCGAGCACGGGGATTGGACGATGTGATTGCCACTGTGCTCCACCATTTTCCCCCTTTCTCTTCTTTTTTCTCTCATTTTCTAGTGTAAATTCATATGGGAGAGGGATAGTGGAATAAATGGGTATTTATAGTGCTAGATTTGGTGCAAATGGTCCTAATGTATATGTACTTATTATTCTAACCCTATGAGACGTTATTAATGCCTTTTAGAGCCAACTAGGAGATGTACGAGTCAATCTACTGTATATGATAGTTTTTTCTAAGTGATGATCTATGTAAGGCTTTGATCACCCTGCATATCGGACGCATCAATCAATGGTTATGATCAAAAGTCAGTTCGACGATTATCAATCATCATTCGGGATCGCGACTATACGAATGCGTGTAGGAAATTACTCTATGTTAGTGTCCTAAGTTTGGTTACGATCTAACACCCTGAAAGTCACAACTTCGAAAAAGATCGAAGGTGAACAATTAACTTAAGTTCATGATAATTTCAACCCATCCTCACATAACACATGTGCTGCCTTTCGCCTCCAAATTGAGCAATTCTTCATGCCGCCTCAGCTCAACATTCGCGATGGATGTCAAGTCCAACACGACAAATGTCTTTTTATAGTTTGGAGTTCAACGGCCCACTAACAAGTATCCTAGAGCTAGTTTGGTTAATCAGAGCATTTCTGAATTAAACTGAGCGACGATATATCTTGTAAACGGAAACTAGATTTTAGATTGGGTAAGTTCATAATGCGGACTATTCGTAATTAGAAGAAATGATTATTCGACTCTAATCACTGTAATCAAGAAACCTAATTCAACTATACTATAAACTACCTAAAGCGCTAAGATAGGCGAATACGTAGTATATGACCAAGATCGAATGAGAGCGGCTGCCTATTCAGCGACTTGCTCAGTATGTAAATAGGATTAGACGATATTCATATGGTAGGGTTCGTCCTCTAATGATGGGTTACACCTTTGCATTTCGTAGGAAAGGACTTTTCAGTATAGATAAATGACAAATAGGAAAGGAAACCTTGTAGTCAATTGTAAAGAGCAGCTGTGGAATACTTTCCTAGATGGAGAACTGAATCCAGTGTATGAGTGTAGACCCAAATTACAGCTAAAATTATTAACTACTTGATTAACGTTATGTATTAACTATGAAATGTAAACAACAAGCGAAAAGTAAAAGTTTACGCTAAGAAATATACAATGATTACACTAAGGAATGTAAATGATGGATAATTGAAAGATATATTGGGTTTGATTGGATTGGTATGAGATAAATCTTCCTGCTAAATTTCTTTGCTATTTATAATCTCCATCCGGCTATCTGGATGTTTCTCATGTTCTGACGGTTGCTATAATTGTATCACACGTTTCGACTCTTCTTGCCTATAATCTTGCCATTTGTACCATAACCACTTCTACACTCTCATTCTTCAATTGATTACTTAATGAATTACGTGTTGTTGCTTGATGTGCTCCAGCTGCGCTATTGTAGAATCCTCTTCGTATATCCCTAAAGATCTCCAAATACATGAGGTAAATCCATTCAAATCACATGTAACTCACTTTGATTAGCTTTTGCACAAACCGATGACAATGGGGATGAACAGTGACTCTTTACATTGATGAGAAATCTATGGTGGACCCCAATAAATAAATCGATCAAATTGTAGATTGGATTTATGTGCCGTCCATATTAAAGGCTGATGATCGCAGGGTTGTGATTGTCAAATTAGTATACTATTTGCGTGGCAGCACATGAAATGGATGTTAGACCAAACGGTTGATGGTCTACATCAGTCTATTGGATTGCCTAAGTGTCTGTATCATTAGTGGAGATGGTAGGGAGGGCATTTAAGTAATTTACCGAATGAGAATGGTCTATATAAGGTGCCATTGTTAGAGATGTGGAACCAGAGAAGGTGCGTACGAGATTTTAAATAAGTAAATTAAAAATCTTTCCGATGCGAAAAAAATCAGCCATCTTGGTGGGGTGCGGCTACTACGGAACCCCACACGAGAGGTATGGCTGCCAAAACGACGTGAAAATCATTGAAGAGGTTCTTAATAAGTTGGGGTTCCTTCCTGAAAACATTAGGAAGTTGATCGAGACCAATACACCTGACTCGCCGAACCAGCCAATCCCGCAGCCAACGATGGCAAACATCCAGAATGAGCTTAATCACATGAAGAGTAACGCTGGGGAGGGGGACGTCTTGTTCTTCTACTTCAGCGGTTCGGTGAATCATCAATCCAACCGCATTCCAGCCCTCTACTGTTGCGATAAAAGACTCCTTCCAGGTAGAAATTGTTCCTCTATGTGTGTGTGTATAATGGTATCCTGCGAATTATATCGCACCTACACTCACCGAGACACTCTTAGAATTGTAAGCTTATTTCACACAAAAGCCTTTCGTTGGAAGATCTTGTGCAAGGATTCTGTATAGGGCCTATTATGATATTTGTGATAAATTCAACCCGTCCATCCGTTTTTTGAAATCATTTTAGGACATGAGACCAAAAATGAGGAGGATCAAAAAATTAAATGGGCCACATGAGAGGAAACGGCCAGGATTTAGTGACCACTATTGAAACATTCACATGGCTACAAAAGTTTTGTATCGGTTTTAGTTCTCGGTGTTTTCATTTCATCTTAGTGAAAATGATCTTATAAACGGTTTGGATGGAATATAAACATCAAGGTGGAGCCTACAAAGGTTTCAACGATAAGCATTTCTTTCCTCACTGTTTCATCTCGTATGGCCCACTTGAATTTTGGATTCTCCTCATTTTTGGTATAATGTCCTAAAATGATATCTAAGAAAAATTAAAAATGGACGGGTTAGATTTCATACAAAGATCACAATGGGCCTCATACGAAATCCTTATGTGGATCTTCATGGGAAAGGCTTTAGCAGGAAATTTGCATACCTTGAAATGGACTGGCTACTCCTCCACCACCGGCCAATGGCGGGTGGTCAGTGCTATGTGGGCCCCATTATGATGTATGTGTTTCATCTATGCTGTCCATCCATTTTTCCATCTAATTTACGGGTTGAGCCCAAATTTGAAGCATATCCGGATATCAAGTGGATCATGCGGGGAAAAACGTGGGAATAATGATTTTCGTCCAATCGGTGTTGCACAAGAGTGCCTCGGTGAACGTACGTACGGGTTGGAATTGCAAGCGGATTTCCGTACAATAAGTGTTGCACAAGGATTAGGTCTGCTCATTTCTAACACCACGTGTGTTAGAAATAATACCTCAACTAACGTGAACCAACTCCCTTCCAGCCACCGATTTCCGATATGAAGACAACCAGTTACCGGAGAAAACAAGCTTCACCCTCGTCTTGGAATCGTCCCATGGCGCTGAATTTATCCATCCGGTGACGACCGACAACAACAGGATCCTGTTCAACGCCTGCCAGGAAGACGAGAAACCGAAACGCCTGGATCCGAAAGAAGATATCAAAAGTGAGTACGGCGCGTTTACCAATGCGATCCAGACGGCGTTGCACGAGAACCCACCCCCTATCTCCAATGAGCACTTGCTCCGACATGTGAACGAACGCCTCAAAAGCTTCAATCAACATGCGGGCCTCCATTGCAATGCTGATAATCAGAGAGCGAATTTCTTGGAATACCTGACGATCGACTGACAGCGAGTAGCTGTTATATGGAATAAAGAAAATGCTGTTTAAAGGTTTGCATATTAATCGTCTACCTAGTTGTTTCTCTAAGCGTGTAGCAGGTAGTCTGCACGCTTGTCTATCTATTCTACCGAATAAAGAGAAACGTGTTTGAAAGTCTGCATATTAGTCATCTGTCTAATTTTCTCCAAGCGTGTAGCAGATAGTCTGCACGTTTTATGGCTGTTGTATGGTTTGAAATAAGGAGAAAGGTGTATGAAAGTTTGAATGTTATAAGACGTCTACTTGGTTTCTCAGACCGTGTAGCAGGTAGTCTACACGTTGTCTAGCTATTGTATGAAATAAAGAAAATGGTGTTTGAAGGTTTGCTTGTCTATTTAGTTTCTCTTAAAGCTTGTTTGGATTTCTAAATATGTACCTACTGTGTATCGGCTGTGGTAGAGTATACATCTAATGAGAGCCGATTAGGTGAGACCCTGGCCTCACCCAAGACTGTGCAGCCCTAATTACCGTGGGGTTACCACGGGCCCACCTTGATGTTTGTATGCTTTATCTACCGTGTCCATCCGTTTTTCCATATCATTTTAAGGCACTACCCTAAAAAAATGAAGCAGATCCAATTGTCAGGTGCACCATACCATAAGAACCGGTGGTGATTGATTATACATGGATCACAAAAGTTTTGGATCAAACTGATATTTGGTTTTTTTTCTTTTCTTCGTCATGGCTAATATGACATTATCAAAAGATTAAATGGTAAATAAACACCATGGAAACATTAAGGTGGGCCTTGAGAAGTTTTTAACGGTACGGGCAATCAATCAACACTGTTTCTCATGGTATGGTACACCAGATAATTGGATCTGCTTTATTTTTAGGATAATGATCTGAAAAAGGATAGGCTGTGTGGATGCATAATACATACATCAAGGCCGGGGGAAGCAGATTGGCTGGTGTACCATGCACCAACGATTTAGCTGGTGTGTTGATGTCAGCAAGTTCTGTGGGTCTCATCATGAGGTATGTGTTATATCAAAACCGTCCATACAATAGAGCATTGTAAACCTGATGACCGGTGGATCTAATGATTTGACGATTCATTTTGAGAATCAATGGGTGATGGCTCAATCTATGGATGACAATTGTACTTGATGGTTGGATTTAGGCTTGCATGAAGTTGAATGTTTACGTAGGTTTGGTCGACGTTTTCACTAAGTTAAGTTTCCTTAGTAACACTCGAGTGCTGAAATGAACCGGGTGTTACATGAACCGTTTGGATCCACCAAAAGATGAGATCCACATGTCATAGTTTGTCGGGCCAAGCCAATGCTCGATCAAACATTGCATAATTCCTTGAGACCTTGTTGCACCAAATGAACAATGCTTCAGTTCTAGTCACCTTAATCCTGTGGATTCCAAGCACATTGAGGTGATATAAAGAGCCAGCAAGAACACCACATACTCTTGGTACGAGAGATCTTTTCCAGGATCACAACAGAAGTTGGGAGACAGAAACCCAAGTTAGATTGGTCATGGTAGCTGCGAGATGGAAACTAATATGATAGGCATGTAATAAGACTATGAGCATGAACTTTTCGGAAAAGAAGAAGAAAGAAAGAAACAAAATAGAAAATAGAAAGAAAAGAAAAAAAAAAAAAGATTTCACATGACGAGCTACTAAATATACGAATGACTAGACTAGAAGTGAAAACCAAATACATGGAACCGTACGTGATGAGACAGGAATGTGAAAGTGAAAAGGAACAATGGAAGAAAATATAAGACAATATGGTCCTGATGCTAGTATGCTTGGGGCACGATTTGCACAAAAAAAAAAAAAAAGGAAGACAGACAGAGAGAGAACTTTTTGAAGTCAGTGATCATTTTTTGAAGTCAAATTTGTACTTTTATATGCTCCTCACAAATACAAATACGGGTCTTAGACTCTCAGTATTACAGTCCTTAGCAATTTTCAGGATGACAATGACCAAAATAGAGAGAGAAAAAGTTAAATGTTTACATTTACTAAACTGTCAAGAGTCCTGATGAGGAGAAAAGTTACCCTAACTTTAGAAAAATTGATTGTAATCACCTCGAAGTTTGGGCAAATTACCTCGATCGCTACAACACTCCATATATTCCTCAAAGGACCTTCTGACAGCTTTTGAAATTTCTTTTGGATGAAAATGCTCCTGACCTTGGTTTAGGACTTGTACGGTCCTGGCGTGAAGCATAAGTCACCCGCTGCCTTAACCCCCGAGAAACGGACGGATCGGCTACTCCCCGGGACACCGTCCAATGGCTGGTGCTTGGCCCTCCGTGGGATCCACCACCAAGCACGTGTTTCATCCATGCTGTCCATATATTTCTACAGATCATTTCATGGCACGAGACCAAAAACGAGCATGATCCAATCACGGCGGGCCTAGGGGGATTTTAATGGTGGATGTCCAATAACTATAATTTTCCCGCAGTGTGGTCCACCGGAGAGTTCTATCACTCTCTTTTTCCGGTTCAAGCCATAAAATGATATTTTAAACCGGACGAACGGACTGGACGAAGCACATACATCATGCTGGGGCCCACAGACCACCGATCACCTGCACTGCGAGTTTCGGAAGGGGCTAAAATGTCGCACTTATGTACATTTGAAACACCCTCTCCTTCCTCTTCTCTTGTTTTTTTAGAGAAGCCAAGATCCAGGGACCAAATGGCCAGAGAGTGACATTGTTTCTCCTCATCGTTTCGCTCGTCCGAAAGCCTCTTCCACTATGAGGTTAGTATTCCATTCTGTTTCAACTGCGGGTAGGCATCTGCCAAGGTGAAGGAAGGACAAAGTCGAGAAGCCCAGGTACTTTGGTGGTCACACGAAAGGGAACTAAATCGCATTCATGCATTTATCTGCTCTTGTATTTAAAATAATGGAGCAGATAATCGAAGAAACCATAGAGTCCCTATCGCGTTCTTCCTCTATTCGTGATCCCTTCTCCTTCCTCAGGGACGTTCACGATTTGCCTAAAGCTCAACGGCCTCCACTGGAAGTTCTGAAGACAACTCCCGAACTCCGCCAACTCGACAATTTCAACGGGCACCCAGCCATTGGAAAAGGGTTAGGTACTTCCATTTCCTTCTGCCCCGTCTTTTGCAGCTCTTGTGTTTCTTCGGAATCATCGCCGTTGAGCTGAAATACTTCCCATAAAACATGACAACCGCGACCGCTGTAACATGACACCCAAGACCATAATCTCAACACAATAAGAAGAATAGTCTCTTCAACCATCGCTGGTTGCTGGTTGAAGGAAGATCTTCTTCCTACTGTAAATGTCATTATGGTCGTAGTCATGTTAAATCAGTTGTGGCTGTCTTGCTGGAAAGGAGGCCAAGATGCATTTATGGTTTTTATCATGTTAAATGGGTCGTGGCTTGCATGCTGCATGTGGCACTTATTCTGGATGGTCGCTCTGAATCCGAAGGAAAGGGTCGTAGTTTTTGAGCACCGAAGATGAGAGTGAGGAGGATGATAATATCCCCATTTGTAAACTAAGGTGGAAAAAACTTGCAGAGTCTTGGCTTGCATACCAAGCTTCTCTTTTGAAAGTCACTGTATTATATGGATCGTGGTTGTCATGTTGTATGGACTGTAGTTGTCATGGATGGTTTCTTTAACTTTACAATAGATCGTGATGTTGAGGTTATATGGGTCAAGCATAGCTTGCCCCAGTTTAGCTGACCGCGTATTGTCCTCCTCGACCTTGAAGATGAGCCTTTGTGGTTGTTAGTTCGAACTTAGATGAGTCTAAACGAGACGAATTGGGCTTCTCCAGGAGCATCATGTCCCTTAGTGGGCCTCCTACCAGGCCCTTTAGATAGTCTTGTTCCTCGGCAGAAGTCTTCAGGAGCTCTTCCAGCTTGGCCTTCTCCTTTCAATCTTTGTCATCGCCTTTAGCCTCTCCCGAATTAACAGTAACATCGGCTGCGCCTGAGAAAGAAAAGAGCTAGACAGTATAAATCGACAATCAGAGCTAACAAATCGAGTAAGCTTGAGAGCCTACCATATAACAGACCGAGGGGTAGTCATTGATGAACGACTCGGGAAGGCGATTGATTTGTTGCCCAGTTGACTAGGAGAGACCTATGATAGCTGGGTGACAGTGATACTCCGATCCCAAGGGGGGTCGTGGTTTGTAATGTAATATGGGATGTATTTGTCATGTCATATGAATAACAACAATATTCTCGAACGGGCCCCAGCGAGGTTTGGTCGTAGATTGCATGATAGGTTCATCGTGAAGATGACATGGGTCGTGGTTCACATGAACAATGGGTCATGTTTGTCACGGCATATGAGTCGTGGTTGTAATTTAACTTTGACGATCCACTATTCATAATAACCACGACACTATGCAATGCATAATCACAACCCACTCATGGGTCGTTATATCCTTTGATATGGGTCGTGGTTGTAATGTTGTATAGGTCATAGCTGTGATGAAATTTGGATCCTTCATGTAATTACTAAAGGGTCATGGTTGGCCTGTTATACGGACTGTGATTTTCGTGTGTCATGGTTCGTAGTTGTCATTTTGAAATGGGTTCGTGTTAATCGTTTTGCATGGTCGTTGTTGCCTTGTTTCATGTGTCGTTGTTGACAACCACGACACTGTTTTTTTGCACTACTCATTTACATGACAACCACGATTATTATATCATGAAAACCATGACCTATTGTATGTACACGATTGCCATGTATTCGTGGCTTAGATACATAAAGGCTCATTATTACCATCCACCTTGGGTCGTGGTTGTCATGAAACATGGGTCGTGACTGACATTGTATAGGTATTTGTTGTCATGATACATGGAACCGGCAATGGATTAATACGTAGGTCGTTGTTGTTTTAAAATAAACGTGAAGCATTAGTCGTAGTTGATCTCGGTCGTGTTTGTCATGTTAAAACAGCCGTGCTTCATAGTTGTAATGGTTCGTGGTTGTAGCAAACACAAGGATATGAGAAACACGAGCCAAGTAATATGGTATAATAATAGGTATATGGATCGTGGTTCTAGTGTTATATGGGTCGTGGTGCTCATGTTGTAAGGGTCGTGGTTTTAGTGTCCTATGGATCGTTGTTCTAATGTTGTTAATCATGACCCAACGTGGATAAAAACCACGACCCATTGTGCATGTTAATCATGATCACACGACAGTGTTGTGGTTGTCATATACACTAGGTCGTGTTATATGGGTCCTATCCACGACCCTTCCCGTTGGAATCAGAGCGACCCTTCGGAACCAACGCCGCACTTTTTTTTTAGGAAATCACATTATGCCACTTCCCCATAATCCCTTTGGAATTAGCAGGATCCTTCGGAATATTTGACTAGCCTATAAAAGTGGTACTTGGGTTTGAAATTATTTTCACAAGCCAATCCGAAGCAGAATCCTATTGGAACACCTTAAGCATTGATGGATTTCTTTGCTCTTTCAGTCAATGTAATGAGCGTATAGTCGAAGGAGCCATCGAGTTCTTCTCACATTCTTCCTCTATGGGTGATCTCATCCGTTTCTTCAGGGATGTTGATGATCTTCCTGAATATCAACGGCCTCCACAGGAAATTCTGAAGACACCTTCTCAACTGAGTTTTTCAGCTCGCTGGGTGCCCGTTGAAGAGAATTGTTCTTTGTATTGTATTGTAATTATGGTCGTGTTTGTCAGCAGCTTTAGCTTCTCTTCCGACAGTGACAGAAGTCAGAGTCCAAGCTTTAGCTTCTCTTCTGGCAGTGACTGTGTTATATGGGTAATGGTTTTCAAATTTTCAATTCAAAATCCCTTGGAAAGGGAATTTTTGGAAAGTGGATTGATTGGTGTACCACATACTAGCGATCCTAGCTGGTGGGACGAGGATTGCCGGCTGGAGGGATATTTTCCTACTGTAAATGTTATCATGGTCATAGTTATCATGTTAAATTAGACACTACCAAAACATCGAGCAATGGCTATGGAGGTTGAAAGCTTTTAGCTACGGATTTAATCCATAGCAATATAGCTACGGATTTAATCCGTAGCTATAGCCTAAGTGCTCTGTAGCTAAAGCGTAACTCTCTACCTAAATATAGATAGTGCTTAGGGGGATCCATGAGGTCCAATGGAATATATGTGTTTGATCTAAGCCGTCCAAAAATTCGGATATATAAGTTTAGTGCATGAGCTCAAAAATTATGTAGATTAAATGTCTAAGTGGACCACACCATAAGAAATAATATAAATTAAATTTTGATTGTTAATATGTTGTGTGGTCACCTTACAGATTTGATCTAACTCATTTTTTTGTCACACTTAAAATAATAATTTAAAATTATTGGATGGAGTGGATATATGAAATACATCACAGTGGGCCCCACGGTCCTAAAACCATAATTTCTCTCAGGGAGCCGTCCGTCACTCGCCCCTCCAAAACCCCAAATCCCTCCAAAACCGAAACCCCCACCCACCATTTTCTCCCGCCCACTGACGAACCCATCTCTCCATCTCTCTCTCCATCTCTCCCTCTCTCTCTCTCTCTCTCTCTCTCTCTCTCTTGCACTCAGTCTCTTTCCCTTGCCCTCTCTTCATCTCCCGATCTCCCTCACCCTCTCTCCCTGTCTCAAGGCCGCATTCCCCACTCTGTTTTCAAAAACCCATTTCGCTGTAAGAAGGAGAAGAAGAAGAAGCACGTACGGTTAGTTTCTTTCTTTCTCCCTCTTTATCTCTTTCTCAAATCTTTCAATTCTTCAATCCGCATTCTCCTCTCTCTATTTCTGAAATCTAAGGGCCATTTGGCCGGTCGGATTGGAAGGGATTGGATGTTATTGGAAGGGATTGGAAGTTAAATCTTGGGATTGGTCGGGCGTGCCAAACAGAGTCGGTGATCTGATCCCAATCCCTGAGACGTGTTTGGCTCGAGGGATTAGAAGGGATGGGAAGGTTTAATCCCAGTATTGGCCAGGTGTGCCAAACAGACTGGACATATCAATCTAGGGATATAGCAATCCCATGTATCTGAAGACAATCCACTGACAACACCATTAATACCTAGAAATCCAGGCCATCCACCATAATACCATTCAATCCCTTTCAATCCACCCAGCCAAACGGGCCCTAAAAATGCTTTATGGGCTCCACCATAATATGTGTATGCAGGCCATTCATTTTTTTAACTTCATTTTAAGGCCAAATCTCAGGTGGACCACACCATAGGAAACTGTGGTGATTGAATGCCCACCATTAGGGCCTGTTTGGCCAGGAAGATTAGATGGATTTGGATGGTATTAGAGTAGATTGTACAGATTTCAAGGTAATGATAGTTGCGTCAATGGATTGATGTAAGATCTATGGGATTGCTATATCCCGGGATTGCTATTTCTGGTCTATTTGGGATGCCTGGCCAATCCCGGGATTAAACCTTTCAATCCCTTTTAATCCCTTGAACCAAACACGTCCCAAGCAATTTTAAAGGGATTAGGGTGAATTGGATGAGATTTAAAGGTAATGATGGTGATGTCAGTGGATTGTCTTAAGATCCTGAAAGGAATTCTAGATTTTTTTTTTTTTTTTTTTGGGTTTGTCAGATTGTGACATCAATTTGAATTTCTATGTTTTGTTTTTACAATGTCTTTTACGTTACTGGCACAGGCATTCATATATATATTGAGAAATATGATTGAAGTGCTAGACTAGCATGTGCATTTACACCATTTTTTTAAATGTTGGTGACTCATCCACCACACGTGTCATAAAACATGTTAATCTACTGCATTGCATTCATCAGGAATCAAGCTTGGGGGTAAACATTTTTGGCTTTTATTAGAAAAATCAGGCTGTTTCAACTCCTAGTCTGGCCACTTATAAAACTATACCTAAAAATTCTAAATATACATCGTATGGTCCACTTCAGTCTCAGAATAATATAATTTTTGGGTAGTTTTTTTCATCATGATGAGCCAATACTATATGAATGGATTAGATGCACAGGAAACAGTGGTAATTCACCATTAAAACTTAATGTGGGTTGAAGAAATTTTGGATAAAGCTGATATTTATGTGGTTTCTTCATCCTAGGTCTTTGTAAGCATTCCATTGCCCTTGTGTGGTGAAGTCTTTAACTAGTACGATCCATCATTTAGCTTGATATATTAGAATTGCATGCGAGACTTTCATCTATGCAAGTGGTTTAAGATTTTACTTATAAATTACATTATTAATTTATTGTAAAAATACAATGATTGCAAACTCCTTAATACATTGTATTTGGTAGATAATATCTATATGGGTCCAATCATCTGATAACACTTCCTTCATTTCCAACTTTTGAGGAGGATGGTGCATTAGGTTAATTTTCAACTTTAATTTTTGGTAAAGTGCAGGTTGAAAATGGACCCATTGGTTAATCGAGATTTGACTGTAATGAATAGGGAGTGGATGACACTAAGTTTCCCAGACCTACGTTTTCTTTCTGGAATTAGAAGTTTTTCAAAGTTTGCACAAGAAAACCTTCCTGGTAGAGAATTCGTTCCTTGTCCATGCACCACTTGCAGATGTGCATGTTTTCCAGTTTCTTACGATGATATGGAAATACATCTAATGAAAAATGGATTCGACCCAAGGTATAGGGTTTGGAACATGCATGGGGAGCATGTATCACCTAAGTGTACTGTACGTGAATCAAGTTCCCAACAATACCATAGTGTCTCGAACTTAAATGAGGTTCATAACGCGATCGTTCAAGAACTTAGTGGTAATAACCTAAATGAAGTTGTACAGGATGAGCCCAACGTGACCCCTATAGTTGAAGGCGTCTTTGGAAAAAATGAAACTAATGAGTTTGAAGCAAATCTACGAGACATAATGGCTGAGCTATACCCTGGGGCCCAAGATTTCACCTTGCTGACTTTCATTGTACAGCTTTTCAAATTAAAGGTGAATCATGGATGGAGTGAAAAAAGATTTACAGAGCTCCTTCAACTACTAAAGAAGGTGTTACCTTCCGGTAACAAGGCCCTAACTAATACCTACCAAGCGAAGAAGATCATTACAAAGTTGGGTCTTGATTATGTGAAAATCCGTGCTTGTCCAAATGACTGCATCTTATACTAGAGAGAGAACGAGATGAAAACTATTTGTCCAAATTGTAAAACTTCTAGGTACAAGACTGAAATGGATTCTGAGAAAAAACAATCTACAATACTTAGGAAGGTGTTAAGGTATTTTCCATTAACACCAAGGCTACAAAGAATGTTCAGTGTGCCATGGTTGGTGAAAGAAATATCTTGGCACTCAACCAGGAAATTTCAACATGAAAAGATGGAGCATCCGGCTGATTCTATTGCATGGAAGAATCTTGATGACAAGTATACAGATTTTTCAGCTGAGCCTCGTAATGTTCGATTGGGTTTGGCTACAGATGGGTTTAACCCATTCGGCACTTACAGTATGTCGCATAGTTCATGGCTCGTTATGTGTGTGACGTACAACCTTCCACCAAAGCTTTGCATGAAACTTCAGTTTATTATGTTGACTTTGCTCATTGAGGGACCACGACAACTGTGAAAGAATATTGATGTTTATTTACAGTCATTGATTGATGAACTGCAAAAGTTATGGCGAAAAGGGGTCACGACGTTCGATGTATACCATGAAAACAAATTCAACATGCGTGTCGTTCTGCTTTGGACAATCCATGACTTTCTAGTATATGGTAACGTTTCTGGTTGTAGGACAAAGGGTAAATATGGTTGTCTTGTATGTGGTCCTAACACAGATTCTTTGCGACTCCAATATGGAAAGAAACATGTTTATATGGGCCACAAACGATGGTTGCCAATGTCAGAACAGGCTAGGAAGGACACTAGTGCTGGCACGTTCAACAAGAAGGTGGATATATGACGTCAACCGATCCGTCTGGATGGGATTGAGGTCAAAAGACAAATCGCGAACTTGAATATGCAGTGGGGGAAGACTGGGAAGAGTAATATAAGGGGTATTGATGGAGGCCGACAAGAGCTAGCGGATGATGTTGAATCACCGTGGTTCTTCAAACGGTCTATATTATTTGATCTGGAGTATTGGAAAGATATTCCCATGCGTCACAACCTTGATGTCATGCATATTGAGAAAAATATATGTGAAATCCTTGTTGCCTTGATGTTGAACACGCCTGGCAAAACCAAGGATGATGTTAATGCACGTAGGGACCTGAAACAATCGGGAATTAAGAAGCGTCTATGACTGAAAAAGAACAATGACAAGGTGATTCAAAAACAAAGTCCTTTCTTTCTAAGAAAAGAAGAGAAAAAACTTTTCATCCAGACTTTGCATGAGCTGCGTGTTCCGATCAGTTTTAGTGCGAATTGGAGGACCATTGTAAAGGAAGATTGCGTGGATTTAAAGGGAATGAAGTCTCATTCTTACCATGTGTTGATGCAACATCTGCTCCCAGTTCTCATCCAGCATGCATTCAGGGATAGAAAGGTCATTCGTCCTATAATTACAAGTTTTTGCACCTTCTTTAATGCCTTGTGCTCGACAACCGTAGACCTTCAAACACTCCTTACTCTCGAGAGGGGCATTGCTAGGATGTTATGTCAGCTTGAGACTATATGCCCGCCATCGATATTTGTCATTATGATGCATTTGTCGATCCATTTGGCTTACGAGGCTCGCATATGTGGTCCTGTATACTATCGATGGAAGTATCCATTCGAAAGGTACATTGTGAGCTTAATAAGAATAAATCGGCTTAACATCTACATTTGCATGTGTCACGCCCCGAACTCGGAAATCGGGCTCACAAAATTCCCGATCGCCAAATCTGGCGCCGATAGCCTCCGTAGAACCCCATTCTCGGCTCCCTGCACCTATTCACCAGGTTCCGATCCTAGGATACTACAAGGAGGATTTATAATCATCAGTCTGATTCATAATGAGCATAACAAAAAGCATAAACCATGAACAATAACCACAAGAACACCACCACAAAATCCACTATGATAAAAAACTTTTGGGTACAATGTGCTTGAAAGGGGAAAATACAAGATAATGAAAAAGATAGAAACTCCAAATCTCGTCTGCACGCTCCTGCTGCTACTATGCTATGGCTGCGTCCTGGCATCACCTGCACGCATCAATCGTGTATAAGCTTATAGAAAGCTTAGAGGGTGGTGTAAGTGTGTGTGCAGGTCAGAGTAATACGGAATCATGGTGATGAGTACACGAATGTAATTAATCGTACCAAGGCTATGCGGTGCAAGATATGAATGCCATCGGCCATAACACGGCCATGCGATACGAGATGCAGCTCAAGCATGCCAATCCTCAACATGTATCAGTACAGTTCTCATTCTGGATAATCACCGGGTTTTAGTACACTCCAAGAGGCATTGCCACTCTCCAACCACACAGTCCAAATGAGCGTAAGAAACCTCACTATCCGCCTGGCCAATAGTCTGCCAATACCTATCCGGCACGTCGATAGCGGACCCATTCACGAGCTGGTCAAACTCAGCCTAGTATTGCCCCCTACCCTCGGGCGAGTAAGGCCACACCCCTTTCCAACCAACCATGACACAGTAGGAGACGCGGCCTCCTGATATTCGGCCCTCTTGCGCTTATATATCCACTCGGTCTCGACGTTGGAGTCATCCTCTGGTGCCATCAGGTTTAGGGATTTTCACCCAGGGACATCTATGGCGCCCGTATGCTAGAACTAAACATTTTCAGTATCCAACCCAGCCATCCACGATGTGTCTATGGAGGCTATGGCCCTGATGTCGCTAGGGCATACAGTAACTACAATCACACAAATGCAAGTGCATGAGTCACACTATCAGTCATGCAACAGTCCTGTATGTACCATGCACTTATATGGGGCAACTCCGCCTATCAGGGAGTCCATAAACAGTCTGCCCAAAGGCATATGCTATGATCGGTCACTCCTCACATCAGGCATACATATGATGCGAATGATCATGAATCATGGATCTATATTAAACATGTATAAAGAGATGGGCTCTGTGTATAACGGAGATGGGCCTAGATGGCCTATTTACCGCAAATATGGGCCTATCCGTGGACCTTAGGGAGAGTTATAATGCAGACATTTAACCAACATTATCCATTCAATGTGGACGTCAAACCAACATTGTTCCCAAGGCATAGCCCACTACAATAGTCAACACATGGACCATAGTAGAATCAAGTTGTAATGGGCCTTATATAGATCTTGTTGGGCCTCGACCCAAGGGCCCAAATACACCAAATGGGCCTTAAACCATGGGCTCATATATCTCAAGTAGGCCTTGGGGGGTGAGCCACAAATACATCAAGCTGGGCCTTAACACACGATTCTTACATACTTTACAATGGGCCTCATAATATGGGTCCTATACAAATCAAGGTGGGCCTCAACAATGGGCCTTAAATTATCTCCAAAATAGTTGGACAGTTGGATGAAACACATGCATCATGATGGAGCCCACTCTAATGGAGGGTATGGTTTACAATACATACATAAGTGGGTCTCGTGTGGGGCCTACCATAATGTTTATTTCCCATCCAACCCATTGATAAGGTCATTCGGACCGGGGCCCACAGTAGTGTTTATTTTCCAAGCAACCTAGGACCCAACATAATGTTTATTTTCCAACCAACTGTTCATAAGGTAATGTGGACCAGGGTAGGGCCCACTGTAATATTTATTTATCATCCAATCTATTCATACGGTCACGTGGGCCTGGATAGGGCCCATTGTAATATTTATTTTCCGTCCAAAATGGGCCCACTGTAATGTTTATTTTCCATATAACCTGTTGATAGGGTTGTGTGGACCAAGGGCCCACTGGAATGTTTATTTGCACCCAACCCGTTCACAGGGCCACGCGGTCAGGGAGGGGCCCACCGTAATGTTTATTTTTCATCTAACCTGTTGATGAGGTCACGTGGGCAGGGAGCCCACCGTGACGTTTATTTTACGTCCAACCTGTTTATAAGGTCACCTAGACCTGGGGGTGGATGTGGGGTCCACCAAAATGTGGTTCACAAATCCAGCCCACCCATTATATGTGTCCCACCTGGCTGACGGTCCAGACCAAATTTCAGCAACATCCAAAACTCAGGTAGGCCCCACCAAGTGATTTTATATGTTTTGGCATGTCTTCACATGATTTTAAATGGTGTGGCCCACATGAGTTCCGTATAAGGCTGATTTTTGGGATGGACGGCTGGTCCGTGGGGACCCATCAAATGCACGGTGCTGATGGGCGAAACGCATCAAGGTGGGGCCCACAGTTGGGCCGCGAGGGCCCTGCCAGGCCATCCGCCCGCCCAAGCAGCGGCAAGCGCGCTGCCTGCATCTTCTAACAGCAGCAGCATTGCTGCTGCATTGTAATTTTTTTTTTAATACCGTTTTCTCACGATTTTTCATAGGTGGGGCCCTCATCAAAAAAGTTCACCCCGTTCATTGGCTTCCATATCTCAAGACCATCCAAACAAGCCCGATATGTAGCATATTTTTGGCGAATAAAAACATCAAAGCGGGTTTTAACGGTACACATTACTGTTTCCCATGGTATGGCCCGTATGATTATTAGATTGATCTCAACTTCCGGCTCAACACCTTAAATGATCTGAGGAAGAGGATGGACGGCTTAGATTTGACTTATACATCAAGGTGGGGCTTGCATGAGAGGCCCACCACTCCTTTCTCTTTTTTTTTAAAGTACACACCCATGCCAGTATACACACTCCATGACAGGCTCGCCCGTCCAGCGTCCAGTGACGCTGGACGGTGTGGATAAACACATGCATTGTGGTGGGTCCCACATGGACGTGGCCCACCAAATATATACATATAATATATATATATATTATATTATATATATAATACATATTATATTATATATATTATAAATATATTATATAAAATATAACATATATATATATATATATATATATATATATATAAAATGCATTGGGCCCATCCAAACAGTGGATGGTGTGGATCATCACCTGCAATAGGGTGGGCCACACCGTCTGATGTAGATGGACGGGGTAGATATAACACATATTGGTGGGATCCACACCATCACAATGAAAGAGAGAGAGAGAGAAATATACGGTGAGATAGAGAGGAGGGACCCCACCACTATGGGCCCTCCATTGATACATACATCAAAATGGGTCCCACAACAAGTGGGCCCTAAAGATCAAGATTTCAACGGTGGATCACCCACCTTATCTTCCTCCTTCTTGGTCCCTTAGACTCCAATGCTCCTTAACTTGCCTTTTGATTGAGGTTGATGGAAGATTGATGGTGTGGATGAGAGATGAGAGGGTGGACCACACTTGTGGTTTGGGAGAGAAGGGTTGGACATGAGAGGCTTGAGTTACTTGGGAGGTTTTGAGAAATGAGAGAGAGAGAGAGAGAGAGAGAGAGAGAGATGATATGGATGGGTGAGGTGTGATGGGTGATGGGTTGGGTTGAAAATTTTGAAAAAGGGGTATGGTTGTTGTTGAAAATCGGAAAAAGAGGAATGGTGAGGTGGAAAGAGAGTGGACTTTTGAAAAAGAGGGAATGGGTTGATGTACTTGGGGTAAGGGATGCATTTATGGTTGATTGATGGGACTAATTATAAAGATTCCCTCGAAATCCGCAACGCGCGATGTTTCTTCAGAATAAACGCAGATTGATATCTTTTAGCCTGGGTATCGGTTCGGTGCGCGAGTCATGACGTTGGAACCGCGGCGATGATGCGGTCGCTAAGATACAAGTTTCGGGTTGAGCTGACGTCGGTGTGCGGGACCTGGCTTAGGATGGCGCGTAAACGTGGGATACAGTGCGAAGGTTGCCAAAATTTGACCGGAAGGACCGTGGAAGCCAACGGAACGGTATAGACTAGGACACGGGTCTTACAGCATGTATATATAATATATCATTAACTTTGTCAGGTTCATGAAGACATTCAAAGCCTACGTCCGTAACAAGACACGACCTGAGGGTTGTATTGCAGAGCAGAACATTTAAGAGGAGACAGTTATATTCTGCAACTAATATAAAGGAAAACAGAAAACAAGCCTACTGGAAAAGCTGGAAAAACGGTTTAACAGAGTCATTCTAGGACTACGTAAGTTGGAAGATATCGTTGATGATGACCCTAATGATGACGATGTTGGTCCAGTAGGTTTGGGTCAAAGTGTTATCCTAGCGGGTATTGAATACGAACAAGCTCGTAGATAGGTACTGAAGAGTCATCCCAGCTACAACGAGTGGGAATGGTATGTATAATAAACTCATATACATATATATGTATATATTTTATATATCTTCCTTACTTTATGCGATTTCAATATAACAATGTTATCGAATATCGCGTAGGAAGCACAAAGATTTCTTGCAGCGATGCTATAAGAGGATTAACAGGGTGCCTAGCGAGGACGAATTCATATCTTGGTTGAAGAGGCAACCAGAGTTCATTGAATCTGACGATAATGAATTTAAAGATGTTGTGAGAGGACCTTTAGCTTTTTCTATGTAATACAATAAATATTGTATTAATGGTTTCCTCTTTGTCACTAAGGACTATGGGGAGAATAAAACGAACCAAAACAGTGGGGTTAGGACAGAGGGTATAATAACCTTTCGATTAAGTACTAAGGATATCAATACAGTGGATGAAAATCAACCTTACTACGGAGTCCTTCGTAGAATTATCCAATTGGAGTACCGAACAGGGTACAAGCCTGTCCTATTTAAGTGTGATTGGGTGAAAGTGACACATCTTGGTGTTTCTTTTGATGCAGAAGTAAATTTGAGATTAGTAAATTTGGCTAGTCTTTACAGTTCAGACAAAGTCGGTGACGAGCCCTTCATTCTTGCAGAGCATGCCACGTAAGTTTTCTACTCTAGAGATCCAAAAAATCTTGACTGGCATGTGGTCTTGGAGGTTTCCAAAAAAAATTTTGTCGAAGAAGAGACGTGCGTTCTATCGGAATGATTAAAGGCTGTAAGTAATGCCGATGCAGGACCTGATCTCACCTCATTAGCAATGGTTGATGAGTTGATATTCAATGAATCTGAAGATGTTAGTGTTGTGGTCGAGAAAACAAAGAAAAAAAAACGATCGAAGAGAATCTACTGATTTGTTTGTATTTTCTAAGCATGTAAAAGAATGATATTTATTGGAGGAAATCTAAACAAGGTTTGGATAATATAGTGAATTTTTTATACTTTATCTGTGATCTAAATTATTTCTTAACCATTAGCTTTTTTTTTTCTTTTCTTATATTTTCATATTAGGGAAGAAATAGGCACATGGATTCACAACCAGAGGTATTGGGTGCGCAGGTGCTTGGGAGTACAGATTCAAGCAACACCAAAGGTAATAAGATACTTCTCCTTAATTACATATGTAAATTTCATTTTCCTTATATATTGGCTGTAATCAATGATGTGTATATATAACTGTTATTCTTTTTATGTAATTGTGTCAGCTTCTTCTTCATCTAAAAAAAGAGGCATTACTAGGGGGGTCTCTTTACTTGTGCCACCTGATAGGAAAAAAGTCCTAAAGACAAATGAATTCGGACAACTGAATGAAGACTGTTCCGATCACAGAGACTTTGCATCGCATGTCGGTGTCCTCACCCGTTCTCATATCCCGATCATATACCTGGACTTTTGCCAAGTGCCTCATGAACAAATTCATATGGTCACAGAAAGATTGTCACAGTTTTATGAGTTTGAGGGGTTAAAGTTGGGCTGCAAGTCTTAATTACATTACAAAACGCATCAATGAAGCGTGGAGGAATTACAAGAGAAGATTGACTGTAAAATATATTACAAACAAGGATCCTATTGCTGTAAGAGATGGTCCTGCCCCCCCAGGTATCCCTATGGAGGATTGGAGGGCCTTCGTGGATCAACGTACCACCGAGAAATTTAAGAGGGTAAGCGCAAGGAATAAAGTCAATCGGGCCAAGCTAAAAGGACATGCGTGTCTTGAGATGCACAGCATGGCTGTTACTCGCCATAAGATGGTATGTATTTAAAAATAGATATTATAGTTTAAAATTGAATTTAATTTTGAATTATCATTCATCTAAATTTATTAATGATGTGTATTTGAATGATATGTAATGTGCCAAAGGCGATGGAGAAGAATCTTACCTCTGATGTCGAGATAGGTAGATGTGAAGTCTTCTTAAGAGCCCATACAAGAAAGGATAAAGTTGTCCAATATCCTGACCTTACTGTAAGTGTATCCCTCGTACCACTAACTAGTACCCTTATGAAAAGCTTATGTATAACTTTGAATTATATTGCATTCATTTGTATTTTTTCACAGGAAAAACTAGATGAGCTCTATAGTAGCAATCCTACTTCTAGGATGACCGGCATGGATGATGCCCTTACAGAGGTACTAATAAAATTTAAAAATTACTTAAGTTTTATGGTAATTATGAATATCCTAATAACTTGATTTACAATGTTTTACAGTTGATTGGTTCTGACAATAGAGGGCGAATGCGGGGTCTAAGTTGCTCAATAAGCAAGGTAGGACTGAAGAAGTCAGCCCCTGCTCATTCAAAGGTAGAGAATGTGACAAAAGAAAAAGAAAGCGTAACTCAAGAGTTATCTCAGGTGAAGAAAAAATTGGATGGTATAACTCAAGATATAGTTGAGATGAAGAAAACATTGGTGGATATGCAGAAATATAGACAGTATACTCAAAATCTCTCATCACCAACAGTCGCTAAATCTACTCAGGCATCGTCGGTATGCAAGTATAAATTTTTTATTATAATGAGCTTACAATTATATTATAAACGCTAACAATACCAATGCCATTTTATGTGTAAATGTATCCGGATATTGTATATATCGGTAAAAGATACGACTTGCTTGGTTTTGAAAAACGTGGTGTAGTTGCTCGTGGTGAAGTACACGAAGTTAATCCAAATGCAACTGTCCATTGTGAGCCATTGGAGGATGGAGCTTTTGTTCTTGTCCTGACTGAGGTTATACAACCTCACGCTCCTTTGTGGAAAGAAGATGGGTTCGCATCTACACTTAGAGAGGCCGGTCCAGGATCATTTGTGCAATGGGGGAAAGAGGCTTTAAGAATTCAATAATTTGAACAAATTTGGTATTGTATAATTGAACATATATTGTGATAATTTTGAACAAATTTTGAACTTATTGTGTGCATTTTGAACTAATTTTGAACTAATTTGGCACTTGTTTTTTTATTTTTTTTAATATTGAATGAATTTTGTACTTTATATTTGAACGTATTTATAGTTTTAGGCTCCATTTGGTCATCACATTAGTATTTATGAAATTTTTTTTAAAAAAAAACCAAATGGAGCCTAAGCCCTTTTTTAACTCCGCCAATGCAACTCCTTGCATTGCCGGTCCCAAGCCCGGGTAAAGGAGGAGGGAGAAAGGCTTTAGAATGAATTGTCAACTATGGAGGAGATCCTGAAAATGCAGTGAGTATCTCTGGTTTTATGGTTTTACTTGTACATTCCTGTATTAATTACTCAACATGACGGTTATGCGCATTCTTTCAGGTGGATGTTGCATGTGGGAGGGTTGGAGCTCCATATTTCAGATTCAAGCATCTGGTACATCTCTTGTCAAGAATGCATATGTGTAGTTCATTAAACAATACATTATGCTTAAAATCCATGTTTATGCATGATTCTCATGCATTGACATGGATTTGGGCAAAAAAAGATCGAAATGGAAAATTTGAGAAAACATGGGAGATTTTCTTTTATAAAGTAAGTATTTGGGACCAAGTGGTTATGTATTTGCTCCATTAAATTTGCTCAAAATTAATGGAGCAGACCCGGATGTGCGTCGGAGCTATCCGGATGAGTGGGGGTCCCTGGAAGGAGGGAACTGCTGTTATGACCATGATGAAGCTGTCCATTTCCTATGGACAGCATTGGAGGGGTCTGGCCATTTGGACAGGTCGTATTTATGTATTTGATCGAAATTAATGGAGCAGACCCGGATGTGCGTCGGAGCTATTCGGAAGAGCGGGGTTCCTTGGAAAGAGGGAACCGCTATTATGACCATGATGAAGCTGTCCATTTTTTATGGACAGCATTGGAAGGGCCTGTCCATTTGCGTCGGATGGCCGAGTTTATATCTATATTTGCAAGGACCATACACTTAACCTAAACCAAAACTTGTGACCCAAAACCTTAACCTATAACCTAAACCTCAACCTCAACCTAAACATTAACCTAAAACCTAAAACCTAAACATACACCTAAAACCTAAATGTATTCTCAAATCCCTAAACCTAAACCTACACCTAATCCCAATCTTAACCTAAAACCTATAACCAAAACCAAAACTAGAACCAAAACTTATAACCTAAACCCGAACCCATTCTCAAATCACAAAACCTATAACCTAAACCAAAACCAAAACTTATAACCTAAACCTGAACTCATTCTCAAATCCCAAAACCGATAACCTAAACCTAAACATATAACCTAAAACTATAATCTATAACCAAAACCTATAACCTAAACCCGAACCCATTCTCAAATTCCAAAACCTATAACCTAAACCAAAACCTATAACCTAAACCAAAACCAAAACCTATAACCTAAACCAAAACCAAAACCAATAACCTAAACCCGAACCCATTCTCAAATCCAAAAACCTATAACCAAAACCAAAACCAATAACCTAAAACAAAACCAAAACCTATAACCTAAACCCGAACCCATTCTCAACTCCCAAAACCTATAACCTAAACCTAAACCATAACCTAATCGTATAACCTAAACTCAAATCCCTAAACCTTAACCTATAACCTAACCTAAACTTATACTTATAACCTAAAACTATTCCCAAATCCCAAAACCTATAACCTAAACCTAACCTTTCCCTAAACCTATAACTTAAACTCAATTCCCTAAACCTAAACCTACACCTAAACCTAATCCTATAACCTAAACTCAAATCCCTAAACCTTAACATATAACCTAACCTAAACCTATACATATAACCTAAAACTATTCCCAAATACCAAAACATATAACCTAAACCTAACATTTCCCTAAACCTATAACCTAAACACAATTCCCTAAACCTAAACCTACACCTAAACCAAAACCTAAACCTATAGCCTAAACTTAAATCCCTAAACCTTAACCTAAAACCTAACCTAAACCTATACTTATAACCTAAAACTATTCCCAAATCCCAAAACCTATAACCTAAACCTAACCTTTCCCTAAACCTATAACCTAAACTCAATTCCCTAAATCTAAACCTACACCTAATCATAATCTCAACTCCCAAACCTAAACCTAAACCTAAACTTGAAAACCCAAACTTAAACCCAATCCCGAACCTGAACCCGATTTCCTAAACCTAAACCATAACCCATTCTCAAATCCAAAAACCTATAACATAAACCTAAACCAAAACCAAAACTTATAACTTAAACCCGAACCCATTCTCAAATCCCAAAACCTATAACTTAAACCTAAACGTTAACCTAAACCTACAACCTATAACCTAAACCAAAACCTATAGCCTAAACCAAAACCAAAACCTATAACCTAAGCCTGAACCCATTCTCAAATCCCAAAACCTATAACTTAAACCTAAACCTATAACCTAAATCAAACCCTATAACCTAAACCAAAACCTAAACCAAAACCAAAACCTATAACCTAAATCCGAATCCATTCTCAAATCCCAAAACCTATAACCTAAACCAAAACCTATAACCTAAACCTATAACCTATAACCAAAACCTAGAACCAAAACCCAAACCCATTCTCAAATCCAAAAACCAATAACATAAACCTATAACCTAAACCAAAACCTATAACCAAAACCAAAACCAAAACCTATAACCTAAACCCGAACCCATTCCCAAATCCCAAAACCTATAAACTAAACCTAAACCATAACCTAATCCTATAACCTAAACTCAAATCACTAAACCTTAACCTATAACCTAAGCTAAACCTATACTTATAACCTAAAACTATTCCTAACTCCCAAAACCTATAACCTAAACCTAACCTTTCCCTAAACCTATAACTTAAACTCAATTCCCTAAACCTAAACCTACACCTAAACCTAAACCTATAGCCTAAACTCAAATCCCTAAACCTTAACCTATAACCTAACCTAAACCTATACTTGTAACCTAAAACTATTTCCAAATCTCAAAACCAATAACCTAAACCTAACCTTTCCCTAAACCTATAATCTAAACTCAATTCCCTAAATCTAAACCTAAACCTATAACCTAAACTCAAATCCCTAAACCTTAACCTATAACATAACCTAAACCTATACTTATAACCTAAAACTATTCCCAAATCCCAAATACTACAACCTAAACCTAACCTTTCCCTAAACCTATAACCTAAACTCAATTCCCTAAACCTAAACCTACACCTAAATCTAAACCTATAGCCTAAACTCAAATCCCTAAACTTTAACCTATAACATAACCTAAACCTATACTTGTAACCTAAAACTATTCCCAAATCCCAAAACCTATAACCTAAACCTAACCTTTCCCTAAACCTATAACCTAAACTCAATTCCCTAAAGCTAAACCTACACTTAATCCTAATCCCAACTCCCTAACCTAAACCTAAACCTAAACTTGAAAACTCAAACTTAAACCCAATCCCGAACCTGAACCCGATTTCCTAAACCTAAACCATAACCCATTCTCAAATCCAAAAACCTATAACATAAACCAAAACGAAAACCAAAACTTATAACCTAAACCCGAACCCATTCACAAATCCCAAAACCTATAACCTAAACCAAAACCAAAACCTATAACCTAAACCCGAACCCATTCTCAAATCCCAAAACCTATAAACTAAACCTAAACCATAACATAAACCAAAACCTATAACCTAAACCAAAACCAAAACCTATAACCTAAGCCCAAACCCATTCTCAAATCCCAAAACCTATAACCTAAACCGAAACCTATAACCAAAACTAAAACCTAAACCAAAGCCAAAACCTATAACCTAAACCCGAACCCATTCTCAAATCCCAAAACCTATAACCTAAACCTAAACCTATAACTTATAAACAAAACCTATAACCTAAAGCCGCACCCATTCTCAATTCCAAAAACTTATAACCTAAACCTAAACCAAAACCTATAACCTAAACCAAAACCAAAACCAATAACCTAAACCCGAACCCATTTTCAAATCTAAAAACCTATAACCTAAACCTATAACCTAAACTAAAACTTATAACCTAAACCAAAACCAAAACCTGAACCCACTGTTAAATCCTAAAACCTATAACCTAAACCAAAACCGTAACCTAAATCTATAGCCTAAACTCAAATCCCTAAACCTTAACCTATAACCTAACCTAAAGCAATACTTATAACATAAAACTATTCCCAAATCCCAAAACCTATAACCTAAACCTATCCTTTCCCTAAACCAATAACCAAAACTCAATTCCCTAAACCTAAACCTACACCTAAACCTAAACCTATAGCTTAAACTCAAATCTCTAAACCTTAACCTATAACCTAACCTAAACCTATACTTGTAACCTAAAACTATTCCTAAATCCCAAAACCTATAACCTAAACCTAACCTTTCCCTAAACCTATAACCTAAACTCAATTCCCTAAAGCTAAACCTACACCTAATCCTAATCTTAACTCCCTAACCTAAACCTAAACCTAAACTTGAAAACCCAAACTTAAACCCAATCCCGAACCGGAACCCGATTTCCTAAACGTAAACCATAACCCATTCTCAAATCCAAAAACCTATAACATAAACCAAAACTTATAACCTAAACCCGATCCCATTCTCAAATCCCAAAACCGATAACCTAAACCAAAACCAAAACCTATAACCTAAACCCGAACCCATTCCCAAATCCTAAAACCTATAACCTATACCTATACCTTAAGCTAAACCTATAACCTATAACCTAAACCAAAACCTATAACCTAAACCAAAACCAAAACCTATAACCTAAGCCCGAACCCATTCTCAAAACCCAAAACCTATAACCTAAACCAAAATCTATAACCTAAACCAAAACCAAAACCAAAACCAAAACCTATGACCTAAACCCGAACCCATTCTCAAATCCCAAAACCTATAACCTAAACCTAAACCTATAACCTATAACCCATAACCAAAATCTATAACCTAAACCCGAACCCATTATCAAATCCAAAAACCTATAACCTAAACCAAAACCAAAACCTATAACCTAAACCCGAACCCATTCTCAAATCCAAAAACCTATAACCTAAACCTATAACGTAAACCAAAACCAAAACCAAAACCTATAACCTAAACCTGAACCCATTCTCAAATCCCAAAACCTATAACTTAAACCTAAACCGTAACCTAATCCTATAACTTAAACTTAAATTCCTAAACCTTAACATATAACCTAACCTAAACCTATACTTATAACCTAAAACTATTCCCAAATCCCAAAACCTATAACTTAAACCTAACCTTTCCCTAAATTTATAACCTAAACTCAATTCCCTAACCTAAACTTACACCTAAATCTAAACCTATAGCCTAAACTCAAATCCCTAAACCTTAACCTATAACCTAACCTAAACCTATACTTATAACCTAAAACTTTCCCAAATATCAAAACCTATAACCTAAACCTAACCTTTCCCTAAACCTATAATCTAAACTCAATTCCCTAAACCTAAACCTACACCTAAACCTAAACCTATAGCCTAAACTCAAATCCCTAAACCTTAACCTATAACCTAACCTAAACCTATACTTATAACCTAAAACTATTCCCAAATCCCAAAACCTATAACCTAAACCTAACCTTTCCCTAAACCTATAACCTAAACTCAATTCCCTAAACCTAAACCTACACCCAAACCTAAACCTATAGCCTAAACTCAAATCCCTAAACCTTAACCTATAACCTAACCTAAACCTATACTTGTAACCTAAAACTATTCCCAAATCCCAAAACCTATAACCTAAACCTAACCTTTCTCTAAACCTATAACCTAAACTCAATTCCCTAAAGCTAAACCTACACCTAATCCTAATCTCAACTCCCTAACCTAAACCTAAACCTAAACTCGAAAACCCAAACTTAAACCCAATCCCGAACCTGAACCCGATTTCCTAAACATAAACCATAACCCATTCTCAAATCCAAAAACCTATAACATAAACCAAAACCAAAACCAAAACTTATAACCTAAACCCGATCCCATTCTCAAATCCCAAAACCTATAACCTAAACTAAAACCAAAACCTATAACCTAAACCCGAACCCATTCCCAAATCCCAAAACCTATAACCTAAACCTATGCCTTAACCTAAACCTATAACCTACAAGCTAAACCAAAACCTATAACCTAAGCCAAAACCAAAACCTATAACCAAAGCCCGAACCCATTCTCAAAACCCAAAACCTATAACCTAAACCAAAACCTATAACCTAAACCAAAACCAAAACCTATAACCTAAACCCAAACCCATTCTCAAATCCCAAAACCTATAACCTAAACCTAAACCTATAACCTATAACCCATAACCAAAATCTATAACTTAAACCTGAACCCATTCTCAAATCCAAAAACCTATAACCAAAACCAAAACCAAAACCTATAGCCTAAACCCGAACCCATTCTCAAATCCAAAAACCTACAACCTAAACCTATAACCTAAACCAAAACTTATAACGTAAACCAAAATCAAAACCAAAACCTATAACCTAAACCCGAACCCATTCTCAAATCCCAAAACCTATAACCTAAACCTAAACCGTAACCTAATCCTATAACCTAAACTCAAATCCCTAAACCTTAACATATAACCTAACCTAAACCTATACTTATAACCTAAAACTATTCCCAAATCCCAAAACCTATAACTTAAACCTAACCTTTCCCTAAATCTATAACCTAAACTCAATTCCCTAACCTAAACTTACACCTAAACCTAAACCTATAGCCTAAACTCAAATCCCTAAACCTTAACCTATAACCTAACCTAAACCTATACTTATAACGTAAAACTTTCCCAAATATCAAAACCTATAACCTAAACCTAACCTTTCCCTAAACCTATAATCTAAACTCAATTCCCTAAACCTAAACCTACACCTAAACCTAAACCTATAGCCTAAACTCAAATCCCTAAACCTTAACCTATAACCTAACCTAAACCTATACTTATAACCTAAAACTTTCCCAAATATCAAAACCTATAACCTAAACCTAACCTTTCCCTAAACCTATAATCTAAACTCAATTCCCTAAACCTAAACCTACCCCTAAGCCTAAACCTATAACCTAAACTCAATTCCCTAAACCTAAACCCACACCTAAACCTAAACCTATAGCCTAAACTCAAATCCCTAAACCTTAACCTATAACCTAACCTAAACCTATATTTATAACCTAAAACTATTCCCAAATCCCAAAATCTATAACCTAAACCTAACCTTTCCCTAAACCTATAACTTAAACTCAATTCCCTAAACCTAATCCTACACCTAAACCTAAACCTATAGCCTAAACTCAAATCCCTAAACCTTAACCTATAACCTAACCTAAACCTATACTTGTAACCTAAAACTATTCTCAAATCCCAAAACCTATAACCTAAACCTAACCTTTCCCTAAACCTATAACCTAAACTCAATTATCTAAAGCTAAACCTACACCTAATCCTAATCTCAACTCCCTAACCTAAACCTAAACCTAAACTTGGAAACCCAAACTTAAACCCAATCCCGAACCTGAGCCCGATTTCCTAAACCTAAACCATAACCTATTCTAAAATCCAAAAACCTATAACATAAACCAAAATCAAAACCAAAACTTATAACCTAAACCCGAACCCATTCTCAAATCCCAAAACCTATAACCTAAACCAAAACCAAAACCTATAACCTAAACCCGAACCCATTCTCAAATCCCAAAACCTATAACCTAAACCTAAACCTTAACCTAAACCTACAACCTATAACCTAAACCAAAACCTATAACCTAAACCAAAACCAAAACCTATAACTTAAGCCCGAACCCATTCTCAAATCCCAAAACCTATAACCTAAACCTAAACCTATAACATAAACCAAAACCTAAACTAAAGCCAAAACCTATAACATAAACTCGAACCCATTCTCAAGTCCCAAAACCTATAACCTAAACCTAAACCTATAACCTAAACCTATAACCTATAACCAAAACCTATAACCTAAACCCGCACCCATTCTCAAATCCAAAAACCTATAACCTAAACCAAAACCAAAACCTATAACCTAAACCCGAACCCATTCTCAAATCCAAAAACCTATAACCTAAACCTATAACCTAAACCAAAACCTATAACCTAAACCAAAACCAAAACCAAAACCAAAACCTATAACCTAAACCCGAACCCACTCTCAAATCCCAAAACCTATAACCTAAACCTAAACCGTAACCTAATCCTATAGCCTAAACTCAAATCCCTAAATCTTAACCTATAACCTAACCTAAACCTATACTTATAACCTAAAACTATTCCCAAATCCCAAAACCTATAACCTAAACCTAACCTTTCCCTAAACCAATAACCTAAATTCAATTCCCCAAACCTAAACTGTCACGCCCCGAACTCGGAAACCGGGCTCACAAAATTCTCGATCGCCGAATCCAGCGCCAACAGCCTCTGTAGAACCCCATTCTTGGCTCCCGACACCCATTCACCAGGTTCCGATCCTGGGATACTACAAGGAGGATTTATAATCATCAGTCTGATTCATAATGAGCATAACCAAAAGCATAACCCACAAACAATAACCACAAGAACACCACAAAATCCACTATGTTAAAAAACTTTTGAGTACAATGCGTCAGAAAAGGAAAATATAATGTAATGAAAGAAATGAAACTCCAGAAGCTCGGCTGCACGCTCCAACTACGGCAAGACTATGGCTGGGACTGCGTCCTAGCGTCACCTGCACGCATCAATCGTGCATAAGCTTATAGAAAGCTTAGAGGGTGGTGTAAGTGTGTGTACAATATAAGCGTGCTTAGAACGTAAGGTCAGAGTAATGCAGAATCATGGTGATGAGCACATGAATGCAATCAGCCATACCAAGGCTATACGGTGTAAGATATGAATGCTATCAGCCATAACACAGCCATGCGATGCGAGATGCAACTCAAGCATGCCAAACCTCATCATATATCAGTACAGTTCTCATTCTAGATAATCACCGGGATTCAATACACTCCAAATGGCACTGTCGCTCTCCTAGCTGCACAGTCCAGGTGAGCGTAAGAAACCTCACTATTCGCCTAGCCAATAGTCTGCCAATACCTATCCGGCACGTCGATAGCGGACCCATTCGCGAGCTGGTCAAACTCAGCCTAGTATTGCCCCTACCCTCGGGCGAGTAAGGCCACACTCCATTCCAACCGACCACGACACAGTGGGAGACGCGGCCTCCTGGTATTCGGCCCTCATGCGCTCATATATCCACTCGGTCTCGACGTTGGAGTCATCCTCTGGTACCATTGGGTTTAGAAATTTTCACCCAGGGACATCTATGGCGCCTGTATGCTAGAACCAAATATTTTCGGTATCCAATCCTGCCATCCACGATGTGTCTGTGGAGGCTATGGCCCTGATATCGCTACGGCATACAGTAACTACAATCACACAAATGTAAGTGCATGAATCATACTATCAGTCATGCAACAGTCCTGCGTGTACCATGCACTTATATGGGGCAACTCCGCCTATCAGGGAGCCCATAAACAATCCGCCCGAAGGCATATGCTATGATCGATCACTCCTTATATCAGGCATACATATGATGCGAATGATTATGAATCATGGATCTATACTAAACATATATAAAGAGATGGGCTCTGATCAAATTGAAGGTGGGCCTAGACGGCCTACTTACCGCAAATATGGGCCTATCCGTGGGCCTTAGGGAGAGTTATAATGTGGACATTAAACCAACATTATCCATTCAATGTGGACGTCAAACCATCATTGCTCCTAAGGCGTAGCCCACTACAAAATCAACACTTATACCATGGTGGAATTACACTATATTGGGCCTTGACCCATGGGCCTCCAGTACCACAAATGGGCCCCATACATGGGTCTCGTATATACATATCAAGGTGGGCCTCAATGATGGACCACGAATGCATGGGCTTAGTCACATGGGCTTTGCATGCATCACAATGGGCCCCATAATATGGGCCTTATACAAATCAAAGTGGGCGTCAACAAGGACCATCAATGTAAGACCCGTATCTTAGTCCGTACTATTCCGTCGAATCCCGCGATCATTCCTATTGAATTTTGGCAACCTGTGACATATAATCGACGTTGCGATCGACCCTAAGCCTTATGCTGTAGATTTGAGTCAGCTTAAATCAAGACTTGTACCATTGCGACCGCACCGTCGTCGCGGTTCCGACACCGCATCTCTCGCACCAATCCGATACCCTGGCAGGAAGATGTGAGCCAGTATTTATTTCGAAGAAAACGCCGCGCGTTTGCAATTCCAAGAGAATCTCTACAATATGTCAAATCAATCCCATTAATCAATCCCATCCATCACCTTATGTCAAGTACAAAGCAACCCATGCTTTCTCTCTCCAAAGTCAACCCTTTCTCACCCTCTCTCTTACACACCTATGCTAGTCAAGTACACATCACCTCACCCATCACTCTCTCTCTTTACATCCCATCTCTCCTTCTCTCTCTCTTTCTCATTTCTCAACTCAATCCCAAGCAACAAGAGAGCTCACGTCCAAGCTCTCTCCCATGTGAGAGAGTGCATGTGTGTGGCCCACTTTCCCATCCCAAATCCTCCATCCTAGCCTGTCGCTTCTCATCTTCCACCATCAAAGTGAAGCTTAAGGAGATCGGTATTTCAACGGACCGAGAAGATTGACCGGTGGGTGATTCTATAGGCTAGATTTTCATGTTCTTATGATGGGCCAAGTGAGGCCTACCGATCAATGGTATGGATCTCACTTTGGACCCTTGATGTGGCTAATGGCCCACCTTGATGCTTAAGATCATTCCATGATGGGGCCATTCTCCATGGACCCCATCATGATGTTTATTTTCTTGCATGAATATGGTCATCTAGACCTTCTAGTTTGGTGGAGAAAGGATCTCCACCGTTGATTTTCAATTTGGTGGGCCCATATGCAATGGGACCCACTTGATGTATGATTGGATGCTTGAAACGGAGGGCCCATAGTGCCGGGGTCCCTCCATCACACGTGTATATCTCTCTCTCCCTCCCTCCCTTTCTTTTATTCTTCTTTTCATGTGATGTTGGTGTGCTTGTGTGGCCCACCCGAATAGACCCCACCATAAGGCTTGTATTTTATCCTAAACCATCTATAGGTGGGACCCACCTTATATGTATTGTATCCACAACACTCATCATTTGGTGGCCCACCTAAACAGGGCCCACCTTATGCGTGTGATAGGCCCAGACCGTCCAGCGTCCAGGGACGCTGGACGTCCATGGAAAACACAAATATAAGCTTGGTTCACAAGCTTCTTGGTGGCCAACTCATATAGGCCTCATCTTGATGTATGCTTCAAAATCCAAGCTGTCCATCTCATTTTCCAGATTATTTTAGGCGTTGAGCCAAAAAATGGGACTGATCTAACTTTCTTGCAGGCCCCACCTTTGAAAATAGTAATTTTCACCGTTGAAACTCACCTTAATTTTTCTACATGCCCAAAAATGCCCAATATTGGACTTGATGGATTTGTTATACATGGTAGAATCCATCGGAGGATCTGGATTCAGCAGATGTGGGCCCTACCTTTAAAAAACCACAACATGTAGGGTTTTCAAAAAAAATAAAATAAAATAAAACAGCAGCGTTGCTGCTGCCACTGGTGTCAGACGCTGACACCGCCTGGCGCGGGCGAGCGGACAGCAGGGTCTCACGGCTCCAGCCGTGGGCCCCACCTTGATGTTTATATGTCATCTAAGCCGTTCATATGGTGGGCCCTTAGGGCAGAGAGCCGTCCTCCAAATTTCAGCCTCACCCAAAGCTCAGGTGGCCCACATCGTAGGGAACAATGGGACTGAACGTCTGCCTTTGAAACTTCTTCTAGGCCACAGAAGTTTTGGATCAATCTGAAATTTGTTTTTACCCTTCATCCAGGTCCATGCGACCATATCAACGGTCTGGACGGAAAATAAATGTTATGATGGGCCCCACGTGGGACCCACAGTGATTTATGTATTTACTCACTGGACGGTGGAGCCCAATGTGGCGTACGTGTTTCATTTCCACCGTCCAGCAGACGGTGAGGCGCACCATGATTTATGTGTTTATCCACACCGTACGCTGTCTGGATAGTGGACCCCACCATGATGCTTGTGCTGCACCCCAACCGTCAATCCATTTTGCAAGCTCATTTTAAGGCATGAGCTAAAGAATGAGTCAGATATGTGGTTCAAGTGGGTCCAACCACTATTATTTGAAGTGAGGATCGGTTGATCCTTGGACATGATATATACATATATATATATGTATGTATTTGTGGCCATTTGTAAGGCCCACCTTGGCATTTATAAGGCCCGTGTTATGAGGCCCATTTGATGTACATATGGGGCCCAATTAGTGTAGTCCATTTGAGATCATAAAGCCCATGTGATTAGGCCCATTTTGATATATTCTAAGGCCCATGGGTTATGGCCCATTGCAATGTACATAAGGCCTGTTAGTGAGGCCCATTAATGCGGCTCATTTGATGAATGTAAAGCCCATGTGATTAGGCCCATTTTGATATATTCTAAGGCCCATGGGTTATGGCCCATTGCAATGTACATAAGGCCTGTTGGTGAGGCCCATTAATGCGGCTCATTTGATGAATGTAAAGCCCATGTGATTAGGCCCATTTTGATGTACCTAAGGCCCACGGGTCGAGGCCTAATGGGTTGTCCTTAGGGTCCATTGCAATGCGTGATTTCTCCATGGTCTGTGGCAGGCTATGCCTTGGGAGCAATGTTGGTTTGACGTCCACATTGCAAGTATAATGTTGGTTAAATGTCCGCATTACGACTCTCCCTAGGGCCCATTGATAGGCCGTACTTGTGGTGTGTGGGCCTTTTAGGCCCATCTGCATTGTAGGGATAATTCATCACTTTATAACATGCCTAGTATAGCTCCATGATACATGCCCATATGCATCATATGTATGCTTGATATGAGAAATGTTTGATCATAGCATAAGCCATTGGGCTGTGGCATTTATGGGACTTCTTATGAGATGGAGTGCCCCCACATGAGTGTGTGGTACGCACCGAATTACTGCATGATTTGACGATGTGACTCATGCATTCTGCGTATGTGTGACTTGATCACTGCACGCCCTAGCGACATCAAGGCCGTAGCCTCCACAGGCACATCGTGGATGGTCGTATCGGATACCGGAAATATTGACTCTAGCATTGTGGGCACTTAGGATGTCCTTGGGTGAAAGTCACAGAACCTTTTTGGTACCAGGAGATGCTCCAACGTCTAGACCGAGTGAATACATGAGCACCTGAGTGCCGAATACCAGTAGGCCGCGTCTCCCACTGTGTCGTGGTCGGTTGAAAGGGGGTGTGGCCTTATCCACCCGAGTGAGGGGGCTATAGGCTAGGTTGAGTTTAACCAACTCGTAAATGAGTCCGCTATCGACGAGCTGGGTAGGTATTGGCAGACTACTGGTCAGGCAGATAGTGAGGTCTATTCCACTTGCTCGACTGTGCAGCTAGGGAGGAGGTAGTCTGTGTGGAGTGTATTAGACCCCGGTGATATCTAGAGAGGAACTGTACTGATATGTGTACTTGATGAGGACTGACATGCTTGCTTTGCATCTCGTATATAACATTTGGCTACATAGGCCTCGCATCGCATGGCCTTGGTATGGCCGATAGCATTCATGCCTTGCATCACATAGCTTTGGTATAGTTGATAGCATTCATGGACTTACCGCATATCTCTGCATTACTCTGATATTGTACACTTGGCACTCGCCTTACACACACCTTCACCACCCTCTAAGCTTTTGTAAGCTTATGCATGACCGTTGCGTGCAGGTAGTGTTGGACAACAGCAGCGCTGAGGCAGGAGTGCGCATCAGTTTATCTTGAAGCTTTTTGATCACCCTGTATTTCCCTTTCCGCATTGTACTTAAAGATTTTGATTTAGTGGATATGTGGTGATGTTGTTTTGTGACTTGGTTATGCTTGTGGTTATGCTCCATTACAAAAAAAAATTTATACTGAAAATCCTCCTTGTAAGATCCTAGGATCAGAATCTGGCATGAGAGTGCTGGAATCTGAGAATGGGGCACTACGGAGGCTGTCGGCACCGGATTCGGCGATCGGAAATTTTGTGAGCCCGTTTTCCGAGTTTGGGGCGTGACAACCAATACATCAAGGTGGGCCTCAACAAACCGCCCACACCAAGATGGGCCTTATCACACGGCCTTAAAATATTTTTCCAAAATGATTGGATGATTGGATAAAATAGATGCATCATGGTAGGACCCACACTAATGGAGGGTGTGGATCACAATATATACTTAAGTGGGTCCCAAGTGGGGCCTACCATAATATTTATTTTCCACCCAACCTGAGCCCAATGTATTGTTTAATTGCCATCCAACCATTCATAAGGTCACTTGGACTAATATTTATTTGTCACACCACCCCTTCAAAGGGTCACGTGGACCTGGGGTAGGGCCCACTGGACTGGGGCCCACTGCAATGTTTACTTTCCACCCAAGCTATTTATAAGGTCACACGGCCAGGGGAGCCCACGGTGATGTTTATTTGCATCCAACCTTTTAAAAAGGCCACGTGGACCTAGGAAAAATGGGCCCACCAAATGTGGTTCCCAAATCCAGCCCACTCATTATGTGGGTCCCACTTGGCTGAAGGTTCAGACCAAGTTTCAGTGGCATCCAAATTTCAGGTAGGCCCCACCAAGTAATTTTATATGCTTAGGCAGGTTTTAACACGATTTTAAATGGTGTGGCCCACCTGAGTTCGGTATATGGCTGATTTTTGGGATGGACGGCTGGTCCGTGGGGACCCATCAAATGCACGGTGCTGATGGGCGAAACGCATCAAGGTGGGGCCCACAGTTGGGGCCGTGAGCCCAACTCGGTCCGTCCATCAGGCGGTCCATCACAGGCGCTGCCTGCGCCTGCTGTCAGTGGCGGCAGCAGTTGCTGCTACTGTCTTTTTTTTTTTGAAAATATCACTTTTTCTGTGGTTTTTCACAGGCGGGGCCCGCAACAGAAAGATCCACACCAGCCATTGGCCCCTGTGGCTCGATACAAATCTATCGAGACCAATATTAAATAGTTTTTTGATGTACAGCAACATCGGGGTGTATTTCAATGGTATAAAACTTGTTCGCTATGCTATGGCCCACTATAAGTCTAGATTGAGATCATTTTTCGGCTCAACGCCCAAAATGATCTGAGGAAGAGGATGGATAGCTTGGATTATATAAAAACATTAAGGTGGAGCCTGCATGGGTGGTCCACCCAAAAGCAACCTTCCTTTCCCCCCTTTTTTTTTTCTTGCACACCCACATCAGTGTACACACTCCACTATTTGCCAACGTCCAGCGTCCAGGTCCTGGACGTTGGACGACTCCCATACACACATCATTGTGGTGGGTCCCACGTGGACGTGGCCCACCAACATATATACATATACATATAATATATATCTTATATTATATATATATATATATACATATATAATACATATTATATTATATTATATATATATATATATATATTATATAAAATATAACATGTATATAAACAAAAAGAAATGCCTCGGGCCCATCCAAACAGTAGATGGTGTGGATCATCACCTACAATAGAGTGGGCCACACTGTCTGATGTAGATGGACGGGTAGATATAACACATATTGGTGGGATCCACACCATCACAAAGAAAGAGAGAGAGAGAGAGAGAGAGAGAGAGAGATACGGTGAGATAGTGGAACCCCGCCACTATGGGCCCTCTTGATTTAAATCACATACATCCAAACGGGTCCTACCAACAAGTGGGCCCTAAAATTTAAAATAATGGTAAATCACCCACCTTATCTTCCTTCTTCTCAGTCCCTTAGGCTCCAATGCTCCTTGCCTTTGCCTTGGACGGTGGATGATGGGAGATTAACGGTGTGGATGAGAGATGAGAGGGTGGGCCACACTTGTGGTTTGGGAGAGAGGAACCTTGGACGTGGGATGCTAGAGTTGCTTGGGAGATTTTGAGAAATGAGAGAGAAAATGAGAGGATGGGAGTGATATGAGGTGATGGAGTGATGGGTGTAATTAATGAAGCATGGGTTGGTTTGAAAAATGGGTAAAAGAGGGATGGGTGAAGAGAGAGAGAGAGTTGACTTTGTGGAGAAAGAGGGATGGATTGTTGTACTTGGGTAAGGTGTGACTTGACTTGTACTCGACATTGATTGATTGATTGATTGATGGGACATATCGTAGAGATTCCCTCAATATTTGCAACGCGCGGCGTTTCTTCGGAATAAACGCAGATTAACATCTTCTAGCCTGGGTATCGGTTCGGTGCGCAAGTCACGGCGTTGGAACCGCGGCGACGACGTGGTCGCTATGATGCAACTTTCGGATCGAGCCAATGTCGGTGCGCGGGACCTGACTTAGGATCGTGCGTAAACGTCGGATACGGTGCGAAGGTTGTCAAAATTTGACCGGAAGGACCGCGGAAGCCAACGGAACGGCACAGACTAGGACACGGGTCTTACATAAACCTACACCTAAACCTAAACCTATAGCCTAAACTCAAATCCCTAAACCTTAACCTATAACCTAACCTAAACCTATACTTATAACCTAAAACTATTCCCAAATCCCAAAACCTATAACCTAAACCTAACCTTTCCCTAAACCTATAACCTAAACTCAATTCCCAAAACCTAAACCTACACCTAAACCTAAACCTATAGCCTAAACTAAAATCCCTAAACCTTAACCTATAACCTAACGTAAACCTATACTTATAACCTAAAACTATTCCCAAATCCCAAAACCTATAACCTAAACCTAATCTTTCCCTAAACCTATAACATAAACTCAATTCCGTAAACCTAAACCTACACATAAACCTAAACCTATAGCCTAAACTCAAATTTCTAAACCTTAACCTATAACCTAACCTAAACCTATACTTATAACCCAAAACTATTCCCAAATCCCAAAACCTATAACCTAAACCTAACCTGTCCATAAACCTATAACCTAAACTAAATTCCCTAAACCTAAACCTACACCTAAACCTAAACCTATAGCCTAAACTCAAATCCCTAAACCTTAACCTATAACCTAACCTTTACCTATACTTATAACCAAAAACTATTCCCAAATCCCAAAACCTATAACCTAAAGCTAACCTTTCCCTAAACCTATAACCTAAACTCAATTCCCTAAACCTAAACCTAAACCTAAACCTAAACCTATAGCCTAAACTCAAATTCCTAAACCTTAAGTTATAACCTAACCTAAACCTATACTTGTAACCTAAAACTATTCCCAAATCCCAAAACCTATAACCTAAACCTAACCCTTCCCTAAACTTATAACCTAAACTCAATTCCTTAAAGATAAACCTACACCTAATCCTAATCTCAGGTCCCTAACCTAAACTTAAACCTAAACTTGAAAACCCAATCCCGAACCTGAACCCGATTTCCTAAACCTAAACCATAACCCATTCTCAAATCCAAAAGCCTATAACATAAACCTAAACCAAAACCAAAACTTATAACCTAAACTCGAACCCATTCTCAAATCCCAAAACCTATAACCTAAACCAAAACCAAAACCTATAACCTAAACCCGAACCCATTCTCAAATCCCAAAACCTATAACCTAAACCTAAACCTTAACCTAAACCTATAACCTATAACCTAAACCAAAACCTATAACTTAAATCAAAACCAAAACCTATAACCTAAGCCCAAACCCAATCTCAAATCCCAAAACCTATAACCTAAACCTAAACCTATAACCTATAACCTAAACCAAAACCTAAACCAAAACCAAAACCTATAACCTAAACCCGAACCCATTCTCAAATCTCAAAACCTATAATCTAAACCTAAACCTATAACCTAAAACCAAAACCTATAACCTAAACCCAAACCCATTCTTAAATCCAATAACATATAACATAAACCAAAACCTATAACCTAAATCAAAACCAATACCTATAACCTAAACCAAAACCAAAACCTATAACCTAAACCCGAACTCATTCTCAAATCCAAAAACCTATAACCTAAGCCTATAACCTAAACCCGAACCCTTTTTCAAATCCCAAAACCTATAACATAAACCTAAATCGAAACTTAATCGTATAACCTAAACTCAAATCCCTAAACCTTAACCTATAACCTAACCTAAACCTATACTTATAACCTAAAACTATTCCCAAATACCAAAACCTATAACCTAAACCTAACCTTTCCCTAAACCTATAACCTAAATTTAATTCCCTAAACCTAAACCTACACCTAAACCTACACCTATAGCCTAAACTCAAATCCCTAAACCTTAACCTATAACCTAACCTAAACCCATACTTATAACCTAAAACTATTCCCAAATCCCAAAACCTATAACCTAAACCGAACCTTTCCCTAAACCTATAACCTAAACTCAATTCCCTAAACCTAAACCTACACCTAAACCTAAACCTATAGCCTTAACTAAAATCCCTAAACCTTAACCTATAACCTAACGTAAACCTATACTTATAACCTAAAGCTATTCCCAAATCCCAAAACGTATAACCTAAACCTAACCTTTCCCTAAACCTATAACCTAAACTCAATTCACTAAACCTAAACCTACACCTAAACCTAAACCTATAGCCTAAACTCAAATTCCTAAAACTTAACCTATAACCTAACCTAAACCTATACTTATAACCCAAAACTATTCCCAAATCCCAAAACCTATAACCTAAACCTAACCTGTCCATAAACCTATAACCTAAACTGAATTCCCTAAACCTAAACCTACACCTAAACCTAAACCTATATCTTAAATTCAAATCCCTAAACCTTAACCTATAACCTAACCTTAACCTATACTTATAACCTAAAACTATTCCCAAATCCCAAAACCTATTACCTAAACCTAACCTTTCCCTAAACCTATAACCTAAACTCAATTCCCTAAACCTAAACCTACACCTAAACCTAAACCTATAGCCTAAACTCAATTCCCTAAACCTTAAGTTATAACCTAACCTAAACCTATACTTGTAACCTAAAACTATTCCCAAATCCCAAAACCTATAACCTAAACCTAACCTTTCCCTAAACTAATAACCTAAACTCAATTCCTTAAAGCTAAACCTACACCTAATCCTAATCTCAACTCCCTAACCTAAACTGAAACCTAAACTTGAAAACCCAATCCCGAACCTGAACCCGATTTCCTAAACCTAAACCATAACCCATTCTCAAATCCAAAAGCCTATAACATAAACTTAAAACAAAACCAAAACTTATAACCTAAACCCGAACCCATTCTCAAATCCCAAAACCTATAACCTGAACCAAAACCAAAACCTATAACCTAAACCCGAACCCATTCTCAAATCCCAAAACCTATAACCTAAACCTAAACCTTTACCTAAACCTATAACCTATAACCTAAACCAAAACCTATAACCTAAATCAAAACCAAAACCTATAACCTAAGCCCGAATAAAATCTCAAATCCCAAAACTTATAACCTAAACCTAAACCTATAACTTATAACCTAAACCAAAACCTAAACCAAAACCAAAACCTATAACCTAAACCCGAACCCATTCTCAAATCTCAAAACTTATAACCTAAACATAAACCTAAACCTATAACCTAAACCTATAACCTATAACCAAAACCTATAACTTAAACCCGAACCCATTCTCAAATCCAATAACATATAACCTAAACCAAAACCTATAACCTAAACCAAAACCAACACCTATAACCTAAACCAAAACCAAAACCTATAACCTAAACCCGAACTCATTCTCAAATACAAAAACCTATAACCTAAACCTATAACCTAAACCAAAACCAAAACCTAAAACCTAAACCCGAACCCTTTCTCAAAACCCAAAACCTATAACATAAACCAAAATCGCAACCTAATCCTATAATCTAAACTCAAATCCCTAAACCTTAACCTATAACCTAACCTAAACCTATACTTATAACCTAAAACTATTCCCAAATTCCAAAACCTATAACCTAAACCTAACTTTTCCCTAAACCTATAACCTAAACTTAATTCCCTAAACCTAAACCTACACCTAAACCTAAACCTATAGCCTAAAGTCAAATCCCTAAACCTTAACCTATAACCTAACCTAAACCCATACTTATAACCTAAAACTATTCCGAAATCCCAAAACCTATAACCTAAACCTAACCTTTCCCTAAACCTATAACCTAAACTCAATTCCCTAAGCCTAAACCTACACTTAAACCTAAACCTATAGCGTAAACTCAAATCCCTAAACCTTAACCTATAACCTAACCTAAACCTATACTTATAACCTAAAACTATTCCCAAATCTCAAAACCTATAACCTAAACCTAACCTTTTCCTAAACGTATAACCTAAACTCAATTCCCTAAACCTAAACCTACACCTAAACCTAAACTTAAACCTATATCCTAAACTCAAATCCCTAAACCTTAACCTATAACCTAACCTAAACCTATACTTATAACCTAAAACTATTCCCAAATTCCAAAACCTATAACCTAAACCTAACCTTTCCCTAAACCTATAACCTAAACTGAATTCCCTAAACCTAAACCTACGCCTAAACCTAAACCTATAGCCTAAGCACAAATCCCTAAACCTTAACCTATAACCTAACCTTAATCTATACTTATAACCTAAAACTATTCCCAAATCCCAAAACCTATAACCTAAACCTAACCTTTCCCTAAACCTATAACCTAAACTCAATTCCCTAAACCTAAACCTACACCTAATCCTAAACCTATAGCCTAAACTCTAATCCTTAAACCTTAATTTATAACCTAACCTAAACCTATACTTATAACCTAAAACTATTCCCAAATCCCAAAACCTATAACCTAAACCTAACCTTTCCCTAAACTTATAACCTAAACTGAATTCCCTAATCCTAAACCTACACCTAAACCTAAACCTATAGCCTAAACTCAAATCCCTAAACCTTAACCTATAACCTAACCTAAACCTATACTTATAACCTAAAACTATTCCCAAACCCCAAAACCTATAACCTAAACCTAACCTTTCCATAAACCTATAACCTAAACTCAATTACCTAAACCTAAACCTACACCTAAACCTAAACCTATAGCCTAAACTCAAATCCCTAAACCTTAACCTATAACCTAACCTAAACATATACTTATAACCTAAAACTATTCCCAATTCCCAAAACCTATAACCTAAACCTAACCTTTCCCTAAACCTATAACCTAAACTCAATTCCCTAAACCTAAACCTACACCTAAACCTAAACCTATAGCCTAAACTCAAATCCCTAAACCTTAACCTATAACCTAACCTAAACCTATACTTATAACCTAAAACTCTTCCAAAATCCCAAAACCTATAACCTAAACCTAACCTTTCCCTAAACCTATAACCTAAACTCAATTCCCTAAACCTAAACCTACACCTAAACCTAAACCTATAGCCTAAACTCAAATCCCTAAACCTTAACTTATAACCTAATCTAAACCTATACTCGTAACCTAAAACTATTCCCAAATCCCAAAACCTATAACCTAAACCTAACCTTTCCCTAAACCTATAACCTAAATTCAATTCCCTAAACCTAAACCCACACCTAAACCTAAACCTATAGCCTAAACTCAAATCCCTAAACCTTAACCTATAACCTAACCTAAACCTATACTTATAACCTAAAACTATTCCCAAATCCCAAAACCTATAACCTAAACCTAACCTTTCCCAAAACCTATAACCTAAACTCAATTCCTTAAACCTAAACCTACACCTAAACCTAAACCTATAGCCTAAACTCAAATCTCTAAACCTTAACCTATAACCTAACCTAAACCTATACTTATAACCTAAAACTATTCCCAAAATCCCAAAACCTATAACCTAAACCTAACCTTTCCCTAAATCTATAACCTAAACTCAATTCCATAAACCTAAACCTACACCTAAACCTAAACCTATAGCCTAAACTCAAATCCCTAAACCTTAACTTATAACCTAACCTAAACCTATACTTGTAACCTAAAACTATTCCCAAATCCCAAAACCTATAACCTAAACCTAACCTTTCCCTAAACCTATAACCTAAACTGAATTCCCTAAACCTAAACCTACACCTAAACCTAAACCTATAGCCTAAACTCAAATCCCTAAACCTTAACCTATAACCTAACATAAACCTATACTTGTAATATGAAACTATTCCCAAATTTCAAAACCTATAACCTAAACCTATCCTTTCCCTAAACCTATAACTTAAACTCAATTCCCTAAAGCTAAACCTACACTTAATCCTAATCTCAACTCCCTAACCTAAACCTAAACCTAAACTTGAAAACCCAAACTTAAACCCAATCCTGAACTTGAACCCGATTTCCTAAACCTAAATCATAACCCATTCTCAAATCCAAAAACCTATAACATAAACCAAAACCAAAACCAAAACTTATAACCTAAACCCGAACCCATTATCAAATTCCAAAACCTATAACCTAAACCAAAACCAAAACATATAACCTAAACTCGAACCCATTCTCAAATCGAAAACCTATAACCTAAACCTAAACCTTAACCTAAACCTATAACCTATAACCTAAACCAAAATCTTTAAGCTAAATCAAAACCAAAACCTATAACCTAAGCCCGAAGCCATTCTCAAATCCCAAAACCTATAACCTAAACCTAAACCTATAACCTAAGCCAAAACCAAAACTAAAACCTATAACCTAAACTTGAACTCATTCTCAAATCCTAAAACCTTTAACCTAAATCTAAACCTTAACGTAAACCTATAATCTATAACATAAACCAAAACCAAAACCTATAACCTAAATCCGAACACATTCTCAAATCCAAAAACCTATAACATAAACTAAAACCTATAACCTAAATCAAAACCAAAACATCTAACCTAAACCCGAACCCATTCTCAAATTCCAAAACCTATAACCTAAACCTAAGCTTTCCCTAAAACTATAAGCTAAACTCAATTCCCTAAAGCTAAACCTACACCTAATCCCAATCTCAACTCCCTACCCTAAACCTAAACATAAACTTGAAAACTCAAACTTAAACCCAATCCCGAACCTGAACCCGATTTTCTAAACCTAAACTATAACCCATTCTCAAATTCAAAAACATATAACTTAAACCTAAACCTAAACCAAAACTTATAACCTAAATCCGAACCCATTCTCAAATCACAAAACCTATAACCTAAACCAAAACCAAAGCCTATAACCTAAACCCGAACCCATTCTCAAATCCGAAAACCTATAACCTAAACCTAAACCTTAACCTAAACCTATAACTTATAACCAAAACCTATAACCTAAACCCGAACCCATTCTCAAATCCCAAAACCTATAACCTAAACCTAAACCTAAACCTAAACCTTAAGCTAAACCTATAACCTATAACATAAATCAAAACCTAAACCTAAACCTAAAACATAAACCTATAACCTATAACATAAATCAAAACCTATTACCTTTTTCTAAACCTTAACCTAAACCTATAACCTATAACCTAAATCAAAATTAAAACCAAAACCTAAAACCTAAACCTATAACCTATAACCTAAATCAAAACATATAATCAAAACCAAAACCAAAACCTATATCCTAAACTCGAATACATTCTCAAATCCTATAACCTATAACCTATACCAAAACCTATAACCTAAACCAAAACCTATAACCTAAACCAAAACCAAAACCTATAGCCTAAACCCGAACCCATTCTCAAATCCAAAAAACCTATAACCTCAACCTAAACCTTAACTTAAACCGTTAACCTATAACCTAAACTAAAACCATAACCTATAACCTATAACCTAAACTCGAACCCATTATCAAATCCCAAAACCTATAACCTAAACTGAAACCAAAACCTATAACCTAAACCCGAACCCATTCTCAAATCACAAAACCTAAACCTAAACCTAAACCTAAACCTATAACCTAAACTCAAATCCCTAAACCTTAACTTATAACTTAACCTAAACCTATACTTCTAACCTAAAACTATTCCCAAATCCCAAAACCTACAACTTAAACCTAACTTTTCCCTAAACCTATAACCTAAACCTACACCTAAACCTAAACCTATAGCCTAAACTCAAATCCCTAAACCTTAACCTATAACCTAACCTAAACCTATACTTGTAACCTAAAACTATTCCCAAATCCCAAAACCTATAGCCTAAACCTAACCTTTTCCTAAACCTATAACCTAAACTCAATTCCCTAAAGCTAAACCTACACCTAATCCTAATCTCAACTCCCTAACCTAAACCTAAACCTAAACTTGAAAACCCAAACTTAAACCCAATCCCGAACCTGAACCCGATTTCCTAAACGTAAACCATAACCCATTCTCAAATCCAAAAACCTATAACATAAACCAAAACCAAAACCAAAACTTATAACCTAAACCCGAACCCATTCTCAAATCTCAAAACCTATAACCTAAACCAAAACCAAAACTTATAACCTAAACCTGAACCCATTCTCAAATCCCAAAACCAATAACCTAAACCTAAACCTATAACCTATAACCTAAACCAAAACCTATAACCTAAACCAAAACTAAAACCTATAACCTAAACCAAAACCTATAGCCTAAACTTGAACTCATTCTCAAATCCCAAAACATTTAACCTAAACCTAAACCTTAACATAAACCTATAACCTATAACCTAAACCAAAACCAAAACCTATAACATAAATCTGAACCTATTCTCAAATCCAAAAACCTATAACCTAAACCAAAACCTATAACATAAACCAAAACCAAAACCTATAATCTAATCCCGAACCCATTCTCAAATCCCAAAACCTATAACCTAAACCTAAACCGTAACCTAATCTTATAACTTAAACTCAAATCTCTAAACCTTAACCTATAACCTAACCTAAACCTATACTTATAACCTAAAACTATTCTCAAATCCCAAAACCTATAACCTAAACCTAACCTCTCCTTAAACCTATAACCTAAACTCAATTCCCTAAACCTAAACCTACACCTAATCCTAATCTCAACTCCCTAACCTAAACCTAAACCTAAACTTGAAAATCCAAACTTAAACCCAATCCCGAACCTGAACCCGATTTCCTAAACCTAAACCATAGCCCATTCTCAATTCCCTAAAGCTATAACCTATAACCTAAACCTAAACCTAAACCTAAACCTAACATAAACTTATAACCTTTCCCTAAACCTTTAACTTAAACCTAAACTTAAAACCTAAATGTATTCTCAAATCCTTAAACCCAAACCTACACCTAATCCTAATCTCAACTACTTAACCTAAACTTAAACTTGAAAACCCAAACCTAAACCCGATCCCGAACCCAAACCCGATTTTCTAAACCTAAACCTTAACCTATAATCAAGTTCCCAAAAGCTATAACCTATAACCTAAACCTAAACCTATAACCTAAACCTAAACCTTAACCTAAAACCTAAACCAAAACCTATAACCTAAACCTTAACCTATAACCTAAACTTAATTATAACCTATAGCCTAACCTTAACCTAAACCTATAACCTAAACCTAAATCAAAACTTATAATCATATGGTGAGACCATTTCTTTTGTGTCAATTTCATTCCTCTTTGAATTTTTTTTTAATTCATTAAGAAGAAAAAAAGTGGTTATACGTGATGTACTTCTTTCACTGTCTTTCTTTTCTCCAATGGGCATTCTAATTTATGAATGACATGACTGTTTGTAGGATGATGTAATTTTAGTAGCTGTTGAAATTTCAGGGTGAAGTCGAGCACATTTCTCTAATGAAGCCAAAGATTTATATTTTCAGCATTATTGTAATTGTAAATGTAATTGATTGTAATTGTAATTGATTGAATGAAGGATTGTAATTGTAATTGATTGAATGAGGGATTGTAATTGAATGAATTAATGATGTAATTGATTGAATGAAGGATTGTAATTGAATGAATGAATGATTGTCATTGAATGAATGAATGAATGATTGTACAGGTAGTAATTGAATGAACAAATAATTTAATTTTTCAATGTACAAAATAGCTACGGATATTAACCATAGCCATTAATCAGACAGGTGTCGCCTTTTCAATCTTGGTATATTGCTACGGACCTTCAGCTACAAATAAGATCCGTAGCCGTTTGAAGTTTTTGCTACAGATATACTTGCTACGGATTATATCTGTAGCTATTTAAACTATAGCTATGGATTAAATCCGTAGCCAATAATCAGACAAGTGTAGCATTTTCAATTTTGGCCTATTGCTATGGACTTTCAGATACAAATAATATCCGTAGCTGTTTGCAGTTTTTGCTATAGATATAATTGCTATGGATTATATCTGTAGCTATTTAACCTATGGCTATGGATTAAATCCATAACTATAGGTTCCGCACCTATTGTTACGGCACCTACAACGACGATCGTGTTACGGACTAGCTACAGTTTTAGTCCGTAGCCATAGGTCTATGGCTACGGATTTTATCCGTAGCCTTTGCCCATTTTTTTGGTAGTGAGAACAAATTAGAAAATTGGAGATTTTATTTTTATAGCAGAAATTAGAACAATAGAGTTATGTTCCCTATTATATGCTAAATGGGTCGTGGCTTACATGCTACATGTGGTGCTTATTCCGGACGCTCGCTCCGAATCCGACGGAAATGGTCGTAGTTTTTAACAATCGAAGATGAGAGTGGTTCTCAGTTAATCGGTCGTGGCTGTCTTACAGTGTTCGCAGTTGTCATGTTAAATCGGTCGTAGCTGTCTGACAATGGATCGTGATTTTCAGTTTATATGGGTCGTGGTTTGTAATGCAATATGGGATGTATTTGTCATGTTAGATCGGTCATGGTTATCTTACCATAAACAATTCTCTTCAACGGGCACCCAGCGTGGTTTGCATGGAAGATTGGTCATGAAGATAACATGGGTCGTGTTCACATGAATAATGGGTTGTGACTGTTACTACATATGGGTCGTTGTTCTCATTTGACAACAATGATCCACAATTCATTATAACCACAACACAACACAATGTACAACACGACCCACTAATGATCAAAGTTTCATTGGTCGTAGTATTGTTTGATATGGGCCATTGTTGCAACATTATATATGTCTTAGCTATTATGATATTTGGACCCTGCATGTCAGTATTAAAGGGTCGTGGTTGTCTTGTTATACCGATCATGGTTGTCGTGTAATATGGTTCGTAGTTGATGCGAAGCATCGATCGTAGTTGTCATTTGATATATTAAGATTTTAGTTTCTTGAACAGATTTTTTTCACTACCCATTTTCCTGTTCGTGGCTTGTGATTATCGTCCACGTTGGGTCGTGGTTGACATGAAACATGGGTCGGAACTGTCATTATATAGGTCTTGTTTGTCATGATACATGGACCCTAAATGGATTGATACATAGGTCATTGTTGTCGTTTAATTCTGATGGTGGTTTATGTGAAGTAATGGTCGTAGTTTATCTGGGTCATGGTTGTCACGTTAAATTTGTTGTGGTTCACTGTCTTTAATATGGTTCATGGTTGCCATCCATGTTGGATCGTCGCAAACAACCTCGATAGAATGAGAAACACAACCCATACAACATGACAACTACGGTCCACCTGTCATGAGTGCCGCGACCCATTGACAAGCCTGGATAGTTGTTGTGGTGTGCACTGCGTAAGGCTCTACAAGTTGATGGGTCGTGGTTGTCATTAACAATGGATCATGAACTTACCAACGCGTTATGGTTCTCATGATAGATTGATCGTGGTTTCCATGTTGGATGGTCGTGATCCTCATTCGCTTGTGGTTGTCGAATACGATTCAACACGGAGGAGAACCATGATCCATTGCAACTGTGAACCATGAAACACGACCCAGATAACACGACAACAATGACCCATATGATATATCATTCAGGGTCGTGCTTTCCTGACCCAAATACAATGACAGTCACGACCCATGTATCATGTTAACCATGACCCAAATATTGATGATTATCACGATCATTTATGCATTTGAAGCACGACTCAAATATGAAAATAGTGTATATAACAATAGGTTGTGGTTTCCGTGATTCATGGGTCGTGATTGTCATGTTAATGCGTCTTGCTTGCTTTCAGTCAGGGCCTTTTTTGAAACACGACCCAAACAATGACAAGACGATGCATTATAAATGTCGACTACGACCCATGCAACACGACAACCACGATTCGTATAACATGACGACCATATCGAATGTTCCTAGATCGTTTCTTGCCCACGTGAAGGATCGTGGTTGTCATTTACGAAGGGTCATGTTTGTCATTATGTAATGTAGATATGACTTTGAGCAAGTTGTGATAATGAAAGCCCGTACCATATCCTGTTTGAAGCCCAAGTCCTTGGCCCAGAACTCTGTATCATGGTTATTATGTTATACGGGTCGTGTTAATGTTTGATGTGTCGTAGTTGACATGACGATATATATCGTCGTCTTCATTGTATAGGGATTGTGCAGTTATGGATTGTTGTATTCAAATTTTACGGACTACTATGCCCTCGACACGTAAACAGAGGTAATGGTGAAAGGTTAGGTCGGCGCCGTATTTGTATTGTGCTTGTATGTCTCATAAGATTTTGGTTATCACTCGGCTGTGGGACAGATCTTATGTAAATTTTCGATCTACACCGATTGTTAGTTGTTAGAGTATGTACTAATCTTTATCCAAAAATTTAAATCTTACAGGCGTAGTTGATCACACCGAAATAACCATTATAAGGCATTGAGAACTACGTGGGCCGCACATCAGCCTGGTCAAACTTATTTTTATGCTAATGCCTTTATACACCGTCATTACAGTACGATGGTCAGTTTAGATGACATATATATCATTGTGGACCCCACACATCTTAGTTCGTACCGAATATGCATGTACATATTAGGCATGCTAAAAAGACAGAAGTTCGCTTACGGTTCCAAACGCAGTAGATCAATCATCAATCATCTAGTTCAAGTCTATGGGCCCATCATAAATCAAATCTAATCCATTGAAATTGTTCATGGATGTTGGATTTCTTCGAAAAATTGTACTCGAGCCATCAGTAGCCCACACTGCGTAAAGATGACACATTATGGGCTTGTATGGAAACTATTGGTTTGACTGTTGTGGTCCATTGGATTCGAATATTTTGACCATTATTTGGGTTTCTTGATGTTACAAATTAAATGGATGGTGCGGATCAGAGAATATCTACAGTTCGATGTGACAAATTACATAGACGCTTACGTTTCCAAACATATAACATCAACAGGCTGTCCCCATGCGGATCACCGACTATATCTTAGAGCTTCTTCTCTGGGACCCTTTCACTTTACCCCTTCACTTTTTGTCCCTAATCCTTGTTTTCTGATTTTTACTGGCTTTGAATCTTCTTCGTTGGGCCCCTCCATTGCCAGTCAACAAGCACATCCACAAGTTCAGTGCATCTCAGTGCAAAGTAAGGTAATGGTTGACAGGGTCAGTGTATGGTGGTTATTATGTTATGTGGGTCATGTGTGTGAACCACGACCCAATGGATATGACTATAACAAAATGTATAGCATGACAATCAACACCTAATGGATCATGGTTGACACGGTCAGTATATCGTGGCCAACATGTTATGTGCGTCGTGGCTGTGAATCACGCCTCAATGTATATGACATGCTCGATATGCATGGTATGACAACCCCGATCATGGTCGTCATCGTGGTTTATTGCATAATGGATCGTGGTTGACCGACGAGGCGTCAAGTACACTAGCGAAGAAAGCCAAACACTGATTTGACGTTGAATGATGAATTGATTTGTTGCATCCGATGTTTCTTCTGCTTATTATTATCGTCTATAATGGGTTGGTGAATGAGATGGGTCGTAATTGTTCGCGAATAATTGGAAGTTGGTTGACATGCACAATGGATCGTTATTGTATATGGGTGGTTGAATGTGGATGCCAAACAAGATCCATATATCTTGACAACCACGACCCATGTAACATCAGAACCACGATGCATATCATCTCAAAACCATGATCCGTCTAACATCATAACCACGACCTGTCTAAAACGAAATGAAAACCACGGTGCATAACAACAACAACACAGTCTGTATGACAACCACGAAACTGTCACATGATCTGATCCCGTCGTTCACATGCATGTTAGATCGTGGTTATTATCCATGTTGGATCGTAGTTATTGTCCATGTTGGTTCTTGGTTCACAACCACAACCGTAGTCTGGTCCCATGAAAATGTACCATGAAGTACATGTATTACAGTTCAAATGACATTTCGCAAACAATGTAAATTTTAAACCAACATATTAAGTCATCATCAGCCCCGACCTCAGCCAGCAGGGACGAAAGTGCATCGACACCGGTTGTGACCTGTTTCTTTGCATCTAGAGCATTTGGGTGTTGTCCCATCTTCCGTGGGTTGTGGCTATGAATCATGGTAGTAGTGCTATATGGGTCGTGGTTATGCCAACATATATCACAATTGAAAAGGCCAAGCTATATGTCCTAGAGGGGGGGTGAATAGGACAATGCCAAATAAAAACTTAAAACAACGGAATAATAAAGAAAATGATAGCCAAATTAAATAATAATGCAGGAAAGAAAAACAACCTCAAAATTCAGATCTTGAGAGGTTGATACAAACGTTATTCTAAGGACAACCTTACACCAAAAACAGAGTTTATGGTAGGACAACCTTATTTCTAGAAAGGTCTTTGTATCAAGTCTCAAATCGAAGAGGAATACAAAAACAAATATGAACTGAATTGAAATAACTTGTAATTAAAGATGTATTGTTCTAGGGACAGCCATACACCATAAAAATGGCAGGGCAACCTTGCTGGAACAACTTTCAAATGAAATTGAAAAACAAGCTTATAAAGGAATAGCAGAAAGTAAATTCTAAGCTATTACAACATTCTCACAAAGCTTGAAATAATTACAACATTCACCACCATATATACATCCCACAAAAAGAATAAAAATTAGAAGAGTAAATCAATCAACCACAACTCAAAGGATTTATAGTGGTTCGCCTGTGTTCACCAACTGTTATCCAACAGCCACACAAAAAGCTACTCCACTCCTAATATCCTCACACAGGGGATATTAGCGTTCACTAAAGATAGGTTTTCCCAGGTTCACCCAAAACCCTTACAATTGTGTCTTTGTATGTGGGCTTACACAATTAAAAAAACCCCACTTCTGAGTTTTCCTGGCTTTCCTCAGATAACCAAAATAACAAGATTTTTCTAGCAAATCTTGAAAGAAACCAAAATAATAGAAAGGAATTTACAATATGTAAAATACCTGAATATCTCCTTCGTTGTAGCAGCCCGGTAGAACCAAATCAAAGTAGATGATTGAATGTCCAAGTTCAATGTCCAGTACTCGATTACAATGGTTCTAGTTCTAATAGATTTTAAATTAAACCAAACAGGGCTTGCCTTAATTGATTTTGATTCCAAAGAAAGGGAATAACAATTCCTCTTTTCAAATCAGATTGGAATAGCAGAAACAAAATCAATTAAAATAAAGCTAAGGAAAGAAGATATTAAATAAGCACACTTAGCTTAAATGGAGCACAAAATTATCTCTCAGAAGTTCGACGAAGATTGGCTTGAATACTATAATTAAATCGATGATTTCTTCTGAGATTCGTGCACTATTTATAAGTGAAAAGATCAGGTCTTCGACTGGTCTAGAGTGCTCTACGACTAGTCGAAGCCATAACAGATATTTGAAAGATTAGGCGGGATAAGCGCAGACCGTTCTACGACTGGTCGTAGCCCTCCTACGACTGGTCGTAGGTTTCCTTCGACTGGTCGTAGGTCCTGCAAAAGTTCGCTGGACTTCGAGTCGTAGATTCTACGACTGGTCGAAGATCAGTCGACACTGTTCCTACGACTGGTCGAACAGATTCCTGGACTAGTCGAAGGCTAACAGATTTTATCCGAAATTTGTAACAAACTTACGACTGGTCGAGGATTTTCTTAGACTGGTCGAAGCAAGTCTAGGACTAGTCGAAGCAGACCTAAGACTGGTCGAAGAACAGACCAATCACATGAAAAATAACATTCGACTTATGTATCCGAAATGACCTACTTCTAAGGTCATCCTATGGTCAAACAAACCTCAATCATGAAGTATGGACATTGAAACAAGAGACCATGAAGAATGAGCCTTGAAGTCTTGATGTAGACTAAACCTTGAAGTAGCTCAATCATGAAAGTGGCTTGAGTTTCAGCTTGAGTCTTGAGTTCAGCTTGAGTCTTGCCTTGTACTTTCTTTTTGGCTTGAGTCTTGTTTTGTGAGCAGCTCTTGCATTCAAGATCTTGTCTTGTGATCAGTTCTTTCATTCAAGATCCTGAGTCTTGTACTTGAGAGCTTTGCTTGATGTGAGCTTAGCTTGTTCATGTATGTTGATCCTTGAGAGAGCTTCACTTATGCAAGTTATATATAACAGAGTATAATAGTGATTTTGGCACTACAAATTTGACAACACATAGGGATAGAAACTATAGCACTTACAATCTCCCCCTTTGTCAAATTAGTGACAAAACACATAACCATAATAAACAAAAGGATAACAACTGGTTAATACATGCAAATCAATATTCAATATTCAACATGCTACTCCTCTCACAATCACATTAACATATATTCTTCTTGACACCCCACTCCCCCTGAGTAACATAACCAATGCTACTCCTCTCACAATCACATTAACAACAAACCATTCTCCCCCTTTTTGTCACAAGATGACAAAGGAGAACTAAATAAAGGAATGAGAGTAAACATGAGGAGGAAATAGAGTATAGCAAAAGAGACAGAGATACTCAAGATAGCATCACAGATATCCAGCATAAATATTACATGAAAAACAAATATCCAGCATAGAATCCAACTCAAACTCAATCAAACAAGAGCAAAGTAATAAAGTTATTACATACCAAAAGTCTCATAGAAACTAGTCAGAATTAGAACTTGAAGATGGAGCAGGAATAGAAGGATCAAGTTGGTGCATGCCTTTGTTCAAGCGCCTTAGGTATTTGCGCATGTATTTGAATTGCAAATCATGAGCAACAGACATGTTTTCCAACTTAACATTTATATCCTCAACTCTACCTTCTAATGTCCAAATCTCTTGATTAGATTCAGACGTGCATCAACATCAGATGGTACAAAATCTGGATCATTAGCAGAGTCAGAATCCAGTTCCTCAAAAATATCATCCATATTAATATCAACACCAGCTTCTTCAGGACCACCATCAACACCACCACCTTGTTCAGGAAGCAGATCCAACTTCATCTTATTAATATTTGTATTGTTGAAGATCAGATGATGGATTGGTGCTTCATCAACAGGCATATCGACTAACATATGAGTAGCCAATACAGTCATAAAGTATGCAAATGGAATGACACTATGACCAGGATGGAGTCGATACTGAAGAATGAAATGACAGATTAAGGATGGCAAACAAATTTGAGTACCATTTGAGATAGCATGAATTATCTTGCAATTTAAACAAAAATTGAAATACAATCTAGCAAATATATACAATATTATACAAGAAGGCATAAATTATCAATTTAAAATGCACATGCCAAGATCAAATTTCATCTTTTTGAACCTGCTTTTATCAAGAGGTTTTGTGAAAATATTAGCACGTTGATCTTCAGTAGGAATATATTCTAGAGATATAACTTTTTCTTCTACTAATTCCCTTATATAATGAAATCTAATGTCAATATGCTTAGTACGAGAATGCTGAATAGGATTTTTTGAAATATTTATCGCACTGGAATTATCACAATGTAATAACATAGAATCCTGTTTAATTCCATAATCACTTAGCATTCGTTGCATCCAAACAAGCTGTGTACATGCATTACCAGCTGCAATATACTCAGCTTCAGCTGTTGAAAGTGAAATAGAATTTTGTTTCTTACTAAACCAGGAAACTAGACAATTTCCAATAAAAAAACAACCACCACTGGTTGATTTTCTATCATCTAGATTACCAGCCCAGTCAGAGTACCCAACTAATTGGACATTGGTTTCATGAGGATACCAGAGACCAAGATTTACAATATTGCGACATATCTAATAATTCGCTTGACAACAATCAAGTGAGATTCTTTTGGATCGATTGATATCTTGCGCAAATACCAACACTTAGAGAAATATCGGGTCTACTAGCGATTAAATATAACAAACTACCAATCATACTCCGATAAAGTTTTGAGTCAACATTTTTACCATTAGAGTCTTTTGATAGTTTCAGGGTAGTACTCATAGGAGTATCGAAATTCTTGCCATTCTCAAATCCAAATCTCTTAATTAGATTCAAGGCATACTTAGATTGAGAAATGAATATTCCTTCAGATTGTTGCTTTACTTGCAATCCAAGGAAATAAGTCAATTCCCCAACCATGCTCATTTCAAACTGTGATTTCATCAAATCTGCAAACTCAGTAGTCAAGTCAGGACAAGTTGATCCATAAATGATATCATCAACATAAATCTGTACCATTAAGATATGATCATTTTGTTTTTTAACAAACAGAGTTTTATCAATAGATCCCATTTGAAAATTATGAGTTAAAAGAAATTTCGTTAGTTTCTCATACCATGCCCTAGGTGCTTGTTTTAATCCATAAAGTGCCTTTTAAGCCGATACACATAATCAGTATTTTTGGAATCTTCAAAACCCATTGACTATTCAACATAGACTTCTTCATGTAAATCGCCATTTAGAAAAGCACTTTTCACATCCATTTGATAGATCTTTATCTTTTAAAACATGCAATGGATATAAATAGTCCGATAGATTCAAGACGTGCATCGGTGCAAAGGTTTCATCGAAATCAATTCCTTCAATTTGAGTATAACCTTGTACCACCGGTCTAGCCTTGTTTCTCATTATATTTCCACATTCGGACTTATTTTTGAAAATCCATTTTGTTCCAATGATGTGTTTATTTTTAGGTCTTGGTACGAGATACCAAACATCATTTCTTATGAATTGGTTGAGTTCATCTTGCATCGCAACAATCCGGTTCTTCATTAGTAAGCGCTTCTTTTACGTTAGATGGTTCAATTTGGGATGTAAAACATACATAATTACATATATCCTCAAGTTGTCTACGGTGCGAACACCGGTGAGAGGGTTTCCAAGAATTTGTGTGGTTGGATGATCTTTAACAGTCCTCAACTCAGAATCAGTTTGATTTGATGAAGTATCAGGTTTATCAATGATTAGTACTTCATCATTATCTGAATTAGAAGTTGGTGTGTTTAAATGATCATCAATGACAACATTAATGGATTCTTGAATCACACCAGTCCTTTTGTTCAGGACTCTATAAGCTCGACTGTTTAAAGAGTATCCTAGAAAAATACCTTCATCACTCTTTGTATCGAACTTTCTCAAATTTTCACGATCACGTAAAATATAGCACTTGCTGCCAAAAACTCGAAAGTATTTAACAGTAGGCTTTTTATTGAACCACAATTCGTAAGCCGTTTTATTATTATCTTTTTTAGTGTAGACTCGGTTAATAATATAGCAAGCTGTGTTGACTGCTTCAGCCCAAAGATTTTTAGAGAGCTTCATGCTATTCAACATGACATTAGCCATTTCTTGAAGCACCCTATTCTTCCTTTCTACAATTCCATTTTGTTGTGGAGTTTTGGGAGCAGAGAATTCATGTAATATTCCTTGGTCGGTACAGAACTTCTCAAAATTGCTATTCTCAAATTCAGATCCATGATCACTACGAATCTTACTGATTTGAGAGGATTTTTCAGTTTGAATCCTTTTGAGAACTTTTCTTACTTCTTCAAGGGTTTCAGATTTATCCCTTAAGAAGACTACCCAAGTGAATCTGGTAAAGTCATCAACTATTACTAGGATATACTTTTTCCCACCATGACTTTCTGTTCTGGTAGGTCCTATCGGATCCATGTGGAGAAGTTCGAGTGGTCTTGATGTGGTATTTGAATTCACCTTTTTGTGTGAGTTCTTTGTTTGTTTGCCTATCCGGCACTCACCACATATTTTATCTAATTTCAAGTTTGGGTAAACCTCTTACAAGTTCTCGTTTGCTCAATCGATATAAATTTCGATAATGTACATGTCCAAGACGTTTGTGCCATAAATCGGTCTGCTGTATGGACCATGTAACATGTTTGATTAGATGAGCTGGATTCACTAATAATATAGCAATTTTCGGACGTTCTACGTCCAGTTAATATTACGAACCCTTATTATTTAATATCTCACAACTTTGATTAGAAAACCGAACATTATGGTTATTATCACATATTTGTGATATACTAAGCAAGTTGTGCTTTAGGCCTTCAACATATAAAACATTTTTAAACACTGGAAGATTAAAAAGTTGAACCGTACCTTGGCCTAAAATCTTGCAGTTGCTTCCATCACCAAATGTGACTGAACCATCAGTCATATCTTTCAGATCGGTGAATAAAGCTTTGTCACCTGTCATATGCCTGGAGCATCCACTGTCTAGGTACCACTTTGAATGACTTGTTGCTTTGAAAGCGGTGTGAGCAACCAAGCAGTGACTTTAGGAACCCATTTCATAACTGTTTTGGGTTTAGGAACATAGTTGGTCTTCTTTTGTGTATATTTGTAGGAATGTCCTATAGAGTTAGATTTTAATAGCTCCTTGAGTAAATCAACTATCTTTTCAGCTAGTGGATTTCGATTCTGATTAAAGTTGACATGGCTGTTTCTAGGTTTTTGAAAAGTTTTTGAATTTTTAGAAAAATCTTGATAAGTACTTTTCCCTTTTGAGTTTGAGGACTCTCCTTTAACAAACATAGGAGGAGTATACTTTTGTTTAGGAGGTTGATTTTTATCATAGCCCAACCCGGATCGATCACCACATTTTCTTGATCCGGATAAAAGTTTTTCTAACTTTGGATCACCTTGGGCATATTTCCATGTGTCCTTTAAACTTAGAAGAGAAGAAACTTCAGTTTTAAGTTTCTCAATTTCAGATTTTAAATCAACAATTTGAGAGTTTTTAAATTCCAAATCGCATTTTGATTTTTCAAAATTATCTGAAATTTGTGATTTTTCTAAGACAAGCGATTCAAAACAATTTTTGAGTTTAGAAAACTTTTCTTTTTGAAGTTTAAGTTTGACAACAATTTTACAACTTTCCTTATATAGGGCATTGTAAGCATCTTGAAGATCATCTTCATTTTCACATTCACTATTCAGATTTTCTTCACTTGTAGAGTCATTATCTGAAAATGTGAATTTGGCTAGAGTCATAAGAGCTTTGACCTCATTGCCCGACTCGATTTCAGAATCTTCTGATTCAGAAGAACCTTCAGAATCAGATGATTCATCCCATGTAGCCAACATACCCTTCTTCTTGGGTTTGTCCCTTTTAGGACATCTATTTGCTAAGTGCCCATATTCTAGACAGTTGTAACATTGACTATCTTTCAAAGATTTTCGAGATTTGGGTCTAAACTTCTTTTTGTCATTTGATTTTTGAAAATCAACTCTTTTCTTGCTTTTGAAAATTTTGTAAAATTTTTTAGCTAAAAGAGCCATGTCATCTTCTGAATCAGAATTTTCTTCTGAACTACATTTAGAAGATTTTAGCGCGATAGATTTACCTTTAGGAGCTTTAAAGTTTAACTCGTAGGTTTGTAGAGAACCAACTAGTTCTTCAACCCTCATATTATCCGTATCACGAAGTTCCTGGATTGCGGTTACTTTAGAATTGAACCGTTCAGGAAGTGAGCGTAGTATTTTTGCACATACTTTACTTTCGGGGATTTTATCGCCAAGACCCCACATTGAGTTTACAATGTCATTCAATCTAGTGTAAAAGTCCATAAACATCTCATTTTCCTCCATATGAATTTCTTCAAATCTGGTTGTGAGGAGTTGGACTTTAGATTTTTGACAATTGTAGTACCCTCGTGTGTCATTTCTAATGTATCCCAAGCTTGCTTTGCGGTATCACAAGAAATGATTCTTTTGAACTCATCCGGTGATAGTGCGCAAGTAATTGCATTTAGTGCTTTAGCATTTGCACTACTCTCACTTTTCTCAAGGGTGGTCCATTGGTAATATGGTGTGGTTTTCATAGACTTTGAACCATCAACCCCAAGAACTTCCATGATAGGAGGATTCCATTCACATACCGTGGCTTGCCACACATTTTCATCCATTGATTTGAGGAAGATCCTCATTCGGCTTTCCAATAAGCATAGTTGGAGCCATCAAAGGGTGGAGGCCTAGTGATGAAAGGCTATCAAAATTTGACATCTTGAATAGCTTAAATCGTTAGCTCAGAATTAAATCCAAGAATTAAAAGGAGCTATTAGGCTCGATACCACTTGAAAAGGCCAAGCTATATGTCCTAGAAGGGGGTGAATAGGACAATGCCAAATAAAAACTTATAACAGCGGAATAATAAAGAAAATGATAGCCAAATTAAATAATAATGCAGGAAAGAAAAACAACCTCAAAATTCAGATCTTGAGAGGTTGATACAAACGTTATTCTAAGGACAACCTTACACCAAAAACAGAGTTTATGGTAGGACAACCTTATTTCTAGAAAGGTCTTTGTATCAAGTCTCAAATCGAAGAGGAATACAAAAACAAATATGAACTGAATTGAAATAACTTGTAATTAAAGATGTATTGTTCTAGGGACAGCCATACACCATAAAAATGGCAGGGCAACCTTGCTGGAACAACTTTCAAATGAAATTGAAAAACAAGCTTATAAAGGAATAGCAGAAAGTAAATTCTAAGCTATTACAACATTCTCACAAAGCTTGAAATAATTACAACATTCACCACCATATATACATCCCACAAAAAGAATAAAAATTAGAAGAGTAAATCAATCAACCACAACTCAAAGGATTTATAGTGGTTCGCCTGTGTGTTCACCAACTGTTATCCAACAGCCACACAAAAAGCTACTCCACTCCTAATATCCTCACACAGGGGATATTAGCGTTCACTAAAGATAGGTTTTCCCAGGTTCACCCAAAACCCTTACAATTGTGTCTTTGTATGTGGGCTTACACAATTAAAAAAACCCCCACTTCTGAGTTTTCCTGGCTTTCCTCAGATAACCAATATAACAAGATTTTTCTGGCAAATCTTGAAAGAAACCAAAATAATAGAAAGGAATTTACAATATGTAAAATACCTGAATATCTTCTTCGTTGTAGCAGCCCGGTAGAACCAAATCAAAGTAGATGATTGAATGTCCAAGTTCAATGTCCAGACTTGATTACAATGGTTCTAGTTCTAATAGATTTTAATTTATACCAAATAGTGCTTGCCTTAATTGATTTTGATTCCATAGAAAGTGAATAACATTTCCTCTTTATCAAATCTGATTTTAATATAATAAACAAAATCAATTAAAATAAAGCTAAGGAAAGAATATATTAAATAAGCACACTTAGCTTAAATGTAGCACAAAATTATCTCTCGAAGTTCGACGAAGATTGGCTTGAATACTATAATTAAATCGATGATTTCTTGAGATTCGTGCACTATTTATAAGTGAAAAGATCGGGTCTTCGATCGTCTAGAGTGCTCTACGACTAGTCGAAGCCATAGATATTTGAAAGATTAGGCGGGATAAGCGCAGTGGTCGAGTCGTAGCCCTCCTACGACCGGTCGTAGGTCACCTACGACTCTGGTCGTAGGTTTCCTTCGAGTCGTAGGTCCTGCAAAAGTTCTCTGGACTTCGAGTCGTAGATTCTACGATTGGTCGAAGAGTCGACACTGTTCCTACGACTGGTCGAACAGATTCCAGGACTAGTCGAAGGCTAACAGATTTTATCCGGAATATGTAACAAACTTACGACTGGTCGAGGATTTTCTTAGACTGGTCGAAGCAAGTCTAGGACTAGTCGAAGAAGGCCTAGGACTGGTCGAAGAACAGACCAATCACATGTAAAATAACATTCGACTTATGTATCCGAAATGACCTACTTCTAAGGTCATCCTATGGTCAAACAAACCTCAATCATGAAGTATGGACATTGAAACAAGAGACCATGAAGAATGAGCCTTGAAGTCTTGATGTAGACTAAACCTTGAAGTAGCTCAATCATGAAAGTGGCTTGAGTTTCAGCTTGAGTCTTGAGTTCAGCTTGAGTCTTGCCTTGTACTTTCTTTTCGGCTTGAGTCTTGTTTTGTGAGCAGCTCTTGCATTCAAGATCTTGTCTTGTGATCAGTTCTTTCATTCAAGATCCTGAGTCTTGTACTTGAGAGCTTTGCTTGATGTGAGCTTAGCTTGTTCATGTATGTTGATCCTTGAGAGAGCTTCACTTATGCAAGTTATATATAAAAGAGTATAATAGTGATTTTGGCACTACAAATTTGACAACACATAGGGATAGAAACTATAGCACTTACAACAATAACAACCGCAATACCGTTGTTGTAATTATTTATCAATATTTTGATTTATTTTTTTGTTAAAAATTGAGTGTAGATATGTCGTCATCTTACCCATCGTCAGACATTTGGGTCTACGATTCCTTTGTTGAATCACCACCAAGATCTGAAAAAACAAAGATCAAGTGTGGTTTGTGTGGCGCAAAGTTTGTGAATAATACTAATCGATTTCGGTTACGCTTGTCATGTCGAGGTAGCAATGCAAAACCATGCCCCAATGCCCCTAATGATATCCGAAAACTTTTTCAAGCCCTGTTAGATTCGAATAGAAAACCTTTCATTCCATCCAAACCATGTGCTTTTGGATCTAGTACACGAATGACAATCACAAAAGACATAGAGGGGGATGTCAGATTAATAGCTTTGGAGGAAGAACAAGTCCAATTCACCTTAAAACGTAGTATAGAAGAAGTTTCTAGACCTCATCGATATTCGAGTCAAAGACAACACGATATTGAAGCCGAAACGAGTGCAACAAATAAGAAGAAGAAAAAGAGTAACAAATTCAAATTCCTAACACGTCTCGGTGAATTTTATAGGGCATTGGGTACTACATACAATTCTTCACGTAAAAAAAAGTTTAAAAATCTAGTTCAAAGTGTAAAAGAGCACGAAGGAGATATCTCTTCGCCTTCCGACTCAGATGAAGTGAACCAATATGTATATGAAAAAATAGATAGCAGTTCTGATGGATCAAATGACAATATAGGAAGGCACACTCCTCCAATAGCAATTCTGATGGATTAAATGACAATACAGGAAGACACTCCTCCAATAACAATTCTGATGGATCAGATGCCAATACAGGAAGGCACTCCTCCAATAGCAATTCTGATGGATTAGATGACAATTTAGGAAGTTATTAGTTGTAAATTGTCATTTTGAATAATGTGAATATGAAATTATGGAAGTTTTTGTAATTGTAAATTGTGCATTATATATATATATATATATATATATATATATATATATATATATTATCGTCTTGTTCAACTTCGAATTTGACAATCGAGTGGTTAATGTCAGTAGGATGTCATGTGACTATTAGTTTTTCGATGTTAGAAATACCACCTTTTTAACATTGCAACTATAAAGCACATAGCGTTACAATCATGACCCATATAACCTGAAAACCACAACCTTTATGGATCCGGGTTGTCCATACATGACATTCAACTGCACCCAAAAATTACATCATTCGTGAACTCCGCATGATGACTATAAAATCAACAAGTGAACTTTTGTTTAATTACAAGAATAGCAGGACAAGGAAGAAAAATAGTGACTGGATGGGTGCTGCAGGTGGGCCAATTTGAGCTCTTCAAATTTTTAGCGGCCCTAGCTTTAGCTTTCTTTGCTGCGTCATATCTCTCGATCCAATGCAGCCTTTTCTCGTTGAAGTCCTGATCGTGAGACCTATCGGAATGACACCGCTCGATTTCTCTGTCCGCCGCTGGAAAATTCTCTGCGAGTTGCCAGTTCTGAAATTTTCTGTGGAGGCCGTTGATCCTCGGGGAGATCGTGAACGTTCTTGAGGAAAGGGGAGGGATCTCTCATAAAGGATGAACGTGAGAAGGACTCGATGCCTTCTTTGAATGTCTCCTCCACTATTTTGATTGAAAGAGCAACAAAATCCATGAATGCTTAAGTTGTTGCAATAAGGATTCTGGGTCGGATTGTCATGTGATAATTTATTTCACCTAAGTACCACTTTTATAGGCTGGTCAAACATTTCGATTGGTCTCCCTGATTCCAAAGGGGTTAAGGGGAAGTAGCAACATTAAAGAAAGTAATTGATTCCAAGTACCACTTTGCCTCGCTCACTTTCCAAATCCAATGCCTGTTTCTAGTACAATTTCCTCCCCCAACATCGTATTTCCCGAAAGATTGGCTGAAAAATTATCTTATGATTAAGAAGCGTATGGAAGCTCTACTTTTAGTTGCTCACTTTCTAAATCCAATGAAGAATTTTATATATTGAAGTTTCCTTTTCCCTCGCTGCATATCTCCAAAGGAAATGGTTAATGTTCTGATTCCGAAGGGTCGCGCATGATTCTGAACAATTGCTGGTTCCCAACGGATTGCGGAGAGGAAGCAACATTAACGCGATGTCCTGAAAAGACTGGTGGTTGTGGCTGTTGTGTTACAAGGGTCGTGGTTGTTTTGTTATATGGATCTCAGTTGTTACTCTAAATGGGTCGATTGTGGATGAATCGATTCAAATGGTTAAGTAGAACAGGAAGAGAACAGGTTAAAAGCTACAAGCACGATCAAGAAAACGTGACAATCACGATCCATATAACATGGCAAGTAATAACCATATAGAATTACAGTCACGACCCATATAACATGAAATCAGCGATCCTTACAAAATTGTAACGACGACATATTTAACACAGTAACTGCCAGAAGAGAAGCTCAGTGATGCGCAAGACTCTACAAGTTTTAAAGTTATTCTTTTGCGGAGATCCAACTAATAGATTCATCGTGTCCATATGTTCGTCTTTATTAGCTAGTGACAAATAGGCTTCTTTCAGTTATTGTTTACTAACACCCCCAACTCTCGAGTAGGTCTCCTTAACACCTTTTCCTGCCTCTGCACTTTCGGCCTTAGCACAACCGCCACCATCTATGCTAAGTGGTCCAAACTTTAGACCCATTTTTAGCGTAGATATTTTTCAAAGAAACTATAGGGACTCTATCACATTCTCCCTTTAATCGTGATTCCTTCTCTTTCCTCAGTGACGTTCACGATCTTCCTGAAACTCAACGGCCTCCACAGGAAGTTCTCCGCCAACTCGTCAATTTGAACGGGCACCCAGCCATCGGAAATACGTCATCTGCTTCGTGACTTATGTTTTTATGGCAAAAATTAGAACAATGGTGTTATGTTCCCTATTGTATGTTAAATGGGTCGTGGCTTGCATGCTATATGTGGCGCTTATTCCTGACGCTCGCTCTGAACCAGAATGAAAGGGTCGTAGTTTTTAACCACTGAAGATGAGAGTAATTTTCAGTTGAATCGGCCGTGGCTATCTTACAGTGTTTGCAGTTATCATGTTAAATCGGTCGTGGCTGTCTAACAATGGATCGTGATTTTTAGTTTATATTGGTTGTGGTTTGTAAGGCAATATGGGATGTATTTGTCATGTTAGATCGATAGTGGTTGTCTTACCATAAACAATTCTCTTCGACGTGCACCCAGCGAGGTTTGGTCGTGGTTTGCATGGCAGATTGGTCGTGAATATGACATTGGTCATGTTTCACATGAATAGTGGGTCGTTACTGTCATGAAATATGTGTCGTTGTTCTCATTGGACAACAACGAGCTGCTATTCATCAGAACCACGACACAACGCAGGGACAATCACGATCCACAGTTGGTCAAAGTTTCATGGTCGTGGTATCGTTTGATATGGGTCGTTGTTGTAAGGTTGTATATTATACTCTGTGGAAGTCGATAGGGTGGTGACCCCAACACCACTCATTTAGGTGGTGTTAGGTGTTGTAGGGCCCATTGTGATGTATATGTTTTATCCACATCATCCATCCACTTTTCCAGCTCAATTTAGTGTATGAGCTTAGAAATGAAGATGATCAAAAGCTCAAGCGGTACACACTACAGGAAATAGTGGTGACTTAACGCCCACCATTAAAAACTTCTTGGGGTCACCAAAGCTTTGGATCAAATTGATATTTGTATTTTGTCTTTATCAAGGCAAATGTGACATTATTAAGTACGGGTTGGATGGCAAATAAGAATTACCTTGGTGTCTCAAGACGTTCGATAGTAAATAAACATTACAACGTGCCTTTGGAAGTTTTCAACAGTGGCCGTCATTATTACAACTGTTTCCTATAGTGTGGTCTACTCCACCTTTGGATTTGCTTCATTATTCTTGGATCCTAAGATGAGTTGGAAAAACAGATGGATGATTTGGATATAAAACCCATACATCATGGTGGTCCCATAATGCCCAACACATCACCATCCAATCTGCTTCCTATCTCCATCATCTCAATTCAATCATATTAAATATCATTAAAGCTTAGACGGTAGATAAACATTATAACGATGGGAGGTTTTCAAATGTGGCTATCATTATTGCAACTGCTTCATATGTGTGATACACTAGAACTTTACATCTGATTCATTTTTGGACCCATCCCCTAACATGAGATGGCAAAACTGGACTCTGTGGATATAAAACCCATGGACTCTGTGGATATAAAGCTGACTTAAAGCTGACTTAAATGGCAACCACCTATGGATGCCGATTAGGTGGTGACCCCAACAACTCCTTGGTGGTGTCATGTGTTGTGGGGCCATTGTAATGTATATGTTTTATTCATGCCGTGCAATCATTTTGCAAGCTCATTTTAAACCGTGAGCCTAAAAAGAAAGCTAACCAAAAGCTCCAATGGACCACACCATAAAAAATAGTGGTGATTGAAGGCCTGTTATTAAAAACTTCCTAGGGGCTACAAAAGTTTTGGATCAATCTGATATTTGTGTTTTTCCTTCAACCAGGTTTATGTAACCTTTTCAGCTGGTTAGATAGCAAAAGATAGTTTATGGTGGGCCTTAGAAAAATTTCAATGGTTGGTGCCATTATTCCTATTGTTTACTACGCTGTGGTCTAGTCTAGTTAAGCTTCAGATCTGGTTGGCTTTTTGGCTCATGCCTTGAAATGAGCTGGTAAAACAGATGAATGGCCTCCATAAATGACATGATCGCTCTGCAGCCTACCGTGATATAAAACAATGTATCACGTTGGGTGTAGTTGGGTCACCACGCAATCCAATTCATATCTCTCAGTCCACTTGTACCAACGCCATCATTAAAATAGACTAAAATGCACCGACCTAGGAAAGTGGACTGGATGGTGACCATGATACCTGGGGTGTTGGGCAATGTGGCCCACCGTCATGTATGAATTTTATCTATGGTTCATTCGTTTTGTCATCTCATTTTAGGATATGATTATAAAATGAAGCAGATCAAAAGCTTAGGTGTATGATTTACCCATGCTGTTCAACTAAAAAATGAAGGAGATCAAAAGCTCAAGTGGGCCATACCATGGCAAACAGTGGTGGTTGAACGTCCATCATTAAAATATCCGGAGGGTTATAAAAGTTTTGTATAAGGCTGATATTTGTGTTTTCCGTCTTTGTGATCTCGTGGGCAGGTTGAATGGGTTATATGATACTCTAGCAGCGTATAACACTGGACGTAGGCACATTAAAATTGTACACGTGGTATACATTATAAAAAATTAAACTGATGATACTATGGAGCCCACTTACTCTAAGTCACGGTCTCAAAATAAGATGATTTGAACCATCCTAACGTTTGATTCATGGATTCTTTCTATTTTTCTGAAAATGGATAATGGGATATTTGTCATTTTTAATCGTCCACTAAATGTCCTTTAAGAATCAGATTATCGTATGTGCAGCTCATATATATGTTCGTTCATGATACAACTAAACTGAAAACGATAGTTTGTTAGTTTATTTGACTATTTTTGTGTCTCACCTATTCAGTATCTAAGCAATTTCGTAGTGCCTGCGTATGATCCCTGGCACTCTGCAAGGGTGTCAAAGTTTTTTTTTTTTTCCTTCGCAAAAGTAATTTTTCTGTATTAAAAAATGTTAGTCTCTTATAAAGATTTGATCTATTCACTATCTTGGGCTATCGATTGTTTATTTGGAGATCTTTTAGTATGACCCCCCACTCATATGGGCTTAGATGGCATAAAAAATAAGAAATTAGTGGGAAAGACGGGACTGCGTACCGATGGAGTTCATAGATTTTTTTAAAATCCTTTTATGAAAAATGTTTTAGAGTTTCTCTTTAAAATAAAAATAAAAATGAAAGAACCAAAATTTTTGGAAAGATGCAAAATGAATATGGAGAATACAATTGATTGATTTTCTTATATATTTCAATATATGGTGGTGTGTATATACAAATGGGATGGCCCCAAATATGAAGAAAAAAAAAATTCAAATCTCAACTAGTAAAAATATTCCAAACTTAAAAAAAAAAAAAAAAAAAAAATTGTAGAGAAAAAGATAAAGAAATCAGATATTTCTTTAAATAATTGGATGATTCAATTTTTAGTTTTCTTAAAATTAAAATTTTAGAAATACCTTATAAAGAGAAAAGGATAATAAATATTATTTTTACAATAACTTTATTATAGAAAATATTAAAAAATACCGAATTCAGTTTTCATAATAAAACAGTTTTTAATAAAGAAGGCGTGGAGTCAGAACACAAGACTTTTAGATCCTGCTGTCTCTCTCAAGTGAGCTATCTAAGTGATGTTGCGAAATTTAATAATAGAGTAAGAACGGATGCAGATTGCATCCTACCTCGGTGTGGACGGAAAAGGAAGGGGCTCCGTGGGGCCACCATGATATATGGGTTTTATCACGCCATTCATCCATTTTTCCATGTTGTTTCAGGACATGAGCAAAAAAATGAGGGTGATCTGGGACTCAAATGAACCACATCACAGGAAGGAAGCAGAGCTGATAATATCGTTCACTATTGAAACCTTCATGGGGGCCACTATGATGTTTGGATTTCTTTTGCAACCGCTGGTGTAGAGCACGTGTCTGCATATGCCTGTTTGCCAAAAGCACCTGCGCCGTAGCGTGTATATCACTACGCTTGGTGTACCGAGTAAACTCTGTAAGGTCCACCATGACTTATGTATTTTATCCGATCCTTCCATCTATTTTAATAGATAATTTTAACACTTTAGACCAAAAATAAAGTATATACAATTTTCTAATGGACCACACCACAGGAAACAGTTGAATTGAAAGTCCACCACCGTTGAATAATTCTTGAGGGCCACAGAAGTTTTGGATCAAGCTTATATTTGTTTTTTCCGGAAATCATTATCCCCATTGCTTCCTATGGTATGATCCACTTGATTTTTGGATATGCTTCAATTTTGGAATCAACTCCTTAAATTAGATGGAAAAATAAATGGACGGCATTGATAGACTACATACGTTCAAGATGGGCTCAACTGAGTTTGCTTAGTATGCTCTTATCATAGAGTAACTCAGCAGGCAATCCGATTTCCCCGCTTCGCCAACCCTAGTGCGGGAGCGGATTGCCTGACGTACCACACACCACCAAACTGGCTGCTGTGTTGATGCCACTAAGTTCTACAGTTCCCATCATCAGGTATATGTTATATCAGAATTGTCCATACATTTAGCGAGTTTGTTATAATGCTTGAGCTGAAAAATAACAGGTCCAAATATCAAGTGGACCACACTACAAAAATCAATGGAGATTGAATGTCTGCCATTGAAAGCCTTTTAGTGGCTACAAACGTTTTGGATCAATATGATATTTGTTTTTCTTATTCATCCAAGTATGAGTAACCTTATGAATTGATTGGATTGAAAATAAACATTATGGTGTGCCATGTGAATGTTTTAACTGTGGGAATCATTCTCCCCACTGCTATTTGTTGTGTGATCCATTTAAGCTTAGGATATGGCTCATGTTTTGAATAATTATAAATGCACGGTAATAGACCCGTATAACTTTGATGGACGCGGATTGCGTCCTAACCTTGCTCGGACGGTAATCCTTCCATGCATGGCTCTATGGGGCCAACCTTGATGTAAGTGTTTTATCCACGCCGTTCATCGTTTTTCTCAGCTTATTTTAAGGTATGAAACAAAAAATGAGACAGTAAAAAGGCTTACGTGGACCACAAATTGGGGATTGAACGTCCACCATTAAAAACTTCTTGGGAGCTAGAGAAGTTTCGGATCAAGCTGATATTTGTTTTTTCACTTCATCCACGTCTACATGACCTTATGAATAGGTTGTATGGTAAAAAAAATAAAATAATAACGGTGGCCCTTTGAAAGGTTTCAATGGTTAGTGTTATTATCACTACAGCTTCCTTTGGTGTGCTCCATTGGAGCTGTGAACCTATTTAATTTTTTGGTTTATACTTAAAATGATCTAAGAAAAATGATTAACGGCATGGATAAAGCACTTCCACCACGGTGACTCCTACAGAGCCCTACCGGATTGATTACCGTCATGCATGTCGGAGTTTGAGGCACGTCAGCGCTCGTCTTCGCAACACACGTAACCACACCACCTAAGTCGGTGGTATGTTGTACACGTAGCGCAGTTTATTTCCTGAAGTCACTACATACGGAGCGGATTATGGGCTCCTCGGCCTCAACTAACACAACGCTGCACTGACCGTGCGGCTTTGATGTACATATCCACGCCGTTCATCTATTGTCCCAGGGCATGAGCCGAAAAATGACGTAGATCTAAATCTTAGATGAATTACCCCACATGAAACAATGATGATTTACCATTAAAAACTTATTGTGGATGACAAAAGTTATTAATCAAGCTCATATTTGTTTTTTTCCCTTCATCCATTTCCATGTGACGTACTGAACAGGTTGGATGAAAAATAAACATTATAGTGGGCCATATAAATTTTTTAATGGCATGCATTCAATCATCTGGTTCTCCTGAAAATTGGATGCCAAATTGATGTAATATTTGCATGGTAGCACATAAATGTATGTTAGAGTATTAATGGATGATGGTTTACATCAGTCAATTGGATTCCATTTAAGTGTCTATATCAATAGAGTAGATGAGAGGTGAGGGCATTTAAGTAATTTACCAATGAGAATGGTCTATATAAGCTGATATTGTTAGAGATATGGATCCAGAGAAGGTGTGTACTAGATTTTAGATCAGTGCATTTTATCAAAGTGAGGAAAATCATGGGGAGAAAAGTGGCTCTGTTGGTGGGATGCAACTACTCAGGCAACCCCAAATGCCGTGAAAACGGGCTGTATGGGTGCATAAATGACGTGAAAGCCATGCAAGGCCTGATCCGTCACCGCTTCGGCTTTCTGGATGGCAACATTACGATCTTGACCGATGAGACGCAGAAGCAGCCCACGCAGAAGCAGCCCACGCGTCTTAATATTCTAGATGAGCTTAATAAGATGATCGATGCAGCTAACCCGGGAGACACCTTGTTATTCTACTTCAGTGGGGGTGGGGCTCTGGTTAATCGCCCGGTTAATCCCCCGGTTACGAATGAGATCAAAAGGGGCAAGTCAGCGATCATTCCTTGCGATCTCAAGCCCATTACAGGTTAGGATGAATGAGATTGGAGAAATGTTCTGAGAGTGGATGCATAGTCTGCGTTCCACCGTCCATTCCCAAAGGACTCAAGATCGTGTGATATTGTCTTGCGAGAGACACTCCACTGCCTTGATAGCCATTTGGGAATATAGGGTGGCGAACGACGATACATAGAATGATGGTGTATAAATAATTTCTCTTGTTTCATATTTAAGAGTTCTGTATCATTGACACAATAGTACATGTGGTTGCACAAAATCTCAGGCGTCCAATCCACAGAGGTGGTTGGGACACTGACTGTAGGTCTCCCGGTGATTTATGTATGATTTATGTACGTTAATCGTCCAACCATTTTAAAAGCTCACCTTAGTGCATGATCCAAAAACCGAAGTTGACTGACCACACAAAACGAAGTTGACCAACCACACAATAAGAAACAGTCTTGGTTGAATCCACACCATTAAAAACTTCATGGATTCCACCGGAGTGTTTATTTTCCATCCAAGATATTGATGAGGTCACAAAGACCTAAATGAAAAGACCACACAAATATTATCTTGATCCAAAGCTTTTTTAGCCCACAAAAAGTAATTAACACTGTTTCTTGCAGGTGCGGACATGGTGGCTATACTCAATCGGTTGCCGGACGGGGCATTCTTCACCTTCATATGCGACTCGTCATACAGTGGCGGCCTCTTCGACGAGAATGTTCAGACTGAATCCAATGTCCCTGATCATGCGAACAACTGCAACTTCAAATCGAAAACCATTCCCTCTAATTTACTTCAGTCTATCAATGTTAGTGAGAACTTGCCAGCAGGCATCCCACCACCCGTTATCCTGTTCAGCAGCTCTAGGTGGAACGAGGAATCGGTGGAAGTGCATCTAAACTGCGATGTGTCAATGGCATTCAGCGCATACAGCGGTGCGATCCAGAAATTGTTTAACTCGCCCCAAGCAGGGAATGGTCTCAATGCGCCGTACGCCAATAGGGAGGTAGATGCATTTACTAGGGCATCGTTGGGCTATCTAGGGTTCGATCAACACCCGTGCCTCATCCCCAATAAGAATAATGCGGTTGCACTTTTCCTGAACGGCTATGGCCCAGGGGTCTGCAGGATTGTCTAGCTATTGCATGGAATAAAGATAATTGCGTGTGAAGGTTTGCATATTAGTTTTCTACCAAGGTTCTCCAAGCGTGTAGCGGGTACTCTTCACGTTATCTAGCTGTTGTATGGAATAAAGAGAACCGTGTTTGAAGGTTTGTATTATGTTGTATATCCAGTTTCTTCATGCGTGTAGCGGATAGCCTGCACGTGTATAACTATGGTATGAAATAAAGAGACTGGTGTTTGATGGTTTGCATACAAGTGTCTACCTAGTTTCACTAAGGCCTCATTTGTTTGATTGCTTCTATTTGGAGTGCATTGGATTCCATATTAATCCTCAATTGTGCTTGGCATACTGTAATTGGAATGCATTGCAATCAAAAGTTTTTGTTTAATACTCTACGTTATGAAAGCATTAGAGTATATTAGTCTGAATTTGATTAACTAAATCATCTACAATATTTCAAAATGACATATGTGTAACATTATAGATAGTTATTGTAATAAGCTCATTAAAATATACACTTGGTGTTAAAAATTGATCAGGTAATTTCAAGCCGCAAGTGGGCTATGAAAGTGAGCTTACAAACATGCAATTGTCTAATTTTTAATAGATTAAATAGGTTTTGGGTTAAAGACAATCCATCTAGGGGCCATTGTAATGACCCTTATTTTTGGAATACATAAAAACGGGCTGATTAGCCTCATGTTCGTTGTTTTAATCTATAGAAAGTCCTGATGTTTAGATGAAGGTTTTGTGCGAAAATCTCCTATTGTAGAGATTGGTGTAGGGATATCCAGTGGTGTAAGCTCAGATCTATTCAGATCTCATGTTTTCTAAGGCCATATACATCAAGGCCCCAAACTTTAGGATGATTTGATCGATGGAATATTACCCACAATGATCAACGGATAATAATAACAATGACGAAGCATGCGGTATGTTAATTGTAGATAATGATATGCTCAGAATACGATTCCCTCTACAAAACGCCCCAAATAAATATGAAAATTTTCCTCTACGCGCCTCCTTTTACTATAAATAGGAATATCTCTAATGGTGAAAGATACACACAACTTTACACATGAAAAATCTTACGCTTTACTAAATCCAGATTCTCTGTCTGACTTAGGCATCGGAGGCTCCCCTATTGCAGTCAGCGTTTCCTAATTTGTCTTCTTCGTGTGCAGGTACTCAAAGGTCTAATAATGGTTAACTGAATTTTTGCATCAATAACTTCCATAAGGATGGAGGATGGGCTATGCATGAATTAACTGGCCAAAGAAACAGCTTGAACAATATTTGGATAGGTAATAATGAGATATATGATATGTCCAACTAGTTGTTGATACCACCCAATGACCTCAACAAGGTTTTTCATTTTCTCTATAAGATGAATATTACAGTCAATTGAAGTATCAGTATGCTTCTTTCTCTTTGAGGAAGTCTAAGGCTTATTTCCTTTATGATAAGGAATTTCTCCTTCTTGAAGATACCACTTCTATAACAAAAAAGTAATATGAAATTTTAAGGCATTTTATGTCAAATCATATTTTAAAATTATCCTTTAGCTGTAAGATGGATAGATCATCATTTCCAGTATTATAATATCATCAATATATAATATAATAATCATCATTTTTTATAGACATCGTGTAGTCGACTCCACTTTATTCATACCCCAAAGAAATTAAGGCATACGCTTAGTTTTTCAAACCAAGCCCTTCATAACTATTTAAATATATGAATTGCATTCTTTAGCTTACATACTAAATTATGATTTCCTCTCAGAGATGTCCAAGAGGCTATTTCATGTACACTTCCCCAAGAACATCTACATGTATAAAGGCATTTTTCATATGTAATTAATACGAAGGTCACCTTTGATTAGCAACAGTAGATAATAACATGCGTAGAGAGCTCATCTTAGTTATTGGTGTTAATATCTCTTGTTATTCAATGCCATTAAGTTTAAGTAAATTTTTTTATATATATACAAATCTAACATTATTCCTTTTTATAGTGCCATCACTATTATATTTGATTTAATAAACCCATTCGCAACTAATTATTTTTTGTCCTTTAGGAAAGCATGCCTAATTATTATTTTTTACAAAGGTTGTCAATTCCTCATTCATAATGTTCCTCTATATAACTTGTGATCACTCCTCTGCAAAATTACCAAGTTCAACATGGGTGAAGATAAGAGTTTAATTAAGAATATATATTACAAGCTGCGGTTAAAAATGTTTAATTTTTTTTAAATATTTGTTTAAACTACTCATCCATTCATTCAATCCACTCATTCATCAAGACAATAATCATGAAAGCACAATACCAACAAAATAGTTAACAACCATCTATTTGAAGTTTTCAAAACAAACTCAATTAAACTGTTACATGGCATTAGGTTCCAAAAATAACACAGTCACGATATAAGATTTGGGTATGACTTTGGCATGGCTGATGAATAGCTACAATTTGCTCAGTTGTCCATAAGCATCTGTAGAGAACAGGAACTCGTCATTAGCAAAAATTTGTAGTGGAGTCCATCATATTGACCATCTAAATTGCTACATTGGCATATCCATCACTCTGGAATTTTACTTTTAACAGCTCTAGAAGTTTCTCTCTCTCCATTTAAACGTCAAAGAAAGTAAAGTTATCATATGGAGGCTAAAATAGACTTGTTTGACACATGTACAAGCACATGAGTTTTCATATGAGAGCAAAACAAGCACATGGATAAAATAGGTTTCGGACGCCGTTTGGCTAGTGACGCTGCCACTAGCCAGGTGGTTACTGGTGGGTGTTATGTGGACCCAACCATGTTGTATAAGATTTATCACACCGTCCATCCATTTTAAAAGATAATTTTAGTAATTGATCCAAAAAATTAGGTAGATCTAAATCTCAGATGGACCACACCATGGGAAAGCAGTAGTAATTGAATTTCCACCATTAAACACCTCCTAAGACCCACTGTAATGGTTATTTGACATTTAACCTGTTGATTAGATCATACAGACTTAGATAAATGGGAAAAAAAAATATCAGCTTGATCCAAAACTTTTGTGGCCCAATAAGTTTTTAACGGTGGGTGTTCATTCAACATTGTGCAGTCCACTTGAGGTTTGGATCAACCTCATTTTTGATCTCATACCATAAAATGATATGGAAGAATGAGTGGACGGCATGGATGAAACACATACATCGTGGTGGGGCCCACAGAGCACCGAGTCAGGGTGAGTAGCCAATCCGTTTCCGTTTACACCGCCCAATTGCAGCGTAAATGATTATCTGAACTGTTCATTTCTGGACCCTATGATACCCAGGGACGCGGATTGCCTGCATAAGGCTTTCGTAGGAAGTTCGTGCGTTGGGCAGCTTGGTGGGGCCCTTTTCGATGTTTTCAAGTAATCCACCCAGTCCACTTTGACAGCTCATTTTAGTAAATTAAATAAAAAATGAGATGGATCCAAAACTCAAGTGGGCCACACGAGAGGAAACAGTAGGATTGAATGACCACCGTTGAAATATTAGAATAGCCACACAAGATTTGTATCACGTTAAGTTTTTGGCTATTTCAGTTCACCCCAGTGGGAATGACCTTATAAACGGTTTAGATGGCATATAAAGACGGTCCCCAAGAGTATTTCAACAGTAGGCATTTATTGCTCCACTTTTCCCTGCGGTGTGGCGTACTTGGGTTTTGAATCCACCTCATTTTTATCTCATGTCCTGAAATGAACTGAAAAAACGGATATGAACCGGGTAGATTTATCACAAACATAACGGTGGGCCCAACCTCAACGTCCCATCCGGCTCAGGCCATACTGAGAATCATTTGTTGAACGGGTGACTGTATATGAAGATGATTAGTCAATGGCTTATAAAAATTAAGATAATCATGAAGCATGAGAATAAGATAATCGGAAAAGAACATGGACGGTTCAGATCATTTTAATGACAAGATCCACGGTTGGAAACCTGCAACTGTACCCAAGCCCAGGCAAGCAGTGGGCAATTTCGGTGATTACCCAAAATGCAAAGGTTTTTTTTTTCTTCTTAAATTTCTGCTCTAACTCCATTGCTTCAAGCAATTAGGATGCTTCAACGTTAATGAGAAGAACAAACAAAGATAAGCAGAAACTTAATTCTTTGGCTCGAACGCAAGGCTTTAACCGAAAGGAAGGGTTAGCAAACTGCCATAGCACAAAATTAACCTTAGGCCTTCAACATAATTACAGGAATGCCACCAATCATTTTGCTACTCCCGGCTGTAAGTGGACCATGTCATTAAAGATGGGAAATCCCTGTTTCCCAGAGGATCCGGACTCGATCGGTCGATCTGAACCGTCTTTTCAGTCTGGAACACGATTTATTGGATACCATGTAAAACTGACACTAATTGAATGATCCAATCGATCTATGATTACTCTGCCTCTGACATGAACTTCTTGCAACAGTAAGCTAGGTGGGCCCACCGTGATGTTTGTGCGAAATCCACTCCTTTTATTCATTTTTCTAGATCATGTTAGTACATGGGCCCAAAACTGACCCAAATCCAAAAAACAAGTGGCCCACACGATAGAGGATTGACCGTCCACTGTTAAAACATGTGTGGGACCAAAGTTTTGAATCCGGCTAAGTTTTGTGTTTTCCGTTCATCTTAGTAGGAATGACCTTACAAACAGTGATGCTATATAAATATCATGATGAACCCCAGGAAGGATTCAACGCTAGGATTTTACTTAGACATGTTTTCCTGACGTGGGGCTTATACTTAGGTTTTTGATTTGAGTCATTTTAAGGTACATCTCCTAAAATAGATGATCTTCCAAAAATTGATGAACGTAGGGATTTCCTAAAACGATAACGGCGGGTCACCCCACCTAGCTTTGTGTCGCAAGAGGTTCCTACAAAAGGCTTTTGTAGGGAATCCACGTCCAATTACTATTAATTTTGGGAAGCGCATTGCGTATCGAGTATTAGGTGGGATATAATTGCATTTGGTTGGTGCAATTCACATATGGAGAGGATGTGAAGGGTTGGGATTAGGAGGGATGAAATTTTATTTAGCCCTATGGAATTGCATTTAGTCTCATCTAGGATGTCCGTGGTGATGGAGTTTTCCTCCTCAGTTCAGGGGAGAAACAGTGCAGCAGGTTGAAAATTCTGAGTGTTTCACCACACTACTCGACCGGTCGAGTGGGCTACTCGACCGGTCGTGGGTGGCACTCAACCGGTCAAGTGGGGCTCGACTTAAAGTCCAGTAATCATCTAATGTATTTTCTCCGAGGTGCTCGACTAGTCGAGGGAGGTGCTCGACTGGTCAAGTGGGCCGCTCGACCGGTCGAGGACTCGGGTCGACCAATCGAGGTTACGTAGATTCGTTCTATGGTTTTTTACGGATTACAGAATTTTGAGGCCCTTTCGCAAGGGGTGCAAAAAGGAGTTTCTTAAACTATAAATAGGAATGCCTAGGTCTTTTCTAAGTAATGCAAGAGAGTTTTATAAAGCTTTGCAAAGGTTTTGCTAAAAGGTTTAGGGCTATTAAAGGCATGAGAGAGAGAGGGAGGGAGCTTGTGGAAGGAAGGTTATGCTCATGGAGGTGATATATTGTGCAATCAATATCTCAATGCTTCTACGTCCTCGTGATCAATGAGATCTCTCCGTTTTTCTTTTATACTCTTATTGTTTATCCGTTCCTGTGTGAGTGAAAAGGGTTTGATTCAAGCAGTGTGTGCTTTTGATCGGTTGTAACGTTTTACTTCATAGTGGATTGTTAATCTGAACGAGGTCTCATGGTTTTTACCTCTTTGAGGGTTTTCCACGTAAAAATCTCTTGTATCGTATGGTTTATGCTTTGATTTATTTCATTACTTTATTATCTCATAATTCTGGTGTTTTTGGGAAGCTAGATCCTAACGGCCTGTTTGGCCGAGCAGATTGGATGGGCTTGGAAGATAGATCCCGGGATGGGCCAGGCGTGCCAAACAGACACGGGATCCTGATCCCGAGATATAACAATCTCATGGATCTTAAGACAATCCACTGACATCACCATCATTACCTTTAAATCCCATCCAATCCACCCTAATTCGTTCAAAATTGCCTGGGACGTGTTTGGTTTGAGGGATTAAAAGGGATTGGAAAGTTTAATCCCGGGATTGGCCGAGCATGCCAAACAGACCGGATATATCAATCCCGAGATATAGCAATCCCATAGATTTTGCATCAATCCACTGACGCAGCTATCATTAGCTTGAAATCCGTGCAATCCACTCTAATACCATTCAATCCCATCCAATCTGCCCGGCCAAACAGGCCCTAAGGTTTTGTGCAAGGCCTCCAACAAAGTGGTATCAGAACTAAGTTCATTGAATGAAGTGGGATCGGTTCTGAATTATGGAAGGTGGCTTATCAAGGATGATCAGTCTCAATAGTTCTAACTGGACCATATAGAAGGATAAGATGGAGGACTTGCTTTATTGTAAGGACTTATATTCTTCAATTTTAAGCATATCAGTAAAATCCAAGGATATGTCTGATGATGATTGGAAGAAATTGGACTGGAAGGCGGTGAGGTTTATTAGATAATGGTTGGATGATTCCGTGTTCCACCATGTGTTTACGGAGACTTCAGCCACTAGCCTATGGCTAAAACTGCAAGGGCTGTATAAGAGGAAGACAGTCGGTAATAAAATCTTCCTAATAAGATGACTTGTGAATCTCAAGTTCAAAGATGGTGGTTCTGTGGCTGAGCATATGAATGAGGTCAGCAATATTTTGAACCAGCTCTCCACTATGAAGATGATCTTGGATGATAAATTACAGGCTTTGCTATTGCTTAGTTCATTGCCTGATAGTTGGGAGACATTGGTGGTGTCTATAAGTAACTCCGCGCCAGACGAAAAGGTATCCATGGAATAGGTAACTAGTTGTCTTTTCAATGAGGAGACAAGGAGGAAATTTCAGGGGTCTACTTAGCAAGAGGCTCTTGTGACACAAGAATGAGGGAGATGAAAGAACAGAAAGGGCGGGAAGGCCCGAGATAAATCAAGAGGCAAGTCGAGCACTAGGAAGGATGTTGAATACTAGAATTGTGGCAAGAAGGGCCACTATAAGCATGAATGTCGTAAGAATAAGAACGACAAGAAAGGAAAAGCAAAGGAAAAAGGAGATGAATCAGATTCTACTACGGTAGCTTCATATGGCGACGTTGTAGTTATTTTTTCTGCAGATCATGATGTTTGTCTCATGGCTATGAGTTAGGACACCGATTGGGTGATAGACTTAGGAGCCTCGTTTCATGCGACTCCACACAGGAACTTCTTCACAAGCTACAAGTCAAGTGACTTTGAAACCGTGAAGATGGAAAATTTTGGCATATCGAAGATCGTATAGGTCGGTGATATTTGTGTGAAGACCGGTGTGGGCTACACATTGGTTCTGTGGATGTGAGGCATATCTCAGACCTTCGCCTTAACTTGATGTCGACGGGAAGGTTGGATGATGGCTATGAAAGCCGATTTGTTGGTGGGCACTGGAAGCTCATTAAAGGTTCCTTGATCATGACCAGAGGAAAGAAGTGTTGCACCCTTTATAAGGCAAGTGTCAGTATGCGCAAGGGTGGGTTGAACGCAGCGGAATATTCAGCTATTGACATGTGGCACAGGCGTCTAGGCCACATGAGTGAAAAATGACTTCACGTTCTAACAAAGAAGCGGCTCATTCTAAATGTGACAGGTACACCTTTCAAAACCTGTATTGATTATTTATCAGGAAAACAACTTAGAGTTTCATTTGTTAAATCTATTTTTAATGTTAATAAAGTGCATGCATTAAATTTAGTTTATTCTGATGTTTGTAGTCCTATGAGGACAAAAACCTTGGGTGGGGCATTGTATTTTATTATTTTTATAGATGGTGCATTTAGGAGGGTTTAAATTTATGCTTTGATATCCAAGGACGAGGTCTTTGGTGTGTTTAAATTGTTTCATGCTATGGTCGAGAGAGAGACGGGTAGATCATTGAAGTGCATCCGCACTGACAATGGTGGTGAATATATCAGTGACTTTCACGAGTATTGTAAGTCCCTGGGTATACTGCATGAACAGATGGTTCCCAAGACCCCCAGCATAATGGTGTGGCTGAGTGAATGAATCGCACAATTGTAGAGACAATCAGATGCATGTTATCTCATGCGAAGTTGCCCAAGACATTCTAGGGAGAAGCAATGTACACGGTAGTGTATTTGATTAACAGATCTCCATCAGCCCCGTTGAATGGAGAAGTACTTGAAAAGGTGTAGACAGGATAAGGTCTATCATACAGTCATCTCAGGGTATTTAGATGCAGGGCATCCGTGCACATACCAAAGGACGAGAGGTCCAAGCTCGATATGAAGATCAGGCAGTGTGTGTTCTTGGGGTACGATGATGAAAAGTTCAGTTACAAATTGTGGGATCCAACCGAGAAGAAACTTGTTGGGAGCAGAGATGTGGTATTGTTTGAAGATTAGTGTATAGAAGACATTGGTTAGATAGAGAAGAACCAGTCTAGTTCAGGTGAGCTAGAAGATATGGATCCGATTATTCCTCCCATGGTGTCAGATGACGGGGGAGTACAGTAAGGTGCAGAGGACGAGGGAGTTCGTACAGAAGATGGACCGGGAGAGCACCTCCACCTGATCCACCTGTTGAGCCATAGGTGAAGAGGTCATCTAGGGACAGACAGTCGTCCAAGAGGTACTCGCCACATAAGTACATTATACTCACTGATGGGGGAGAGCCAGAAGATCATTCTGAGGCCGTAGCTGACAAGTATACACTACCAGAAAACAAGGCAACGCCGACAGTTAAAAACCGTCGGCAATGACCTTCCCTGATGGATTTTAGCCGTCGCAAGGTCCGCCAGCAAAGGGTGCGTCGGCGTTGCTCACCGACGGATTAAAATCGTCGGCGTTTTCGTTTCCGACGGTTTTTAGCCGTCGGCGATTATCATTAATTTATTTTTTAAAAAAGAAATGCAATATAATATATCATCCATTGAATTTGGATGATATATTTCTTAATTTTCTATTATGTAGATTTACCTTCTTAAATAAGTTGGTTCGTTCAAGGCTTTAGAGAAATAGGTATATCTAGAAATGGATGTGTGCGTTGATCAACACACACATCCATTTCTAGATATACCCATTTCTCCAAAGCTCTGAACAGACCAACCTATTTGAGAAGGTAAGTCTACACAATAGAAAAGCACATACATGGCATACCGAACCAACCTATCATATAAATGTTTAAATGGAATCAAATAGTTATCACAATTCTTGCTACAGTCTGTGTAATTCTCTCATGTGATATAACTGTGTAGAAATTGGCACTCGTAGTTCATCTAGCTATGCATTTCAAAGAATGGTTTTCGCATAATTTCCAGTAGAGTAAGTGATTCATATTGATGGAAGTAGGACCTAGAATTAAGACAATGAAATAAACATAGTGCTTGTAGAAATATCCCCTTTGGATACCCACGAACCATGCGACAAATTTTGGAGCTGCTAGATCACCAAGACTAAAGTAAAAAAAATCATTTCACAAAAAAAATTAATTGATTATATTTTGTTATTTATCAATTGCTAAAATTTATTGTTACAGTCTGGCCCACCTAGTGAGTGGATGATAATGATTTTCATGCAAGGCAATCCTCACCTATTAGGAGGATTGGATGTCATTAGGACATGATAGTAACTTATGGTCCAACTAGGTGAACTTGAAACCTAGTTGAAAAGAAAAGGAAAAATAAATAAACTGTATAATAACCACTACTAAGTTGGTTGGCAAATTCAAAATTCCAAAAACATCATATGGCATCACCGTAAGTTCTGTTATTTATTTATTCTTCTTTGGAAATGCCATGGATATGTTTGAAAATTTTAATTTTCCAACCAACTACATAGTTATTAATTAGCATAATTTTTAATTTTTCAATTACATCATCACAGACCCAAAATTCAACAAAAATCAAATAAAAACACCAGAAAATGGAAGAAAACTAAAAAATCAGTGCCAGGATTTCTCTCTTTTACATACATTTGCACCAGCTTGGATGAGCTTCTGCACGCAAGAGATCTTCCCATGCATTGCAACCAGCACAAGAGGAGTCTACAAACCCAATACCAACAACACAAGATCAACCATTTCTGCATCGAAATCCAACCATCCAAACACCTAAAAAAAAAAAAAAAAGGAATTCCAAATCCAAATCCACAAAAAAGATCCATCCCTCTACCTCCTTATGCCGATTCACCACATCTGGATGAACAGATTTCTCCAAAATCAATGAAAGGACCTGCCCATCCACCAATCCAAACACCCCAAAAATTAGAAAATTCCAATAAAAGCAATACCCAAAATCCAAAACAGCAAAAAACCAAGAAATGCCCATCAAAGAAGAAAAACCCACCTCAATCTGCCCATTTGCAGCAGCAATATGCAGAGCGGAGAAGCGATCATACACAGTAGTCTGATGCATAAGACCCGGTTCTCTCTACACGAGAGCCTCAAACGCCTCCAAATCCCCAGCCTGGGCTGCCCCAAACAGCCCATGTTCTTGAGCCGCCATGCAGCTCAGCCCCTGACCAAGAGGCTCTTGTAGAGGTCATCGCCCACTATCTGTACTTTGTTTCCAATCTCACAGGTTAACTTGGAGTAATGCTCCCAGTCATCTTGATCAAACCGGTTTTCTATTGATACAATTGGATACTCAGCCACAAATGATTTGTAGAGATCTTTTAAAGCATTTCCTGATATCTTCTGCGACCTGTCATTTTTCTGCGATGAATGAAAACCAGAAATATATATATATATATATATAAAATTTTCAGTTGGCAGTCACAGACTGAAACTGATACAACATGAATTCAATTACGTATCATCACACTAACTTCTGGCCATCAGAGTTGCAGAAAAAAAAAAAAAAAAAAGTAGAAGAAAACATACCTCTTTTTTGAAGTTCAGATCATAGGTTTTATCAGTGCCATAAATTTCAGAAGCAGTAACATCCATTCCAATAACAATCTATAAGGAAAAAAGACGCAAGTTTTTATGGCTTCTGTGTCTCTCTTGAAGAGAAATGAAAAATCTTTCAACTTATTTATAAATGAAAACAGGATAGTGGAATAAAAGAGGAAGCTCCTACGGGAAGGATCATGAACTCGTATAAACAACAAATTGATTAGAATGCAATTGAGACGAAAGCCGTTTCAAGAAAATGGATGGAATTCACTGAGAGACCTGCATTGCAAGTTTGTTTCCTGCATGAGAACCTCCGTTGATGACATTGAAAGCTGGAACTGCCAACACCAAGGTTTTGTTACCGATAAGGTTGGCGATATGCTGCATTACAGATACAAAAAATAAAAAAATAAAAATCCATAAGCCAGAGTTTTAAAAAGCTCTCATACCTATTAGAGCTTACATATTCACTTTATAAGGCGTCTCGATTTCTGTGTATGAATACTTCAGGGGAGCCCTGTGTCATTGATTTCAAATTCAGTTGACTTTTTGAAGGGCACTATCAGAAAAGTTTCAGTCAGGTCTCTCAAAAGAAACAATTCACTGATTAGAAGGTTATGTTGAATTTGATATGAGATGATGTTTCAAGCAAGAAAATATTACTGATATATTGAAACAGGAGCTGCTCACATCATCTCAACTCAGTTGCCGAAAGCTTGATATATATAGTTTCAAGCAATGAGCAACACCAAACAATCCATTCTGTTTCCATTTTCATAGTAAGCCTACAAGTTCTGATAATGGCCTTTTTTGTTGTTGTAGGATTAATGGGGAGGTGAGCCGTGTGATTTTTCATCAGTTGGATGTTCCTGATCTTATTTTCATTTATCATCCTACAAGGCACCTCATGACATTACTAGGAAGTATGAGGCTGTTAAAGAGGTTGATGATTCTTCTACAAAGGCATGGCTTGAAAAGATGCGCACACTGTTTATCAGGAAGGGATCAGGGTTCTCTTCTCATAGTGTGATTATTGGGGATGCATATAGAGGGATTCATGAAATCGGTTTACCATTAGAAATTGCTCAAAAGATCACATTTGAAGAGAAGGTCACGGCATACAACATGGATCATTTACAGAAACTAGTGGATGACAAATTATGTGTAACATACAGAGATGGTTCAGCCACTTATGCAATTTGGAAAGGTTCAAAAGGACATACATATTTGAAAGTTGGTCAAATCACAAAACATATTTGAAAGTCTTCAATGGAAATGTTGGGAGTAACTTTCCCAAGGACCTGCAACGTCTCAGCAATCTCAGCTTCCGACAAATTCCTGTGGCAGGGGGGAGCCCACACTACCTCCCATCCAACCATAGAAAAACAATCCGCTACCACAATTTAAAGGTCCAAAAATGATGCCATGAAGGAAGCAATGTTACAAAGCAAGATGGGCAATATAAGGTATGAAAACTGAAAATCAGTCCTTCAATTGGACAGATTTAATCAACTTTCTGACTTCTATCTAACACCCCCAGAAAGAAACTGACAAATGTTAAAAAGTATGGAAAATCAAAGTGTCAAGAAAAAACTCACAAAGAAGTAAAAAATGTGTAATAAAAGATTAGGAATGCCACACTGATATTTTGAACAAAGACCGGCATAAAGGAAAACACAATCTGCTTCAATCGAGCAAACCTCTTTTTCTGACTCAGATGAAGATACATTCTCAGAACTGCTGGTTTCAGGCTTCTTCTTTGGTGCCACTTCAAAAGAAGCTTTTGACTTCTTGCCACTCTTCTGCTTCTCGACTGTTTCCTCTACTTCTCTCTTCAGCTTTTTGGCAGCAAATTATTTCTCAATAGGACTCCTCTGGATGCCTCTTTCCTGAAAATTGCCAAACTTAATGCTCTAACTAATTCTCAAAAATAAAAATCAACAGAAAAATAAATAAAACGGGCACAAAAAGTGCGAACCCCTCTTCGCAGATTTCATTAGTGAAATTGCCATGGGAGTTGTAGCAGCCTGTATTGCAATAAGAAAGCATATAAAAACAAAATTGTTGAAGACAAAATTTTGTCGATTTAAGTGAATACCAAACTGATATATGATAAATATATTACTTTAAAAACAAATGCCTGCAGAAAAACCTATATACAATGTGTATAATAAAACTTGTCAGATTCTTATTCATTTTTAGTTGTCCATTTTTCATGCCGGTGTAACCTACTTGAAACCTCCGAAGCTTCGTTTTTCATCTTCATGTTTCCATCAAAATGTATCAAATCATTAGTCATGCTAATCCAAACATAAGCTTCGTTTTTCATCTTCATGTTTCCATCAAAATGTATCAAATCATTAGTCATGCTAATCCAAACAGAAGCTTGAATTGAAAGTTTCTTATGGTTATATAGACAAATCAAAGATGAAGAAATCTAAGCTCTTGCTCAACAGGTATTGATAGAACAGTACTATCTCAACTGTTTCCCATGCTATTCAACCTCTGTTTACCCAAAAAAAAAAAAAAGCCCTAAGGTTTGTATTTAATGTAAAATATGAGTTACAAAGACAACCCCAAACAGCCAGGAAAAGGCTATGATGGTGACGACAACTTATTACACAGAGTAAACTTATTTAGCGACTCTGTTTCTGAGGATTTAGATGCTTAATGACATCTAGATTCCATAAATCTACTGAAGTTAAAGGTAGAATTGGTAGAATCATGATAGCAATGCTTGGTGGCAGGAGCATCTAAATCCCCACTCCAATTTAACTTATATAAAAGTAAAACCCCGCATCATCCATAATGGAAATGGCTTTAGCTCTCATGAAAAGGGTAGCCTTTCCATGTGTAAGCAGAATGATGGTACCTAGGCAACTAAATGTCTCAAGGAAAAATGTGAATGTGTCATCGAGAGTCTAGATAGTAACAAGATTAGAATAACAAGATCACCAAACAAAGTTCAAATAACAAATGGTAAATAAAAGTCAGCATCAAATGCTAACTAAATGAGATGGGATCATGAAATACACAATAAATACACAATCAAGACTGCTGAAATTTTCCCATGCAATTTGGATCTTACCATTTTCATTGAACCCATCTGTTTAATAGCCACCAATCTGAGGGTAAGGCTCATCTGCTCAGAGTATTTCAGGCCAGTTTCCACATCCAGCATGATTTGGATGATCAAGACAGGCAGGTATTTATGCCACAGTAAGCAAGGATGAGTTGTTCTGATCCAGAAAAGTGATTACAATTTAATTAGAACACAAGGAAAGGGAACAAGCTTTAAAGTTCTGTTAAACTTAGTCACACATCACTCCTTAGGATTCATATCCACTCAAACATTCCAATGAATCAAGTATTCATTCCGATCATAATTCAAATCAGGAAATGGCCTTAGATATGATTTGATTGGAAAATCACGACATAGCATCCTAAACAAATACAGTACAAATCATTCCGATCATAATTCAAATCAAGAAATGGCCTTAGATATGATTTGATTGGAAAATCAGAAGAAGAAGAAGAAGAAGAAGAAGAAGAAGAAGAAGACATTGTACACATTAACAAACTTCTTCACACAAGAAAGACAATTGTACACATTAACAAACTTCTTCACACAAGAAAGACAAGGTCAACAAAATCAAATCTGCTCAAAGAAAGTTACAGGAAGATTTTACTCTTCGCGAAAGATTGGGTTAGAAAGAAATTTAGTAGATAAGGATCAGATTTCAGCTAGCTCTTAAGCTGTTACTGGGGCCAGCTAAATAAGAGTCAGTTAAATTGTACATCAGTGGAGACATTCTACACGTTAACAAACTCAAGAAAGTACAAGTAAATACAAGGGCACACAAGATGATGAGGGAGCATATATAACATTATTATATATGCATTGCATGTGCAATACCCACTAGTAAGAGAAATAAAAACAAAAATCCAGCACACAACCATAAAACCACCTGCATTCAACTTCAAAACAGTCTCAATTACCTGAAAACAATAATTTTGCTCAAATTTTTGTTTAAAACCGCAATGCCTATAAAAATAGCATACATCAGCAACTTGATCTTAGAAACAGCACAAAACATCTTAAGTTGTATGCTTTGAACTTCAAAAACAATCCCATTAACTAAATACACAAGAGTCCGCTCTGATTTGCATTCGGAAAATGTAATTCCTAAGAAAATCAAAGATGGGGAACTTAATATTGGCAATATGATCTTAGAAACTGCAGAAAATACGAAAAATAACAAGCATTCAACTTCAACAACAGTCCCAAATACATGAAAAATGCACTCTTCTGCTATGATTTGCATTTGATAAATGTAATTTCTATGGAAAGCAAAGATCAGGAGATTAAAGAAGCATTCTAAACTCGAAAACCGCACGAAAATACTGAAATCGCATGCATCAACTTGGAAAAAGTCTAGACTACCTAAAAACCGTAATTTTCTGCTCTAATTAACATCCCAAGCTGTGATTTCTAAGATGTTCCAGAATCACCATCTTAATAACTAATAAGTTCCAGAATCACCATCTTCATAAGCAGAATATGGTCTTGCAAAATCACAAAAACCCTGAAATGGCATGCATTCAACTTTGAAAGCAATCCCAATTACCTGCAAAACTGCAATCTGTGCTTTAATTTGCATCCAAACCCACAATTTCTACGGAAGGCAAAATCTGGATCCAAAATCACCAAGTCTGAACTATAATAAAAATAAAAATAAAAATAAAAAACTATGAAAAACCAAAAAATTGCATGATTTCAACTTTGAAAGCAATCTCAATTGCCTGCAAAAATGCAATTTGTGTTCTAATTTGCATCCAAAACCACAATATCTATGGAAAACCATAATCTAGAGTCCAAAATCAACAATCTGGAATATAAAAAAATAAAATTAAATTAAAAACAATGAAAAACCCAAGAATTGCATGATTTCAACTTCAGAATAAAAGACTCAATTACATAAAAAAGAAAAGAAAAGAAAAAGAAAAAGAAAAAAAAAACACGATTTATACTCTGATTTGTGTTTTTTTTTTTTTTTTTAAAGTGCATGAATAAGACATCAGGAGCTCAAAAATACCAATCTGAACTCAAGAACTGTGGGAAAACCCTGAAATTGCATTCATTTGACTCCAGAAAAAAGTATAAGTTACATGAAAACCAAAATATCTGCTCTAATATGCCATATACCAACCTGAACTCAGAAAATGAAAAACAAAAGCCAAAAATCGAATGCATTCGATTTTACAAAAACAGTCTCAATTACACACCCATAATTATATGTCCTTTCATAGCGTCGACAGATTTGGTTTTAACTTTCCACCACATTATTCACTAAAAGACTAACTAGTCACTAAAGGGCACCATGAGACACAACCAGGAGTCAACAGAAGACACAACCAAGAGATGAAATAATCCTTTTATTTTGAAAATTCACAACACCCGTATCCAGGTTTAACTCAAAATACCTTATCACATCCAACTGGCCCAGTGGTACAACCCTTTCTTCGATTTTGATATAATGCAAGGCCCTGCATCGCAGCTACTATGTAGGCCTCAATCCCACCATCAGTTCCGACCAACTTGGTTTTGCCATTCATTTTGTTTCATACACTGAACGACTCGATTTCCAGGCCCCCCAATATATAAGGTGGGCCACATGGCATCATAGACATGTGCCCAGCTGGGCCATACATGCATTTGTAGAAATAATTAAGCCCTCTACATGTTCTTAAATCAGGTGTTAGATCATCATACATACCTTGGTCTCATCCTTTTGCGGTGTGATGGTGCGGAATGTGCTTTCATCGGATAGTGTGGAATGTGCTTTTCAGCTTCTTCATTTAAAAACCCAATAAAAAACCACTCAGGAAAAACTCAGATGCAAAAGATAAAAAAAAACACTGAAATTCCACCCTAATCTGACCACCATTTCAGCACCAATTCAAAGATTCAAAATTCCCACCTTTTTTTTTTATATTCAAAATCCTCTTGAGAACAAAATCCTCTTGAGAACAAAACCCACATGCACAAACATGAAATCTCACCCCATTAAATCACAAAAGTCCCATCTTTATCATACAAGCATCCTCAAAATTCTCCTTAAAACAAAACCCAAAATGTCAAATTCAATCCTCCAAGCAAACAAAACTCAAGATGCCAAATTCATTTCTTCCAAGCAAACAAACTTGAGAAGTCATGTCCTTGAAGCTATTAAAGCTACAATCAGCCCAAGAATGTGAGGAGAAAATAGTTTCAAAATTACTTGATTTTATCTTTCTCATCTAGAGCCCAATTGGATGTCCTTTGAACTAGTTCAGTAAAGGGTCGATGCTTAGGACTGAAACAGTACGTCCGATTTTCCAAGTAAATTGACAGTTTCCTCTCATAATTTGAACTTACTAATTCCATTAGCACGTAAAAACTTAGACGCCATACTGGTTCCTGCAAACAAAAGATATACAAAATAGTACAAAAGAAAGGAATGTTCTTGTTCGTTGAGAAACAATATTAACATCTAATCATAACTAAACTGGAAAAGGTACCGACAAAGAGAGAACTTCAGTTACTCGGTAAATAGGCATATAGGATTCATTAGTTAAAAGATAAAGGAGAAGCACCATATGCTATTGAACTAGATGTTAACAATCACCATAAGAGCTGCCAGCGAATACTTATGCATAACAAATAAAAAATAAAATAGTCCTAGAGTGAAGGGTTATCTTCCTAAACCCAGTAGCATGTTTCCTGTCATACTGTACTTACACAAGTGCAAAATAGCCTAATACAGGTCTTAACCTCCAGTTATCATGAATGAGGTTGCCAAAGAGGTCCAAAGCTTGCCTGCAAATAGAGAAAGCCATCGACCTAACCAAATAGAGTTACTAGAATATTACAATTCAATTTCACATTGCATCCAAACACACTCTGAAACAGCCTCACGCTAGCACGAGTCACAGCCAAACAAAACAAGAGTATATGCCGTCTGGTTGAGCACATGCTCGATCAAGAGAGAAAATTGCAGGCCTCCCCAAAACAGGCCTGTAACTACTCCAAATCTCCTAAAACATTGTAGCTTCCAAGCACTTTGTTCGCAGGTTCTCTAAGTTCTAAAATAGAGCTAATGATGATGCATCCCCATTAAATCTGTTATCAAATGCTGTTGGTAATGCTCTTGGCATTTGCTGAATAGCTACTGCATTGCTCTGAATCCGCTTCAACTGTTTGATACATTCTTAGTTTAAAAACAAAGGTAATGACCATCATTTTTGTTCTTATAAAATGTATGGAAATTTAGCTCATGGAAGAAGTCAACGGGAAAATCCATACAAAGCCTTGCAATGCCCTTTAACAACCAGCACCATGGATTGGGTAGAGTTACCAATTTATTTTTAAGGAGTTCTCTATTAGTGCACATACATATCAGAGCTACTTGTTAAATGGAACCTTGTGTCCTGTGAACAGAGTCTCTATGTCTAGCCAAGGACTTCTTCCATAGAATTGGCTGTCAAAGCTCTCGCAATAATCTCACAAGAACAAAGAAATTAAGGAAAGAATACACTCCCAAGCATTTCGAGCTAATCTGAATAAGCATATATAATTCATTAAGGAAAGAATACACTCCCAAAGGACATAAATCATCTACAATACTTCTTTTACAAAATATGTAAGGAAATAAATTATATGCAATAAAAGCTTACCTACCAATCAAATCCCACCAGATTAGTATCACATGAGCAGCACCCAATCCTATACGGTATGTAAAACAACAGGCCAGACCCATTATCATCACACTATCATTATAACACTACTGAAAACATCTTCAATTTGCACCTGATGAACAGATCGAGTATCACACCTGGCCACTGATACATGTGCACAAAGGTGGGATGCCTTATGCATGTTTGTGGGCTTGGCAAACATTTGAACATCAATATCTTACTAGTAATTCAAATCAAACCTTTAAAACTGTGGATCGTGTACATGGCAGTTTGCAAGAACAACAGTTCGCTTCATGGGTGCATGATTGGCTCTCTTGGTGGGATGCAACTACACCAACAACCACCACGCACCCAAAAAATACAAGCTGCATGGGTGCATAAATGACGTGAATGCCATGCATGCCCTGATCGTTCGCTTCGGCTTTCAGCAGCCGAACATTATGATCTTGACCGAGGAAGCCGGATCCGATGAAGCTCCCCACGTCTGATAATATTAAAAATGAGCTTAATCAGTTGGTCGATAAGTTGGTCGATGCAGCTAAGCCGGGAGACACCTTGTTATTTTACTTCAGTGGGGGTGGGGCGCTGGTTAATCGCCCGGATAATCCCCGGGTTGCGAATGAGATCAAAAAGGGCATTTCAGCAATCATTCCTTGCGATCTTTGTCCCATTACAGGTTAGGATGAATGAGATTTGAGAAATGTTCTGAGACTGGATTCATAGTCTGCGTTCCACCGTCCATTCCCAAAGGACAAGATGGTGAGATATTGCCTTACGAGAGACACTCCACTGCTTCGATATCCATTTGGGAATATAGGGTGGCGAACGACTATACATAGAATGATGGTGTATAAATAATTTCTCTAGTTTCATATTTAAGAGTTCTGATTCATTGACACAATAGGCCCACAGTACATGTGATTGCGCAAAATCTCAGGCGTGGGATCCACCCAGGTGGGTGGGACACTGACTGTAGGTCTCATGGAGATTTATGTACATTAAATCCACGCAGTCCAACCATTTTAAAAGCTCACTTTAGTGCATGATCCAAAAACCGAAGTTGACAGACCATACCATACAGGAAAGTCTTGATTGAATCCACACCATTAAAAACTTCATGGATTCCACCGGAGTGTTTATTTTCCATCCAACATATTGATAAGGTCACAAAGACCTAGATGAAAAGACCACACAAATATCATCTCGATCCAAAGCTTTTTTAGCAAAAAAAAGTAATTACACTGTTTTGCATCTGAGATTTGGATCTGCTTTATTTTTTGGATCATGCCTTAAAATGAGCTTTCAATACAGATCCACGGGGTGGATATAGTCATATACATCGTGGTGGTCGCCACAGTCAGGGTTCTCGCCAACCTCGGTGAATCTCGGGATCCACCGAAGTCACGACCCAAAATCTCCCTAATTTTAAGAGCACGGCCGTTGAGTCGTTCTAATTCTCCATTGAATCTGGACTGTTGCTAAATTTCGGTTCTTTGGTCACGGATCAGTACAAAACAACGATGGGCCACACCACCTCTAATTCAGCGTGGTGAGCCCCGCCTGATGAACGGGTTGGATGCAATATACACACCATGGTGATCAGCTCCATGCAAACCTATGGTTGGTGACCCATCTCAGTTGTGGATAGGGCTGATTTTTGACCTCGCGTTCTAACTTAGATGTCAGACTGACAACACGTACAATACAACAGGTGCTGTAGAGGATTCGATCCGTGCATACGTAACACCACTCGTGTTTGAAATACTTTTTTTTTTTTTGTAAAAATACTGCGACTAACATGAACCGAATCCCCTTCCAGCCGGTTGCATCCTGCCTATAATCAAGCGGTTGCCGGACAAGGCAATCTTCACTTTCATATGCGACTCGTCATATAGCGGCGGCCTCTTCGACGACAAAGTTCATACTGAATCCAATGTCCTTCATCACGGGTCCATCTTCGGCCCGAAAACCATTCCTTCTTATGTCGTTCAGCCCAATGCTTGTCCGGCCTTGCCACCAGGCATCTCACTCGAAAATAAGATCCTGTTCAGCAGCTCGAAGGCGAACGAGGAATCGGTGGAAGTGTATCTAAACCGCGATGAGTCAAAGGCAATCGGCGCATTCAGCAATGCGATCCAGACATTGTTGAACTCGCCCCAACCAGTGGATCCGTTCGGAGCAGGGAATCATCTCAATGCGCTGCACGACATTTGGGAGCTAGCTGCATATACTAAGATATTGTTGCGCATTCTAGGGTTCGATCAACACCCATACATCAACTCCAGTGACAATACTGCGGCTGCACTTTTCCTGGGCAATGTGGCCTAGTGGGTGATCTGCACGTTGTCTATCTATTGTATGGAATAAAGATAATTGTGTGTGAAGGTTTGCATATTAGTTTTCTACCTAGGTTCTCCAAGCGTGTAGCGGGTACTACTCTGCACGTTATCTAACTGTTGTGTGGAATAAAGAGAACCGTGTTTGAAGGTTTGTATAATGTTGTATATCCAGTTTCCTCAAGCGTGTAGCGGATAGCCTGCACGTGTATAACTATTGTATGGAATAAAGAGACTGGTGTTTGATGGTTTGCATACAAGTGTCTTCTACCTAGTTTCACTAAGGATTCATTTGTTTGATTGCTTGTGTTTGGAGGGCATTGGATTCCATATGGTCCTCAATTGTGCTTGGCATTCTATAATTGGAATTCACTGCAATCCAAAGTTTTTGTTTAATTAATACTTTACGTTATGAAAGCATTAGAGTATATTAGTCTGAATTTGATTAACTAAATCATCTACGATGTTTCAAAATGACATATATGTGTAACAATATAGATAGTTATTGTAATAATTAAGCTCATTAAAATATACACTTGGGATTTAAAATTGAGGTAATTTCCAGCCGCAAGTGGGCTATGAAAGTGAGCTTACAAACATGAAATTGTCTAATTTTTGATAGACTAAATAGGTTTTGGGTTAAAGACAATCCATCTAGGGGCCATTGTAACGCCCTTGATTTTTGGAATACATAAAAATGGATTGATTAGGAATATAAATTTAAACTTTAAATTAATAATAATAACCAAACACTTAGCATGTTTGTAAATGTATTTTCGATGGAGGGTAAGATAAGAAGACTAATTCCTATCATTGCAATATTTAACTTTTTATGCAAATTTACATAACCTTGGAGGAATCTTCTAAATACAGGACTTCTCTCTATAAAAGGAGGGGGGATCGTAGAGAATTCTCCAAAAAAAAAACCCTAGAGAAAAAGAGTAAAAGAGAGAGAGAGAGAGAGAGAGAGAGAGAGAGAGAGAGAGAGAGAGAGAGAGAGAGAGAGAGAGAGAGAGAGAAGTGAGGCCTGTGGAGAAAGAGCTTCCACCGGTAAGTTTCTAACCTTTTCTGACTTAGCCACCAGAGGCTCCCTTGTTGCAGACAGGGTCTCCTTTGTCTTCTTCGTGTGCAGGTACTCGAAGGTCCAAGAAGGGTTAACCAGATTTTTACATCAGCAGCTTCCATAAGGATGGAGGATGGGCTATGCTTGAATTAACTGGCCAAAGAAACAACTTGAACAATATTTGGACGGGTAATAATGAGATATATGAGACGTCCAACTAGTTGTTGATACTATCCAATGACCTCAACAGGGTTTTTCATTTTCTCAATAAGATGAATATTACAGTTAGTTGAAGTATCAATATGCTTTATAGCTAACTTTTCTTTCTCTTTGTGGAAGTCTATGGCTTATTTCCTCTATGATAAGGAATTTCTCTTTTTTGAAGATACTACTTCTATAACAAAAAAGTAATCCAAGTTTTTAAGGAATTTTATGTTAAATCATATTTTAAAATTATGCTTTAGTTGTAAGATGGATAGATCATCATTTCCAGTATTATAATATCATCAATATATAATATAATAATCACCATTTTTTATAAACATCGTGTGGTCGACTCCACTTTCTTCATACCCCAAAGAAATTAAGGCATACCCTAGTTTTTCAAACCAAGCCATTCACAACTATTTAAATATATAAATTGCATTCTTTAACTTACATACTAAATTATGCTTTCCTCTCAAAGATGTCCAAGAGGCAATTTCATGTATACTTCCCCATGAAAGATCTCCATGTATAAAGACATTTTTCATATGTAATTAATACGAAGGTCCGTTTTGATTAGCAATAGAAAATAATATATAACATGCGTAGAGAGCTCATCTTAGTTATTAGTGTTAATATTTCTTAATATTCAATACCATCACTATTGTATTTGATTTAATAAACCCATTCACAACTAATTATTTTTTTCCTTTAGGAAAGTGTACCTAATTATTATTTTTTACAAAGGTTGCAAATTCCTCATTCATAGTGTTCCTCTGTATAACTTGTGATCAAGCCTTTTCAAAACTACCAAGTTCTTCATGGGTGAAGATAGAGTTTAAGAATATTATAATATGTGGTTAAAAATGTTTAATTTTTTTAAATATTTGTTTAAACTACTCATCCATTCATTCAATCCACTCATTCATCAACACAACAATCATGAAAGCACAATATCAACAAAATAGTTAACAACCGTATATTTGATGTTTTCAAAACAAACTCAATCAAAATGTTACATGGCATTAGGTTCCACAAATAACACAGTCACAATATTAGGTTTGGGTATGACTTTGGCTTCGCTGATGAATAGCTACAACTTGCTCGGTTGTCCAAAATCGTCTGTAGAGAACAGGAACTCGCCATTAGCAAAAATTTATAGTGGGGTCCATCATATTAACAGTCTGGATCACTACATTGGCATATCCATCGCTCCCAATTTAATTTACTTTTAACAGCTCTAGAAGTTTATTTCTCTACACTTAAACGTCAAAGAAAGTAAATTTATCATATGAAGTCTAAAATAGACTTATTTGACACATGTACAAACACATGGATATTCAAACAAAAACATATGAGAGCAAAAGAAAGGAAACAAACCTTCATTGCTCCAAACCTTCTTACTGACTCGATTACATTCCGCTCAGCTGCTCGTCGAGCTCTTGGATGACCATTTGCCACTTGATCGTGTTCCCGGACGACCACCGGCCACTTGATTTACCTTTTAAATGACTATCAGGTGCTTAATCAATCTCATGGATGACCATCAGCCTCTTAATTGACCTTTTAGATTACTATTGGCTGCTTGCTCGAGCTCTTGGATGACCATTGACCGCTTGCTTAACCTTCTGGATAGCTATTAGCCACTTGGTCGATTGCTTGGTTTGTTTTTGAATTCATCCCAAATACTATTTGTCTTATCATCCTATCAGTTATGATTCTATAAAAGCCCTCCAAGCATCCTTGGAGATCTTTAGCCCACAATATCTTTCCATTACTAACAATTGAATTTCATAAGAACGAACAAGAATACGGTACAACATTGCCCCCCACGTCGCTTTGCCTCTAGTAAAAGATAAATTTGATGTTAATTCGTTGTTTGGTGCAATAATTGTGATTGCTCAGTCATGTAAAAATATCAATTTCAACCATCTTGGTTGATGTCACGCCCTAGACTCGGTAACCGGACTCACAAGGAATCCGATGGTCAGTTCTGGCCGCAACAGCCTCCGTAGTACCCCATTCTCAGCTCTTGAGGTAAGTTCCAATCCTGGGATCCTACAAGGAGGATTTTCATAATAGTATAATCATTTTCCAATATAAGCATACTCAAGATCATAGCAAGTATATCTGAGAATAACAAAGGCAGACATCGCAAAATCCACTATGAATTTGAACTTTTACAAGTTTACATCAGGTTCAAAAGAACATACATCAGATAATAGGAAAAGAGAGAAAAGTCAGCAACACTGGGTCTTCAAGCTCAGTTCTAATCCATGCTCCGCCGCTCTATGACACCCTTGCTAGGATCACCTGCACACATCAATCATGCATATGTTTATAGAAGCTTAGGGAGTGGTGAAAGTATGTGTCAATAGTGCACAGAAGAATAGAAGGATGTACAAGGAAAAAAAACATGCTTAATGAGAATATCACCAGCCTTACCAAGGCTTATTATGAATACGATGCAATGAGTATTGGGCGCCATACCAAGGTAATGCATGAAGGGGCTTACACAGCCAATGATAATGCGATGCAAGTAATGCCAGTGCTTATATCAAATACATTTTCATTCATAAGGAAATCACCAGTGTCTATTATACTACTGAATGAATGCCGCTCTACAGACTCGCACAGTCAAACAAGCGTAAGAGACCTCACTACCTGCCTGTGGACAACCAATCACCAACGAGGCTTGATGGTAGCGGACCCATTTCATGAGCTGGTCAGACTCAGCCTAATAATGCCCTCCCTCACAGGCGGATAAGGCCACATCCCTATCCAACCGACTACACGACAGTGGGAGTCGCGGCCTATAGGTGTAAGGCCCTTGTGCGCTCATATTTCCACCTGGTCACGACGTTGGAGTAGATCCTTGGTACCATGGAAGTTTAGAAATTTCACCCATGGGCATCCTATGCACCTAGTATGCTTAAACATCATTTCCGGTGTCCACACGTACAACCATCTACGAATATCCCTATGGAGGTAAGGCCCTGAGGAAGTAAGGGCGAATGTCGATCATACTATGGAATGTCAGATGTATGAATCACATAAACAGCCATGATCAAACATCCAACGTGCTTACAGGAGAAAACTCCATCCCTCATAATATCCTGCCCAATGGCATAATCATGACCAATCACATCTCAGCCAAGCATGCATATGATGCGTATGAGAGTGGGTCATGAAGACAAACAAAAATCCAATGAGATGAAGATATTCTCCCCTCCTAACTAGTAAGGTTTAGGTACTTAGACAATTTTCTAAAAGAAACACAACCTCTAGTGGGGCGCAATAGCCTGGGGTAGCCCACGAGACTAGATAAATAATGGCATGGGCCTAAATAATAAGAATGGGCCTAGCAATAGTCTATGCTGGATCTTTAACCACCCATAGAAGCAAGAATGAGCCTAACAAGGGCCTAGAGGGGCATATCAGGGTGGGCATTTAACAACCATTGTTCCCTGAAGGTGGCCTAATAATAATCTACCAAGGATTAAGGGCCGTGGCCCAAGCATCACCATAAGAAAGAGATGGGCAGCTATATACATATAGATACATCACATGTTGGGCCTCGATAAGGTGGCCCAAGGCTACACATAATTCATAAGCCCAATAAGGGCAATATACAGCCAAATCCACATGCAATAATATGGGCCCATAAGGAAGGTTAGGGACCAAACATAAAGGCCACCAAGTCCATACATTGTGGTGGACATAGTGGGCAGCTCATTACTCCAACACATGGGCGAGAATCGTATTTAAGATAAGTAAGTTGTGCCTTACAACCTAGCCCAAGATTTTAGTTATTTTGGTGGGCAACCAAGGGCCCACCCACTCATACATTCTAGCCCACTAGCCCAACAGAATACCATGGAGACTATAGCCTAAGAATCCACTGGGCCTATCTAAAGGGTTCCAGCCCATTTGGGCTTATAAGGAGTCCAAAAATCTGGTTACATATAAATACCCATATAGCCCAAACAAGGTGAGCCTCAATGATGCATTAATTAAACCCAAAATTTAAAGTGTAAAGGCATAAATTATCCTACAAAATCCTCACAATATGGTGGGTTATACAACACATCTGGGTGGGCCCACAAGGTAGGCTAGAGGGCCAGCCAAGGCTGGACGCCCCAGCCTGGGCGTCCCTGCCTGATGAGACAAACCATGCCCAAGAAGAGACAAAGTAAACAATAGAATTAAACTAATTACTAACCAATCAACAATGTATGAAGGTTAGGAAGGGTACCGTCATCCGACCATGCCCAATAAGAGACAAAGTAAATAATAGAATTAAACTAATTACTAACCAATCAACAATGTATGAGGTTAGGAAGGGTACCGTCATCCGACCATGCCCAGGAGACGATGGTGAACAATAGGGCTTCCTGACGTCATAAACATAAAAAGGAAAGGAACATGCTTAAAGCCATTGCAGACCCATTGTAATTTTAGTCACAACAAACCATTAAAAACTAAAAACATTCCCTTAATTAAACCAAAATCAACATCAGTTCAGTCTAAATAAAAGGCATATCAAAAAGTCTCCCATCACGCTACAAGCTTCACCTCTTAGCCTTAGCTAAGAGGTTTAGCCCAACATGATTGGATTACATCTCAAAAAAATAATAAAATAAATAAATAAACAAATAAAAACTCTAAAAAAAATACTCTCTCACTCGGACATCCACCTTCTCAGCCGTGGAATTGAATACCCCACTCTCTCCCTATTCTCATTCTTTTATAGGTAGGGAAGTCGGTCTGCAGCGTGAGGCGGTGTGGAACAGTTGCTGTGAAATCTTTATGCAGCCAAGAGGTGTGGTTTTCGAAAACTTGCTCTGGCTGGCATCCTTGCACACCAGAATAGCAGTTACTACTGATTCGTTCACCCACCCTGCAACATGTAGATACTCCACCGACACTGATGTGTATCTACATCCCTGACACATAAAACGGACCGTTCAGATGCTCACATGTGGCCCATCAAGAAAGAATGGATCTCTGATTCAATCCAAGAAAATGATATAGTGGATCATGGCAGATTTTCGGGCACATGGTTTCTCCTCGTTCTGATGCTTAGGGACGGCTTGGATGGGTCACCGAAAGCTTGTGGGCCACTGAAATCTGATGCTCAAATGGTGGTAAGAACCGTAGCTTACGCACCCATCCAAAAATCCCGAAACTTTCGGCATAAAGAAGTTTCCTCCCCGCTTTTCCTTCTCCTTCCGCATCATGAGGTCGGTCGGACATGTCATAGCCCCTTAACGGATGGATCTGATCAGCATGTAGTGGTGGTGGCCCCACTACCGTCTGGAATCTGTTTCTTAATTTGAAGGGCAACAGCAGAGGATGTAGACGACGATTCTTGGCTTGATTTGAAGTGCTCTGATCTAGGGTGTGACCGTAACAAGCTTGTGGACATGATGAACAGTTCCGATCATCATGAATGATGATGGAAGTGGGCCTGATCATGTCCTAATGGACGACCATGCGTTCAAAAATGCCAGCGGCGGGAAAACAAGGGGCCCTATCTCTGTTTTTGGAAAGCACGGTCAAACTCGATTTGACCGTGCGTATATTCCTGGTGCATTGCTGATTGCACATGATGTTGTGCACATTCATCACGGGTGGGGGCCTACAGAGATATTAATGAGAAATCCGCTCCGCCCATCAGTTTTTTCACCTCATATAATTGGTTGAGACCAAACTTGAAGCATATCCAGATCTCAGGTAGGCATCAGATCAATAATTCATGGGCTGATCTGACCGTTGGACCACTTCCATAGGGATTCAACTTCTGAAATTTGACATGTACGGTTTATTTGGGGTCCTCAGGCCAGATATAAAGTCTCTAGCTGAATGGATGGTGGAAACCCTATGATCTTGCATTCTGGATGTCTTTCAGGCCACTTGAGCTTCAGTTTCTCGATTTTCTCGAATCTCTAGCGTGTAAATTTATCGATCTTGGTACCCTAGAGTCTGTCCTTTGCCTTGGTGATTCTGAAGCATCAATTCCATGCATTTAGCATCTTTTTCAGTCCGCGCTTATAAATCCGCCTTGCAACATAAACATGATTAAAACAGGCCGTTAAATAGTATCATGTTCGTAAAACCAGGCAATAACTGAAGTTTGGTATGCAATATTTGACCCTCAACAATGGACAGTGTGGATTTCTTCGGAACACCACCGTGGGCCCCACATATAAGGTGCATGTGCACAGAACATACATACGCACCCGCAATACACAATAACCGTGAGCACGGTCAAACTAATGTTGACTAGTGTTTTCCTCTAGAAGAGAGAGTCCTCTCTCTAACAAGCTTCCCACCGTCGTGAGATTCAAACAGGGTACCACTGACATCACCCATGGGCCACCAAGATCAACCCAGATGATAGATCTGAACCGTCCATTAGGCTTAGACGGACCGTCCGATCGAGGTCTAGAAGAAAACTTGCTAAGAGGGAGCAAAAATCGACCTCCATCCGTTCGGACGCTGAGTAAACTGCGCCAAGGAGGATCCCATGGGCCACCTCAAACTCGATTCTCACCACATCATACTTGACCGGAATGTCGAGAGGAATCCAATGGAAGGAGTGGATTTCCTAGACGTTTCCCATCGTGGGCTGCACCGAATAATGCAGATCCGCGGATTCCGCAGTAGATGCGATCGGCGGAAGAAATGGATGCAACTTGAGATTTCGGCTCTCTGGGCGGTCAAGATTAGGATCGTGGCCCTGATCTGAGCCATCCAAACCCTAAGAACGTGAGATCCGACCACTTCCATGCTGGCAGAAGTGATCGGAAGGGGAGTGGTGGTCTGCACGCAGTTCCGATCGACTCTGCGCAGAAAAACGGGGACACAGCGCGACATATCTTTCATCCTATGTAACACATAGCGTGTGGTTTACGCACTTCATCTCTCCTTTGCAAGAAGAGTCTGGAAAGCCTTCCCACTACTATATAAGGAAAGGGCCTTTCATGGTAGTGTTAGCAAGTAAAAAAGAAAATAGACGTGAGAGAGAAAGAGGGTTTTGGTTTTGGGAGATGGGTGTGTGCAAGAGATTAGCGTGGACGGGATTGGGTTTTGGGGGTGACAGACGACACTTTCACCACTTATTTTTAGGACTCGTGGCGCCCATCGTGATGTATGTTATTTATTCACTCCGTCCATTCATTTTAACGGCTCATTTTAAGGGTTGATCCAAAAAAGGAATCAAATCAAAGTTGTAAGCGGACCACCCAACATTTTAACAATAGAAATTTTTTTTTTTTTTAATTTCTTATGGTGTGGTCTACTTAGACATTCAATCTACTTACTTTTTAGGCTCATCCACTGAAATTATATGTCAGAATTGATGGGCAGCTTAGATAAAATGCATATATTCCAATGAGCCCTATGGAGCCCCTTAAGCACCATCAATCCCTAATAAGGTCCTAGTGGGGATGTAGGTTTTAGCTACATATCAAGTAGGTTTTAGCTATGGATTAAATTTGTAGCATATTAGCTATGGTTTATATCCATAGCTAAAAACTTTCAAAGTCCGTAGCCTTTGCTTGATATTTTGGTAGTAAATCCAAGAATGAATTATTGGATAGCTATTAAGAAAGTATTATGCTACCTGCAAAAGATAAAGGACTTCGCACTCACGTACAAGAGCTCTGACCGTTTGAAGCTGGTTGGATATACAAATGCAGATTTTGCAAGTTGTCTCGACAGCAAGAAGTTCACATTGAGCTATGTATTCATGACAGGTGGTGGAGTCGTATCATGGATGAGCATAAAATAGTCAATTACGACATCTTCTACCATGAAAGCAGAGTATGTAGCTTGTCATGAAGCCATGAGTAATGTGATCTGGCTTTAGAGTTTTTTCTCTAGTTTGCGGGTTGTACAAATGATCCCGAAAACATTGAAAATCTATTGTGATAGTTCAGCTACAGTTAATTTCTCCAACAACATCAATCGTTCATTGATGTCAAATTATATTGACATTAAGTATCTTGTTGTGAAGGAACGAGTTCAGAATCGTCAGGTGTCTGTAGAACTCATCGACATGAGGCAAATGATAGCGGATCCTCTCACTAAAGGTCTTTTTATTATACTATTTAAGGAACATATGACATCTATGGGAGTTGTAGATCCCAAGGATGTATTTGAGTAGTGGGAGTTTCAGTTTTGATCTAATTATGTACAGACATTTCGGAGATATCCTTTATATGCATTGATGATTCTGTTATTCAATCTCTATCTTGCTTCTCTTTCAGCGTGCATTTTCAGTTTTGAGTAAGCAAGACTTTGGTTTGTCTTGGTGACACATTCAGATGACCACTTGAAGATAAGCACGTGTGATCATTCATACCACACCACATATCATTAATCCATGTTGTTAAGGCTATTAGTATTTGTGACTGTGATTCTTCACACTTCGAAATGTATAAATGTTGTGTTGATTACCACGATTCAATATCCATAGTCTTGATGGACCGGATCTAACAAGCGTTGCTCATAATTATCCGATGGTATTGTTTTAGAATTCAATGGGGCGCCCATTAGTAATTTTAAAAAACAAATGCGTTTTCAAAAATTGTTTTCACAAATAAAATAAAATGTTTTGTTTTCTTTCAGAGATCAGTGTAGCGCAAGTGGGAGAATGTAAGACTCCATCAGGTGGGCCACACATGATCATCGGTTCAGATCTGGCCATTGGATTATTCAGATTGAGTGATTTGATGGGCCCCACTTTAGTTGTGACCATTGTAAATAGGTTTGGGGTGGGACACTTGAATCACGGTCCCTGTATAGGGTTATTAAGTTGGATATGAAAACCTACGGTGTGGGGAGAAGTGTGATGGGTAAACTTCTAGCCCTCTTTCCTATAAATAAATATCTTGGTCCCCTCCCCAACACAATAAAGAAAATTTCAGTCCCATTGAAAGATTCTCCTAAAAGTATGAGGTGTGGAAGATCAGAATTCCTATCAACGACATCGGGGAATAAGGAATGTTTTCCCAATCATGTATACCTTGAGATTACAATGTTAAATCTTCATCATTGATGCATAAGCGATCCGTGGAATGGCACGAGTAATGCCAAATGACAAGAGTAATGCCAATTACAATTGTTGGAAGTGCACTCGCATCACACATTGAGATATACATACATGTGACAAATCAGAGCCATTCATCATGAAATCCCGACCGTGTAGATTCTAGTTCTAAACAACCAGGCCCATATGCACACGTCAGGTGGGCTGCAGCTGCACAAAGCGATTGATCCGTTGAGAGAAATTTGGTAAGTGTTTAGATTCTGTCTGAATGGCCTACTTGATTACCTTAACAGCCACTCGGATCTTAGACACGTGTGAATCGATCCACTTGTGAGAAAAGTGCACCCAACTTGTGCTATTAGCGTTTCTCCACATGGTTTTGACTGAGTCGGCACGTGTGGGTCCCTACGTACATGTTCACACCCCAAGTGCAGGGTTGTGATGTAGTAATAAACTCGGTAAGACCGAGGTCGAATCCATAGGGACTGAAACCTGTACGTTATTTGAAAATAACCAGATCTAGAACTAGGCTATGATGAAATCTAAACCAATTGTGATTTGAGGAATAATGGTGAAATATTAATCTAAACTTAAAGAATTCAGAGAAAGGGAACTAGGGATTCAGAGGATCCACTTGTAGAGATCAGGGAGATCTCATGCCTGCTTCATGGATATTATACTGAACTTACTTGATATAGTTTTCAAGAGATGAAAGGTATAAGAATTAGGTATGATTCCATCACAAATCCATGCCTAAGAGATAAGGTAAACAACAGAACTTAGACCAATCCATAACCAATTAAAAGATGTATGAGTGTTAGGAAGGATTCCATCATTCAACCATGTCTATGAGACGATGGCGAACAACAGGGTTTCCGAACATCAAAATAAAAGGAAAGGAATTATTCAAGCCATCACAGATCTACTGTAATTTAAATCACAACAAACCATTAATGACTAAAAGAATTTCTTAAATCAAAACAAAGTCAATCAGTTTAGTTCAAATCAAACCTGTAAAAGCTCCCATCACGCCACAAGCTTCACCTTTTAGCCCTAGCTAAGAGATTCAGCCTAATATAATCATAGGAAAAAGAAGAAAAATAAAGAAAAAATACATAAAAATTCCAAACACTTTTCTCTCCGCCTCTCTTTCTCTATCTGACGTCCCCTATTCAAGCATACCCCCTTCTCCACGTTTGGAACTCTTTTTGTAGCTTTTGGAGTGGTGGAAATCGGATTTGGGAAGTTATCGCACGCGCAGCGAAAGCCTTTTCGCAGCCAAATTCGGGGCTTCATAACTCTCACATTCCTTGCATTATTTCTGTAAAATCAACATCTCTTGGAAGTATTTTGGCTGGCCTACACGATGGACGGTTCAGATCTGCCATATGATCAAAGATGGTGGGCCACAACTGCTTGGAAGATCAGATTTCGCGGACGTGCGTAGCCTTTCGCAATGTGATATTGTTTTATGCTCAATGTGCTAAAATATTGTTTTATGCTCACTGTGATAAAATATCTTTATCTTTGGTGGTTGGAGGTTTACCTCATAGATTGCAGTTATGTTACTTTCATTTAGGACCACTACATGCGAAAACTACAACATAAGCAAATTATGTTGTTCAACGGTTGCTTTGTTTATGATCAAAATATTTTGTGGATCAATTTTTTTTTTTTTTTTTAAAGAGCCTAGATTCCTAGGTTGGACTAAAGCCTGTTTGCTTACAACTAGAAAATGTTATGCAAAGCATACTTTATATTGTGTTACCATTCCTTGGAGGTCCTGAAGTTGGTCATATCCTTGTAGGAAAGAGGAGAGCATTATTATGATGAAAACCATACAAAGATACGATGGAAACTGGAAACACTTCGGAATTGGGTGACCTCGATACTTATGATAAAAATTCAAGAGAACTCACTGTAGGATGGGTCAAGAAATAGAGCATTCAATTGGATGGATGCTTGGAATTAGTACCTATTGTAGTAGAGATGCATTTAGCATGGAAGCACAAATTAACATTCTCATTTAATCATGAGAGAGAAAGAGAGCGATTCGCCTTCTAGGAAATGCAACCCTTGTGCGCGAGAAGATCTCATGCCTTTCAACCCTTCTGCACAACACATTCAATGACCCTTCATCTTGTGCTCGTTCACTGTAATCGGCACTGTTTGTTTCTGCTTGTGGCATATTTTAGCCTACTGGTCATGGATATTGGCTTCACCATAGGTCTTTGTAGAAACAGGCAAATGAACTAAATCAATCACATGGTTTGAAGTCCTCACACTTTCAATCTCCAAAGGATCTCTTGTTGTTTGATTTACTGAATATGAGGAAAGTCACTCCAGGCAAGATTAAATCATCTCTTGCTGTTTCATTTACAAAACATAAGGAAAGTCATTTGAGGATAATATCAAATGCAGCACCAATTTACAGACCACACCCCCAACAACCCCCCACCCCACAAAACTGGCCACACCACATAGTTGGTGTCCCACATGGCCGGCATTGGTGGCTTGGGCAGAATCATGTCTGCTCCGGCCATGGAAAAGGAAGAAACTGAGTGGGACATCTTTTAGAGAAGATGCAGACAGAAGTGCATGTGTGGTGTGGGTCTTGTCTGCAACATTGTCAATATATATGAGCGTCCTTTAATAAGCAGTCCAGCTACCCATATGAACAGCCATATCAAGCCCCCTTCAGAAACCTTCAGCCCAGCAACTAATGGGAAGGAGCACAGGAGCTCTCTCTCTCTCTCTCTCTCTCTCTCTCTCTCTCTCTAATTTTAGAACAGGAAAAATGCCAAATGCAAATAAAATACAAATATGGAGCAAAACATTCCTGGTTTTTCGTGACCTGGGTGGAATAGAAAGAATTAGGTGGATAAATAAGCATAGTAGAGCAATAACACGAGGAGAGGTAGAAGGAGGCGAAGAAACAGAAAGGTGTTGAGGGTTTCAAGGCATTGACCATATTGTCTCAGCCGAAGGGTGTGCTCCCCATTGAGTTCTTGATGTTTTTTTTTTTTTTTTTTTTTTTTTTTTTTGAAATTCAGTTATTCCATGACCACTGATTTCAAAGATTAGTTGGTAGACAGTTAACCAGGTTTTCCGTCACTTGCAATGCAACGCATTCACCGTATATTATGACATGGATAAACTCTATTCCCGACTGTCTAAATGTGGTCTCCATTGTGACAGGAGAAAAACCTGAAATTCATGCTGATTGGACAATCATAAGTGTCCGCCTGTTGATGATGGTTAAAATGGTGGCTGATCCCTTATTCTACCAGTTAAGCAAAATCAAATGTTTAAGATTGTCAAATGAGATAGATTTCAGAGGTGAAGCGGCCAAGGTTAAAAAACTTTTTGGAATGAGTATGTGTTGTATGTGTTGTATGTGTTGTATCTACACGGTCCATCCATTGGTAGAGATCATTTTAGGGCACAAGACAAAGAATGAGTCAGATCCAAATCTGGAGGTGGACCCCACCACAGAAAACAGTGGGGTGAGTGAGGCCCATCGTTGAAACCTTTCTAAGGTCCACTATGATGTTTATCTGAGATCCAACCTATTTATAAGTTTAGACAGACATGAAAGAAGGGAAAAAACAAATTTCAGTTTGATCGAAAACTTCTGTGGCCCTTAGAAATTTTTAATGGTGGGCGTCACTCTCTCCACTGTTTTCTGTGGTGGGGTCCACTCGAGTTTTGGATCTGTCTCGTTCTGTCTTATACCCTAAAATGATATCTCCAAATGGATGGATGGTGTGGATACAACACATACATCATGGTGGCTCCCATAGAACTTGGTGATGTCACTTTAGTAGTTGAGTCTGGCTACTCAACCTGTCAGTGGCTAAACGGACGTCCGTAACCCTGATACCTAGGGTGTGGGGCAACTAGCCCCACCTTGATGTATGTACTTTATCTGCTGTTCATCTTTTTTTCAGCTCATTTTAGGATATGATTCAAAAATGAAGCGGATCAAAAGCTTGCGCGTATCACATCACGGGATCAGTGGTGACTGAACGCCAACAGTTAAAAAACTTTTTGAAAGCCATGAAAGTATAAAGATAAGTTAATAATTTTGTTTTCTTTATATCTCTGTACATGTGACCTTTGTTATTGGATGTCAACTAAACGGTGGGCTGATGTAGAGCAGGTCGTGGACAATTTCATGGCCAAGATGGATCAGAAAAGGTCCAGTTGACGACAGAAGTGATCCAGACCGTTAGACTTTAAAACGGACGTATCTTTCAATCTGGAATGAGTTATTTGACATACCATATACGATTTTGGGGTAGAATGAGCTATTTTAGCCATCTAACCCCGCTACGCCGGGTTGTGCAATTTGAATTTGCAAAATACCATCTGATCGACGGTCGTTTCCTTGTTTTTAATTCCGTTTCTACTATAAATAGTAAGATTTAGTTTGATTATCCGTTGGGCTTTAGGAGTTGTGCCCAACATGAAAAGTGCTTGGAATAATTAGGAGAACAGCGCGGTGAAGCCAAATAGAATACTTAGTATTGTTGGCCGAAAACCTTGTGCACTAGTAGACAACACGACCATCTATAAATAGTAAGTTTACTATTTATAGTAAGTAGCAAATTCTAGGAGTTTTAGTTGTAGTTTGATTCCGAAATTTCTTCCATTGCTTAGTATCCCTATTTAAAAGGTTGTGAACTCGATTATTTCATTCATCAATCAAATTACGAATTCTCTAGAATTTATTTTTATTTTTCTTGCTTTTTCCTCATGGATTCGAGAAGTCTTTGTGAGGAGTCTAGAGAAGCTCTGTGGATTTAGAGTAATTATCCCCTTGAGAGGAAGACGGTGATTGACCTCATCACGTTCATCCCTGCGTCATGGGCCCTATAAAGGTTTGGTGTCATCATCTCCATTGTTTCTTATGGTGCAGTATACTTGAGCCTGTGATCTGCTTCATTTCGGGCTCATGCCCTAAAATGAGGGGGTAAAATGGATGAATCACAATAGGCAGTGTCAGGTACTTTGGGGCCCACAGTGATATGTGTTTTAACCATGCCCTTCAGCCCAAAAATAAACCAGATCAAAAGCTCAAGTGGGCCACACCACAGGAAACAATGGTGTTAATTGAATGCCCAGCATTAGAAACATATTGAGGGCTATAAAAGTTTTGTATGAGGCTGATATTTGTGTTTTCCATCTTTGCGACCTTGTTAGCAGGTTGAATGGGTTATATGCTGCATACTCTGGCAGCGGATAACACTTGACATAGGCACTCTAAAATTATAGACATGGCATACATTATATCAAATTAAATTGATGATACTAAGAAGCCCACTTATTCTTTAGTCATTGTTCCAAAATAAGATGATTTGAACAATCTTAACCTTTGATTCATGGATACTTTCTATTTTTCTGAAAAGGGATAATGGGATATTTGTCATTTTTAACGGTCCACTAAATGTCCTTTAAGAAGCAGATTATAGGTGCTGCTCATATGTTCGTTCATGATACAACTAAATTGAAAACTATAATTTCGCAAGTTATTTGACTTTTCTAAGAGCCTGCGTATGATCCCTGATGCCCTGCCAGGGTGTCAAAGTTTCCCTTTCTTTTTTATTGCAAAAGTAATTTTTCTGTATTAAAAAACGTTAGCCTCTCATGAAGATCTGATTCATTCACTATCTTGGGCCATCGATTGCTCATTAGGTGATCTTTTGGCATGACCCAACATTCAGATGGACTTGGATGACGTAAAAAATAAGAAATTAGTGGGAAAGATGGGTTTGTATACTGTGGGAATTAATAGATTTCTTTTTTTTAAAAAAATCCTTTTATTAAAAATGTTTTAGATTTTCTCTTTTTTTTAAAAATAAAATATCTAAAAATTTTCAAAGGATGCAAAATGATTTGGAGAATATAGTTGATTGACTTTTCTTATCTAATTCAATATAAAAGGGTGGTGTGTATATATACAAATGGGATGGCCCCAAATATTAAAAAAAAAAAAAAAAAAAAAAATCAAAAATCAAATCTCAAATAGCATGGTATTTTGAAAAAAAAAAAAAAAGAAGTCAAAATTCAAATCTCATCAAGCATGGAAATTAAAACATTTTTAGTACCCCTTTAAGTTAAAGCGTGAAGATACGTAACAATCAAACTTGGTGCATAGAAGACAAAGCATGTTTTTGGCCAAATGTTGGTGGCACATTTGGCATTGTCATGTGATTTGTATCAGTTACCAACTGTGAATTCGTCACGGTTGATTGGTCTAGCCTCAGAGTGAGTTGTAGATTGTTGAGTGTGAAATATTACACACTTCTCCCCTGTTATACTTTGGTTTTATGAACATGAATGTGCTTGATCGATTTAATTACACATGTTTTCTCTTACGAGGTGATGTTGAGAGCTAAGGAAAAAAAAGTGTTTAAAGCGGTGATTTGAAAATCAAAGGATTCAAGATGAGGATTGGATATATAGAGGTCAAGATTGAAGAATTCAAGAGTTCAAAATTTAAGGAAACTAAGTGAAGAATGAAGAAAACTGAAGTTGCAAAGTACAGAAAATCGAAAGTGCTAAAATTAACAGTTTGATGCCATCGATGACACCTTTGATGCCATTGATCTAAGTGTTCGTTGACATCAAAGCTAGTTCAATCACATCGCAAATTTTTTTAAAAAAATCGATTTTCTTGCTGGACATATTGGAACACTTTTCAATGTCATCAAAGGAGTATTCGATGCCATTGAAGCTAAGTTGGATGCCATCAAGGCAGTTCAATGACATCGTAAAATAAGCAAATTTGAAAGTTCATTGCTCGACAGTTTCATGTTTTCACTCGATCTCTTCGATGAGACTTTGATGCCATCGAAGCTGCGATAGTTACGTAAGTTGAGACAGTTTTGAATTTGGTCCGATCAAAGCCTATATAAAGGGATGTTTTGAGTCTTTCTAAGGATGAATTAGGGTAAAATGAGTAGAGGAAGGAGTTGTGGAGCTTCAAGGAGTCCTCCATTCTTTGTAATCCTTTAGTTCTAGTTAGTTTTTTCTGTTTAAATTTTAGTTCTACAAAAGTTTTTGATCAAGCTTATATTTATGTTTTCCCTTCATATAGGTCTACATGACTTTAGCAATAGGATGGATGATTAAAAAACATTACAGTGGGCCTGAGGAAGGTTTCCACATTAAGTGTCATTAACCCTAGTGTTTCCTATTGTGTGGTGCAGTTGTGCTTTGTATTTGTGTCATTTGTGGTCTCGTGAGCTAGGTGTAATACATATACATTATTGTGGGCAACATGGAGCTAGGTGGTATTGAGCTATAACCCAAATGTTTCAAGGTTGGAGTCATTATGCCCACTGTGTCCTTTGGTGTGATCCACTTGAGCTTTAGCTCTCTTTAATTTCAGGGTCTTGTTATAAAATGAGGTAGCAAAATGAATGGATGACATGAATATAAATCACATACATCACGGTGGGCCCCACAACACCTAACACCAAGTGGACGGGTGGCATTGAACCACCACCAAATTTGCTTCCCATCTTCATCATATGAAAATAATTTTGCCGCCTATAATTAAAACTGGCTTATGTACTTAATTTTAGCGACACTAGGGTTATAAATGGGTCAGCGGACCCGATGGGTACCCAGACCTGACCTAGACCCAACATGTTTATTAAATGGTATGGGTCTGGGTCTGGGTCCAAGAACAGATACTAGTTGCTAAATGGGTCTGAATTTGTTTTGCTTTATATTAGGCCAGGCCCAACATGACTTGACCTGACCTGACCCGAACCCATTTTGTGAATGGGGGGTACGATCTATGTTGAAAGAGACCCATCAAGATTCGGACCTGTCCAAACTTGGTTTTAAACCCAGTAAAGATACTTACATACCTTAATAAGTAACATGGGAAAACGAGACCCATTCGGCCCAATCCATTTATAAATGGGTATGGGTGGATCTACCTCTACCAGACCCAGACCCATTTATTGGGTTGACTTAGACCCGACCCATACCTGCCCATTTAGTAAAGGGGTATAAATCTAAAATTTGGACCCATACTCATACTCATTTAGTAAATAAGCAGGTCTAGTTTTGGCTAAACCTGCCCCAAACTTGACCATTTATAGCCCTAGGCAGCACACACTTAGGGAAGTGGATTGAAGGGTGACCCTATCACCAATCAGCTAGGTGGTGTCAAGCGTTGTGAGCCCTGACATGATCTTTGTGTTTTCCCTGCATCCAAGTCCGTGTGACCATATCAACTGGTTGGATGGAAAATAAAAATTACATTGACCCTAGGAAGGTTTCAAGGGTGAGTGCCATTATATCCCCACTATTTTCAGTGGTTTGGTCCACTTGAGCTTCGGATTTGCTTCACTTTTGAGGGTCTTGTCCTAAAATGAGCTGGCAAAATAGATGAATGATGCAGGCGGAATACACGTACATTAAGGTGGGGCTCACAATGCTCAACACTACCAGGCTGAGTTGTGTTGGGTCACCACCCAATCCACTTCCTATGAATGTCTACTTAATATTATCTTATAACTATCATTAAAACAGTCTCTCAAACTTCTTTATGTTTGGGCCTCTAACCTAGGGAAGCAGATCAAGTAGTGCCCCCCAACGCCACTAATGGCATTGTGAGGCCCACTCTGATGTATAATTTTCCATCTCATTTGATAGCATAAGTCCAGTAGTGTAGCACGTCAGCAGCTCTAAGTAGCACTTGATAGGAAACAACGGTGATTGAATGCCCATATTTAAAAACTTCTTGTAGGCCACAAAAGTTCTAAATCAAGCTTATATTTGCATTTCCTTTTGTCTAGGTCATGTGACCTTATCAACAAGTTGGATTACAGTTCGCCGGACGAGGATTGCATCCTAGCCTGCTCGTCTCCAGCTGGGAACGCGCAACAACTTTGAGTGGCCAGCGTGATGTATAGTATTATCCACACCATCCATCCATTTTTTTCATATCATTTTAGGGTATAAACCCAAAAATGAGGCGGATCCAAGTCTCAAGTGGACCACACCATAGGAAGCAACGGTGAAAATGATTCTCACTGTTGAAAATTTTCTAGGGCCCACCGTGATGTTTATTTGCCATCCAACCTATTCATAAAGTTGCATAGACATGGATGAAGACAAAACACAAATCAGCTCCATCCAAAACTTTTGTGGCTCCCGAGAAGTTTTCAACGGCAAGAGTTTAATCCCCATTGTGTAGTCCATTCGAGCCTTGGATCTACCTCATTTTGGGTTCATAGAAAAAATGGATGGTGACCACTCAAAGCTACTGCCCGTTCCCAGCTGGAGACGGGTGGGTGTAGGACGCAATCCACCCTAGGAAGGTTTCATGAGTGTAGTTGTCATTATCCTTATTGTATCATGTAGTATGATGCACTTGATCTTCAGATGTACTTCCTTTTTGGATCATGCCATAATATGAGCTAGCAAAATGGATGGATGGCTTGGATATAAAACACATATATCACAGTGGGCCCCACAACACCCAAAACATGTAGAGGGGTGGTGTTGGGTCACCACCCAACCCGCTTCTTATTTCCATCAAATGAATCCAATTTTAATGACGACTGTAATTAAATCTGAATTACATACCTATTTGAGTTTGGCTCCACCAACTTAGGGTAGAGATTGGGAGGTGACCCTAAAACTATCCAGCTAGTGGTGTCAGCATTGTGGGTCCACAGTGATATATACAATTTATCCAAGCTGCCCATCAAGAGCTCAAATGGACAACACCACATGAAACATTGGCGGTTGAATGTCCTCCCTTAAAAACTTCTTGGGGCCACCAAAGTTTTGGTTTAAGCTAATACTTGTGTTTTTCCTTAATTCAAGTATGTGTGACCTTATCAATACATTAAAGGCATTTAACATTACAATGGGCATTCAAAAGGTTTCTCCATTGGCTGTCATTGTCCACATTATTTCTTATATTGTGGGGCACTTGAACTTCAGATATGCTTTATTTTAGTCTTGTCTTAAAATGAGATAGTAAAACATATGGATGGCATGGATATACCTACCGCCAGCCGTGTTTAGGTATTGCAAACCATTCAACGGAATTGGTGGATATTTGTCTCTTGGGCCCACAACACCCAACATCGCGTGGACAAATGGATCAAGTGGTATTTGTGTTTTCCCATCATCCAGGTACGTGTGAACTAATCAACAGGATGGATGGAAAAATGACATTATGGTGGGCCATAGGATGGTTTGGGTGTTAATATCCCCACTGTTTTCTTTAGCGTGGTTCAGATGAGCTTTGGATTTGCTTGAACTTTGGCGAGTCTCACAATGCTAACACCACCTGGCAATTGGTTGTGTTGGGTCACCACCAAATCTGTTTCTTATTATTGTTATCTTAATCCGATTTCATTGACTGTAATTAAAACTGGTTTACTAAACTTCTTCAAGTTTGCACCACCAACCTATGGAAGTGGATCAGGTGGTGACACGGATAATACCTAGCTAGGTGGTGTCAGGTGTTGTGGCCATCCTCACCAGACCATCCATTTTTCTAGCTTATCTTTTAGCATGAGCCGAAATTGTAGTGGATCATCCCACCGGAAACAATTGTGATTGAATGCCCCCATTTAAAAACTTCTTGAGCCACAAAAGTTTGGATTAAACCTATTTTTTCATTTTTCCCTTGTCCAAGTTTGTATCACCTTTTTTTTTTTCCGCCGTATTAACAGGGTGTGCCCTAGGATGGTTTCTTGGATTGGTGTTATATTCCTTGATATTTCTTTTTGTGTGGTTCACTTGAGCTTTAGATTTTCTTTATTTTTTGGGCCGGTGCAATAAAATGATTTGGAAAAATGGATGGATGGTGTGGATAAAAAACACATACATCAGGGTGGCCCCACAACACCCAATACAGCGTAGATTAGTGTTGAGGTCACCATCCAACCGCTTTCTATCAACATCATATGAATCAAATCTTAACAATTAGGATTAAAACTGGCTTACATACCTCTTTAAGTTTGCAAGTGGATTGGGTGGTGACCCTAACCCTACCAATTTAGGTGATGTCAGGCACTTTAGGGCCCACCGTGATGTATATGTTTTATCCACACCATCCATCCATTTTTCTAGCTCAATTTAGGGTATGAGCCCAAAAATAAATTTGATTAAGAGGCCTAGTGGAGCACACCACAAGAAACAATGGTGAATAAATGCTCACCATTATCATATCTTCTCAGGAGCCACCGAAGTTTTGAATCAAATTCATATTTGTGATTTCCCTTCATACAGGTTTACGTGACATTATCAAATAGTTAGAAGGGCAAATAAAAATTACGGTGTGATGTCAAAAGTTAGCTGTCATTATTCCAATTATTTCCTATGGTGTGGTCCACTCTACGTTTGGATCTGCTTCATTTTTACTTTATGCCCTAAAATGAGATGGCGAAATGGATGGGCAGAGTTGATATAAAACTCATACACTGTGGCGTGGTTCACGGGAGCTTTGGATTTACTTGACTGCTGCGCTGTGTCCTTAAATGAATTTGGATTTACTTGACTGCTGCCGTTGTCCTTGAATGACTAGACAAAACAGACTGAGGACGACTAGGTTGTTTTAGGCCACCACTCAATCCGCTTTCTATCATTGTATTTTTAACCCAATCTTATCAACTATCATTTAATGTGGCTTACAAGACGTCTTTTAATTTTGGTCACCAACCTAGGATGTGGATCAGGTGGCGGCGCCAATTTGCTACCTTGTTAGGTGGCGTCAGGCGTTGTTGTGTCTACCATGATCTATGTATTTTATCCTCGCCGTCCATCTGTTTTTCTAACTCATTTTATGGCATTATATCCCCACTATTTCTAGTGGTTTGGTCCACTTGAGCTTCAGATTTACTTCACTTTTGGGGGTCTTGTCCTAAAATGAGCCGGCAAAATAGATGAATGATGCAGGTAGAATACACATACATTAGGGTGGGCCTCACAATGCCCATCACTGCCTGGCTGGGTTGTGTTGGGTCACCACCCAATCCACTTCCTATGAATGTCTACTTAATATTATCTTACTAACTATCATTAAAACAGTCTCTCAAACCTCTTTATGTTTGGGCCTCTAACCTAGGGAAGCGGATCAAGTAGTGCCCCCCAACGCCACTAATGGCATTGTGAGGCCCACTCTGATGTATAATTTTCCATTTCATTTGACAGCACAAGTCCAATAGTGTAGCACATCAACAGCTCTAAGTAGCACTTGATAGGAAACAATGGTGATTGAATGCCCATCTTTAAAAACTTTTTGTAGGCCACAAAAGTTCCGAATCAAGCTTATATTTGCATTTCCCTTTGTCCAGGTTATGTGGTGTGCCTTATCAACAAGTTGGATGGCAAATAAATGGATTATTGCATCCTACCCTTGCCCGTCTCTAGCTAGGAACAGGCAACAGCTTTGAGCGGCCAGCATGATGTATGGTCTTATCCACACTGTCCATCTTTTTTTTCTTCTTCTTCTTCTTCTTCTTCTTTTTTTTTTTTTTTTTTTTTTGTATCATTTTAAGTTATAGACCCAAAATGAGGCAATCCAAGTCTCAAGTGGACCACGCCATAGGAAGCAGCAGTTTTAATGATTCTCACCATTGAAAATTTTCTAGGGCCCACCGTGATGTTTATTTGCCATCCAACCGATTCATAAAGTTGCATAGACATGGATGAAGAGAAAACACAAATATCAGATCCATCCAAAACTTTTGTGCCCCCAAGAAGTTTTCAACGATAAGAGTTTAATCCCCATTGTGCACTCCATTTGAGCCTTGGATCTACCTCATTTTTGGGTTCATAGAAAAAATGGATGGGCAGTGTGGATAAGACCCATACATCATGATGACCACTTAAAGCTACTGCCGGTTCCCAGCTGGAGACAGGTGGGGGTAGGACGCAATCCGCCTCCTAGTTGGCCCTAGGAAGGTTTCATGGGTGTGGTTGTCATTATCCCTATTGTATCACGTGGTGTGGTGCACTTGATCTTCCAATGTACTTTCTTTTTGGGATCATGCCATAAAATGAGCTAGCAAAATGGATGGATGGTGTGGATATAAAACACATCACAGTGGGCCCCACAACACCCAAAACATGTAGATGGGTGGTGTTGGGTCACCACCCAATCCGCTTCTTATTTCCATCAAATGAATCCAATCTCAACGACGACTGTAATTATGTCTGAATTATTCCCGATGAATGCCCTCATTTAAAAACTTCTCAGGGCCACCAAATTTTCACTACAAGAAACAATGTTTTTAGCGACAAAATTTTTACTGACGAAAAAAATTTCGTCGGTAAAACAACACTTTTACTGACGAATTATTTTTTTTCATCGGGAATAATTTTTTTTACTGACGAAAATTTTCGTCGGTAAAAGTAATTTTCCCGCTAAGAGTTTTACCGACGAAAATTTTCGTCAGTAAAAAGTTGAGAACCACTTTTATCGACGAAAATTTTCGACGGTAAAAGTGGTGTTTAGGAGATTTTTGCCCTGACTTTTACCGACGAACCAAAACAATCGGGAATAATATTTTTACCGACGGAAATGCTCGTCGGTAAAAGTGTTGTATTCAAGTTAGAAAATTTTCACCCTAACTTTTACCGACGAACCAAAACCATGGGGAATAATATTTTTACCGACGAACATTTTCGTCGATTAGTGTTGTATATTCAAGTTAGAAAATTTTCACCTTGACTTTTACCGACGAACTAAAACCGTCGGAAATAATATTTTTACCGACGAAAGAAATTTTTGGCCCCGACTTTTGCCGACGAACCAAACCCGTCGGGAAAAATATTTTTACCGACAATTAGAAAATTTCCGCCCTGACTTTTACCGACGAACCAAAACCGTCGGAAATAATATTTCTATCGACGAAAAGTTTCATCGGTAAAAGGTGTTTTGAATTTTTGAAAAACAAAAAATTCAAAAAGTTTACTTTTAATTTCGTAGCTAAAAGCCACCTTTATCGACGAAACTGTTCGCCGGTAAAGGGTGTTTTGAATTTTTGAAAAAACAAAAAAATAAAAAATTTTACTTTTACTGAAGAAAATTAATTTCATCGGTAAAGGGTGTTTTGAATTTTTGTAAAAAAATTGAAAAGTTTACTTTTACCAACGAACTTTTTCATTGGTAAAAAAGTTATAATTTTTAAGATACAAAATTTTCGCGTTGTTTTGGAAAATTTGGCAGTTGGACTTTTTACCGATGAAAATTTTCGTTGCTAAAAAAATTATAATTTTTGAGATAGAAAATTTTTGCGTTGTGAGAATTTGGCGGTGAGGCTTTTACCGACGAAAATTTTCGTCGGTAAAAGTCTTTTTCGTAAATCTTTTTCCCGACGGCTGGAAACCGTTGGTAAAAATGTTTTGACCAACGAAATGGTTCGTTAGTAAAAATATTTTAATTTTGAACATAAAAAATTTTCGCGCTGTCTTGGAAATGTTCACGGTAAGACTTTTACTAACAAAAATGTTCGTCGGTAAGTCTTTTTCCTAAATCTTTTTTCCAACGGTTGAAAACCATCGGTAATAATGTAAAAATGATTTAATTTTAAAAAATTTTTGTCGGTAAAAATATATGTGTCTATATATATACATATATATATGTGTGTGTGTGTGTGTGTGTGTGTGTGTGTGTGTGTGTGTGTGTGTGTGTATAGTTTTTATATCATATGAGTGGAAATTTTTATATATATATATATATATATATATATATATATATATATATTTATATATATATATATATATATATATATATATAGATATATATAATTAAAAGGTAATATTTAAATGATTTGTAATATCACATGAAAATGAATATTGAGAAGTTTAGCAATTTTAACAATGTTTAAGAAAAATTTTGAGAACAAAATGATGCTTTTGAAGAAAAAAATCAGACTTTGAAATTTTTGAGAAAAAAATTAAAATATGTGAAAATTTTTGAGAATTTGAAAATAAAAATTCAGAATTTGTTTTTTGAAATATTTTATAATAAAAATGATATTTTGTTAAGAGAGTAAAAAAATATACATTTTGAAAAAAAAAATGTTATTTTTAAATGGAAATTGAAATTTATCTGTGAAAAATAAAATTACTAAATTTTTAGGCACATCCACCAATTGAACCTTTAATCGTTTTTGGACAATCTAATCAGTTCAAATTGAAAAGTAAATAACTTCAGATGTTTAAATCAAATTTCACTGAAATTGCTGATCAATCTTGTATGCTCAATATCTTTCTCATATGTAGCCTGATTGAGGCGAGTAACTAGTCAAATTGAGAGTATTTGATCAATAAAATAGAGTGAATGGACCAGACATGTAAAATGGGCCAAATATTCTGTTCAAAATTGCGACCCAACTTACTGACCTCGTGAGAACCTAAGAATTGATGTAAGTTTTGTGGGCCCTATCATGATGTGTATCGAATATCAACACCGTGGATTTGATGTGTCCCCTTTAGGTTATGAGATATCTTAAAAATCATCTATATATGAAAATCAAGTGGGCCATATGTAACGCCCCGTGTTTTCAGGACCCGATTATATGACTCGTTTCCGAAAAACCCAAGTGTTAACCTTAAAGGATGGTCAAATTCGAGTGTATATTTTTTTTCCTTTATCAGAGTAAGCAGATGAGCGTAGAGTGAACAAACCAACATAGGGAAAATTTTATTATCATTCGAATATACAAACAGCCCATAATGACTTATACAAACTAATGTCTTAACATTAACGATTACAAGATTTGCATACATAAGAAATAATAGAAAGCATATAAATGTAAGCCACATGACCACACAACTCCTCTTAAAAATACAGTCGTGCATCCATGACACCTGCACAGCTCCTCATTAAGCCTGAACATATACATCATCTGGGCCACCTGTTTTACCTGTACGGTTGTATATTTGATGGATGAGTGGCCAGCTCAGTGTGAATTCCCCTCAAGATTACACACCACCGCATTAGGTAAGCATAGTTATAAAACAACAAAGCAATCAAAACAATACATGATGTAATCTTTTTAAATGCATGGATGCATGAATACACATCGGCCTGGGGATGCACATCTAGCCGGACTTGGGCTCGTCACCTATGCAAATCATCGATCTGGAAAAATCATCTAGTCGGACAGGGGTCAATAGTCGGTGGTATGAGAGCTAGCGAAACGATACCCCAAAGATCCTAAGGGTACGTGCTACAGCATCCAGATTAGCCACCCGTCATCGCCAACATGCTATGGATGCATGATTAGCCAAACCATTATTAATCCAGTTACAATCAGCCAATTTAGGTAAGCTCAAGGTCACTACGGGGAGCTCAGAGCCCAGCGTAGGCTGACAGCTTGGGTATAGTATCCCATTACCACCATCCCTGGCTCATGAGGCTACCACCTTAGGATGTTTAATGGAAAATCGTCGACTAGTGGTCAAGTATATTACAACATATGGGGCTTACCATTGCATAGTTGCACAGTATAAAAACATCGAGCCCATATAGGAAAAATACCAGGACAAGGATACATACGGTGATATCAAAGCAAAACACATAAGGCAAATATCAAAATAAACTATATAGGGTGAGTATCAAAATCATGCGATAAAAGACCATCCTTGAAAACCGTTGGACACAACAACCCTGGATGGTAGGCCCATATCACTGGTTAATTTAAACCACCATTCAATAACCACTAAGCCGAAGGTCCATTACTATCACAACCAGTCGGGTTACATCCCAAGTATGGGTGTACACATATAGGTGGGGGTTTCCCACTGGTGTACCAATTCAAGTTCCATAAGCAATCCACAAATAATCCATGAACAAATATACAAGATGAACATTAAGCAGACAATATAGCAATTCAATTTTCACCAGCTAACACATGTGATTATAAGAGAGAGAGATATCAAATATGAATTTAAATAAAAACTATAACTTAAGCTAATGAGAAGATGGAAAGCTCAAGGGGAAAGTCATCACCTTATACTTCGAATCGCCTTCTAGTGTCGTTAAGTACTTGCGCCCTTAGAATTTGTTCCCTACCACAAATCATGAACCCGTACAATTAGGTCCAAGTTCTATGCACTACCTAGGTTTAAGATCATGGCCCAGGGTTTTAGTTATTTATCTTTAGGGTTTTGATGTAGAATTAGGGTTTAATTTTAGGTTTATATTCTAAGTTTTGATTACAGAATTTGAACCCCATTTGTGTGGCCATGAATGATATTATTAAAGGGAATAATGAATGAATAAAAGTAATCGAATAAATTGGTTATTAATTTTTTTAGGAATTTTAACAATAGCTATTATCATAGTAAATTATCTAACCGCAACCCACGATGAATAATAGTCTTAATAATTCCAAAACAATTATTAATATTAACAATATTCCTAATATTAGCTAACATAACACTAACAATCATTCTGATGAAGATAATTAGTATGTTCTATCGTCAATGTTAATATTTTAAGGACAGCAAAATAAAATGCTAATATTTTAATAATGATAATTCTTATATTAAATAACTAGTATCAATACAAATAATTTACTACCGGTTATTCATTTCTAATAATAACAATTCTAATGAGGATAGAGATGGTAACAATGTTAATTGATGTATGTAATGTTAACCACGGAATCGTCATTAACATTAACAATGGATTTGACATTAACTATTATGATAATAATAGTCAGTATGATGATAATAATAGCGTGATCTATTACTAATATCTAATAATTAACACCAGTATAAATAACATGTTAATGGCTAATCATAATGAATCAAATACTTTGGGGAGCAAAGATGACTTACATAAGTTGACTCAAAAGCGAGTCGACTCAGTAGCAACCCAACACCCTTTTGCCTCTATCTCCTTCCTTTCTTTTTTTTCCTTCCTTCCCCTACCCTGTTCTTAAAATCAGATAGGTTTTGGGTCCTCCCAAATGCATGACTCAAACCGGGTCTGGAGTGGACAGGACTTGCACCCAACTCAGCAGTGTAGCAGCTTGCAACACCCCAACATTTCAAGTCTTCTTTCTTTCTCTCCCTTTTTCCCTTTTCTCTACCTGCTGAAAAATGTCCAGCAACGGACTCAAGAGAACCCAACCTGACTCAGGCTCGCAGCTCGGCAGAGCCAGACTCGGCCCGATTCGAGTTGAGTCGGTGCAGTAATGCACCCTCTCTCTCTCTCTCTCTCTCTCTCTCTCTCTCTCTCTCTCTCTCTCTCTCTCTCTCTCTCTCTTTTCCAGTCAGAAATGTCCCATTGAGGACGCCAATCCAGCCAGATTCGACTCGGTTTGGGTTGCCATGTGAGGTGGATCGGCGAGGAAGAAGATGACGCCATTAATGGCGGATCTCGAATGGAGGCTTCTTCCTCTGATCTGATAGCATGGGATGGTTCATATGAACCCTAGGGAGCTTATGGATATGCTCATTTGAAGCTTTATGATGATTTGGGTGGTGGGTTTGGGGGTAGAACGGAAACGGCCGGTTTCCTTTATGTTGCCGCAAGGGCAGGAGTTAGGGTGGTTTATCTCCTTTCTTGTAGGGATTCCAATGCCCTTAGGGCCGTTGGATGCGAATGAATATCTGGGATTTAATCCCAGCATCCGGTTTCTAAAAACAGTTGAGAGGAGCGGTTTCGGCCGCAGGTTTTCTCCCCTGGTTTTGAGGAACTGACGTCCTCAGTTGGACGGCTAAGATGCACCTTGAATGGACGCCTGAGATCAGAAGAATCCTCCTCACTTGGATCGCTGAGCTGGAAAAGAGACAACTTCCGTTCTTGGAAATTTTATGTTTTTGGGCTCAATTGGGGCGAGATTCGTGTACATGCATACCCGTGAAATAGCATGAAACTTAGGGGTTTTGGCCTAACTTCTGTCCTCTGTCAGATGGACGATTCGGATCGTCCCAATGGGGCTAGATGGTGGGCCACCAATTCAAACGAACGGACGTCTGCCCGTCCGCTGTGTAAACCGGAGAGAGAGAGAGAGAAATCTCTCTGTTCGAGAGAGGGCGCGGGTCAGCGTTGGTCGGCTTGCCTGGCACGTCTGTTGCACACCAGGTGCACTACACCATGGTGTACGTGCATAGAAATATAGGGCTCACCGTGGTGTTTGTGACTAATCCACGCCGTTCATCGTCTTGGCCAAATCATGTAGTCCTATGGGCTCAGATATGGAAAGGATCTAAGCATTTTAGTGGGACACAACATATTTGAACAACAGATGTTGCCCAACGTCTAATTGCCTCTGGAACCACTCTGTTACACCATACCATCTAAAACTATGTGAAGACATCCTAAAAATATAAAAGCACTTGGTGGGGCCCACATGAGTTTTGGATGCGGTTGAAACTTGGTCTGACCCCTCATCTAAGTGGGACACACACAATGAGTGGGTTGGATATGTGAATGACATTTAGGCAGGCCCAATATATGATTATGAATGTTTTAAGGAAACCCTTCTCCAATACATTTAGGTGAGTTACTCGTTACCCTTACCAGAGTAAACTCTGTGGGGTCCATTGTTATTTATTTATTTTATCCACTCCATTCATCCATGTTAACAGATAATTTGAGGTCTAAAGAACAAAAAGGAAGCATATCCAAAGCTCAAGTGGACCACACCATAGGAAATAGTGTGATTAAACCTCTACCATTTAAAATTTCTTGGAGGCCATAGAAGTTTTGGATCAAGCTGATGTTTGTGTTTTCTATTCATTCATATATTTTTGATATTATGAACAACCTTTAACAGTTTTTGGACAATTTGATCAATCCAGATTAAAGAGTAAATAACTTCAGATGTTTAAATTAGAATTTACTCAAATTGTTGATCAATCTTGTTTGCCCAATATCTTTCTCATATGTAGCATGATCGGGGCGAGTAACTATTCAAATTGAGGGTAATGATCAGTAAAATAGAGTGAATGGATCAGACATGTAAAATGGGTCAAATATTCTGGTCAAAATTGTGACCCAACTTATTGACACCTTGAGACTCTAAGAATTAATGTTAGTAAGTTTTGTGGTCCCCATCATGATGTGTGTCGAGCATCAACACCGTGCATTTGATGTGTCCCCTTTAGCTTATGAGATATGTCAAAAATCATCCGTATACAAAACTCAGGTGGGCCATACCATCTAAAACTATGTGAAGATATCCTAAAAAATATAAAAGCACTTGGTGGGGCCCACATGAGTTTTGGATGCGGTTGAAACTTGGTCTGACCCCTCATCCAAGTGGGACACACATAATGAGTGGGTTGGATATGTGAATCGCATTTAGGCAGGCCCAATATATGATTATGATCAATGTTTTAAGGAAACCCTTCTCTACTACATTTAGGTGAATTACTTGTTACCCTTACCAGAGTAAACTCTGTGGGGGTCCACCATTATTTATTTATTTTATCCACTCTATTCATCCATGTTAACAGATAATTTGAGGTCTAAAGAACAAAAAGGGACCATATCCAAAGCTCAAGTGGACCACACCACAGGAAATAATGTGATTGAACCTCTACCATTTAAAATTTCTTGGAGGCCATAGAAGTTTTGGATCAAGCTGATGTTTGTGTTTTCTATTCATTCATATATTTTTGATATAATGAACAACCTTTAACCATTTTTGGACAACCTGACAAGTCCAGATTGAAGAGTAAATAACTTCAGATGTTTAAATCAAAATTCACTCAAATTGTTGATCAATCTTGTTTGCCCAATATCTTTCTCATATGTAGTATGATCGAGGCGAGTAACAAGTCAAATTGAGGGTAATGATTAGTAAAATAGAGTGAATGGACCAGACATGTAAAATGGGCCAAATATTCTGGTCAAAATTGTGACCCAACTTATTAACATTATGAGAACCTAAGAATTAATGTTAGTAAGTTTTGTGGGGCCCATCATGATGTGTGTCGAACATCAACACCATGCATTTGATGTCTCCCCTTTAGCTTATGAGATATCTCAAAAATCATTCGTATACAAAACTCAGGTGGGCCATACCATCTAAAACTATGTGAAGACATCTAAAAAAATATAAACAGTACAATATTGAATGTCATACCATTTTGGGGCCGTAAAAGTTTTGGATCAAGCTGATTTTTGTTTTTTCACTTCATCTGGCCCTGTATGACCTAATCAACATATTGGATGTCAAATAAACAGTACAGTGAGCCTTAGGAGGATTTTAATGATGGATATCCAATTACTATTGTCTTCATGTGGTGTGGTGCACCTAAGATTTCTGTGGTGGGGTCCATTATAGATTTTTATCTGCCTCATTCTTTGGCTCATGACTTAAAATGATATCTCAAAATGGATGGACGGTGTGGATATAACAATTACATCATAGTGGGGCCCACAAAACTTGGTGTCGTCATGCGTCCAACAGAGAAACGGATTGGCTACTCCCCCTGACACCAAACCCATGGCTGGTGGTCGGTGCTCTATGGGTCCCACCATGATGTATGTGTTTCATCCATGCCGTCCATCCATTTTTACATATCATATTAGGGCTTGATACCAAAAATGAGAGGGATATAAATCTCAGGTGGACCACACCACATGAAAACAATGTGATTGGATATCCACCATTAAAACCCTCCTAAGGCCCACTGTACTTTTTATTTAACATCCAATCTGTTGATTAGGTCATATAGGCCCAGATGAAAGGAAAAAAATCAGATTGATCCAAAACTTTATATGGCCCCCAAAAGGTTTTTAATGGTCGACACTCATTCAACACTGTTTCATATAATGTGGTCTAGTTGAGTTGGGATATACCTCATTTTTTGTCTCATACCATAAAATGAAATGGAAAAATAGATCGACGGCAGGGATGAAACACATACATCATGGTGGGGCCCACACTCGCATCCTCTCTCTCTCTCTCTCTCTCTCCCCTCAGAGCTCGGGAACCCTATTTTCAACGTGGACTCGTGATCGGGGCTCGAACTCAAACAAGAAATTGTTCTCTTCCTCTAAAGCTCGGTTGACCGTGAGGTATCTCTCTCTCTCTCTCTCTCTCTCTCTCTCTCTCTCTCTCTCTCTCTCTCAATCTCTCTCAATCTCAATACCGATTGAAACGATTTGGGGATTTAGGGATTTGGGGATTTTGGAATTTGGGGATTTAATGTCTCTTTTTTTTTTTTTTTTGGCTAATGGGTTTTGGATCTCTATGTCGAAAGATTTTCTAAGAATGGGGAATCACATCAATGGAAATTTACTGGAAGTCGAGGTGAAGGTTGAGACTGAAGTTAGGGATATTTGCTTTGTTTTCTGGTTGTGTTGGAGATTGGCATTTCTTTATTTTGTTTTGGTAATATTGGAGCAGTGTTTCTATACTACTTACTGTTATTGTAGTGGGTGGTTGTTGGGGTATTTCTTACATTATTCGAGTTCAAAATGCATTTTTGATTCAATTTCTTCCATTCGTTGAGTCCTTCATTTTTCTTAAATTTTACTTTTTGATTGGTTCAGGGTTCTGTATTGAATTGCGGAGTGTTCGGAAAGCTAGGGTTTTGTGAGCTTCGGAATGTTAGAGTCATTGGAGGTGGATTTGGACTGATTGGAGGTGGCTTGGTTTTGTGGGTGATATGGACAGGGAGTAGGAGGAACAGTTGGTGGTTTTGGATCTGTGGGTTCCTATTGCTAGTGGTGGTTTTGAGTCTGTGGTGTTGGAGTTCTTTTTGGTGGTTTTTCCAGTATGAGTGTAGATAGCAACAGGAGCCCTCCAGGAGTACGGCGGATTCGGAGCAGCGAGTGTTCATTGTACCGTGATGCTGCATATAGGAGGGATCGTCGTAGTTACAGGTATACTTAATTTGTTGATTTTCATATAATTTGATCCAAGGTTCTTAACTTTCAGTTTCCGTTTCAAATATTGCATAGTCTCAATTTGTTTTGGGGCTTGGTTTATGTCATTGAATGCACATATGCTTATTTGTGATTGAATAAGTTGTTTCTGTTATTCAGTGGATCCACATGCTGGATTGTCTAATATAATTAAATACTTGAAATTTGGTTGCTTGTCTTATGTTGATAACAGTCCAAACAGTGAGAAACACCATTGATTACTTTTGTTTTGAAAATGAACAATTGCCAGATAGATTCTTCGCTGTGAAAGTTGATATGTAATATGCACTACTATTTTTTCCATAAGTTACACTGACAGTATAAAAACTCTTTGTAGAAATGATATTTTCTATCGGTTTTTATTCAAGAGTGTAATCCAATTCTCATTGCACTCGTCATCATCATCATAACCTTGTCCATCTATTTGGGGCCTGCATCCTCATGATTACTTGGCTGAGGTTTGATGATCCGCTGCTCACCTGCTAGCAACCTTCCTTTGCATGGGTTTGGGACCAGCAGGTGTGTCACAGTCAGGTGGAATTTGAGATTTGTGAGCATAAGAGCAACAGGGCAGTTGAAATAAATACAAAAGACTTGATGGTACAATGTATATTAGTTGAATTTGTGCAATGTATATTATTTTTTGTGGATGCTAGATAGGATCAAATGGATTGTCTGGTCAACAATTTATAATTTGTGCTTAGAATCTTTAGAATATGCCAAAATAGAAAAATGCATAAAAATGTCATGGCTTCAAAATTATAACCTAATACTATTTTAAATTGAACTCTATTTTGCCAATGTTTCTGGGAAAAAAAAAAGACCAAAGAAATGGCATGTAATAACCAAGCCATTTTAGACACCATTTGTATCCTTTTTTAACATGATTTTGCTTTCTTTTAGTTATTTGGTAAAAAGAGAGAAACCCAAAAATCTATTGATATTTTAGAACATCAGCCACAAGTACCAATTTTTATACCATATTTGGGTGCATATTGACTTGGTGCTCAACTGGGCTTCCATATGATCAAGGTGTCTGTAGATAATGAATATTGTTTTTCCGGCTGTTTTGTTTGGACCTTACAATTTGTTATATTTCAGTTCATTGATCAGCCATTTGATTACTTTAAAGAGAGTTCTTAGTGGAGGCGTTCTCCACCTACTGTTAGAGTGGAGTAGATGTAATGAATACTGTTATTTTTGTTCTACTTTACATTTAATGTATGAGTTTGTGCCATTTCTGAAGGTCCATGGAATAAAAAGAACCTGCTAGAATTTGGTATTGTCGCTCAATGCATTGCGCCTCAGAGAGTCAATGACCAATGCTTAACAAATGTTCTTTTGAAGATAAATGCCAAGGTGAATTGCCAACCTATAGACTTTTAGGTGTGATCTCTCTGTCTAGCTAACAACCTCATTTCCTTTCTTTTCAACAGCTTGGTGGAATGAATTCCTTACTTGCAGTTGAACACTCACCTTCCATTCCCTTGATTTATGGAGTTCCCACAATCATCCTGGGGATGGATGTATCACATGGTTCTCCAGGCCAGTCCGATGTGCCATCAATTGCGGCGATAAGATAAGATGCATGATTTTCCTTTTCAACTGTTCGTCATAAAGTGACAGTAATTGTTTCAATTTTCTTGGATGGATGATGAATGTATTTGCGAATGTAAATGAAAATAAAGAACTTATAATATGTGTGTGTGTGTGTGTGTTATCAATGAAGGATACCTTATTTAGGGGGACATGAAATTCTTGTAGCTTATGGTATGGTGCCCCAATATTGGTTGTATGTTACTAGTATGTAGTAGATAATACTAGGTTCAATAGTAGATAATACTAGAGAATACCTAAACTCGATCCGAACCCTACACCAAAAACATAAATGTATTCTCAAATCCCTAAACCTAAACCTACACCTAATCCTAATCTCAACTCCCTAACCTAAACCTAAACCTAAACTTGAAAACCCAAACCTTAACCCGATCCCGAACCCGAACCCGATTTCCTAAACCTAAACCTATTCTTAATTCCCTAAAGTTATAACCTATAATCTATAACCTAAACCTATAACCTAAAGCTAAACCTTAACCTAAACCTATAACCTAAACCTTAACCTATTCTCAATTCCCTAAAGTTATAACCTATAACCTAAACCTAAACCTATAACCTAAACCTAAACCTAAAACCTAAACCTAAACCTAAAACTTAAATGTATTCTCAAATCCCTAAACCTAAACCTACACCTAATCCTAATCTCAACTCCTTAACCTAAACGTAAACTTGAAAACCCAAACCCAAACCCAAACCTGACTTCCTAAACCTAAACCTTAACCTATTCTCAATTCCCTAAACCTAAACCTATAACCTAAACCTAAACCTTAACCTATAACCTAAACCTTAACCTATAACGTATAACCTATAACGTATAACCTATAACCTAAACTCAATTCCCTAAACCTTAACCTATAACCTAACCTAAAACTAAACCTAAACCTAAAACCTAAAACCTAAGCCTAAACCTAAGACCTAAATGTATTCTCAAATCCCTAAACCTAAACCTACATCGAATCCTAATCTCAACTCCCTAACCTAAACTTAAACCTAAACTTAAAAACCCAAACCTAAATCCGATCCCAAACCCGAACCCGATTTCCTAAACATAAACCTTAACCTATTCTCAATTCCCTAAAGCTATAAGCTATAAGCTATAAGCTATAACCTAAACCTAAACCTTAACCTAAACCTAAACCTATAACCTTAACCTAAACCAAAACCTATAACCTAAACTTATAACTTATAACCTAAACCTATAACCTATAACCTATAACCTAAACCCAAACCTAAACCCGATCCCGAACCCAAACCCGATTTCTTAAACCTAAACCTTAACCTATTCTCAATTCCCTAATGCTATAACCTATAACCTAAACCTAAACCTAAACCTATAACCTTAACCTAAACCTAAAACCTAAATGTATTCTCAAATCCCTAAACCTAAATCTACACCTAATCCTAATCTCAACTCCTTAATCTAAACCTAAACTTGAAAACCCAAACCTAAACCCGAACCTGATTTCCTAAACCTAAACCTTAACCTATTCTCAATTCCCTAAACCTTAACCTATAACCTAACCTAAACCTAAACCTATAACCTACACTTATAACCTAAACCTAAACCTAAAACCTAAATGTATTCTCAAATCCTTAAACCTAAACCTACACCTAATCCTAATCTCAACTCCTTAACCTAAACCTAAACTTGAAAACCCAAACCTGAACGAGATCTCGAACCCGAACCCGAACCCGATTTCCTAAACCTAAACCTTAACCTATTCTCAATTCCCTAAAGATATAGCCTATAACCTAAATCTAAACTTATAATCTAAATCTAAACATATAACCTAAACCTATAACCTTAACCTAAACCTAAAACCTAAACTTAAAACTAAAACCTAAATGTATTCTCAAATCCCTAAACTTAAACCTACACCTAATCCTAATCTCAACTCCTTAACCTAAACCTAAACTTGAAAACCCAAACCTAAACCCGAACCCAAACCTGAACCCGATTTTCTAAACCTAAACCTTAACCAATTCTCAATTCCCTAAACCTTAACCTATAACCTAACCTAAAACTAAACCTATAACCTACACTTATAAGCTAAACCTAAACCTATAACCTAAACCTGTAACCTTAACCTAAACGTAAAACCTAAACCTAAACCTAAAATCTAAATTTATTCTCAAATCCCTAAACCTAAACCTATAACTTACAATATTAACATAAACTTATAACATAAACCTATAACCTACAACATTAACCTAAACCTATACTTATAACCTAAACCTATTCTCAAATCCCAAAACCTATAACCTAAACCTAAACCTATAACCTAAATCTAAACCTTAACCTATAACCTAAACCTTAACCTATAACCTATAACCTAAACTCAATTCCTTAAACCTTAACCTATAACCTAACCTAAACCTAAGCCTATAACCTACACTTATAACCTAAACCTAAACCTATAACCTTAACCTAAACATAAAACCTAAACCTAAACCTAAAATGTAAATGTATTCTCAAATCCCTGAACCTAAACCTAAACCTCTAACCTACAACATTAACATAAACTTATAACCTATAACATTAACCTAAACCTATACTTATAACCTAAACATATTCTCAAATCCCAAAACTTATAACATAAACCTAAACCTTAACATAAACCTAAACCTATAATTTAAACCTAAACCTAAACCTTAACCTATAACTTAAAATCAATTCCCTAAACCTTAACCTATAACCTAAACTCAATTCCCTAAACCTTATCCTTAACCTATAACCTAACCTAAACCTAAACCTATAACGTAAACCTGTAACCCTAAGATAAACGTAAAACCTAAACCTAAACCTAAAACGTAAATGTATTCTCAAATCCCTAAACCTAAACCTATAACCTACAACATTAGCATAAACTTATAATCGACAACATTAACCTAAACCTATACTTATAACCTAAACCTATTCTCAAATCCCAAAACGTATAACCTAAACCTAAACCTTAACCTATAATGTATAACCTATAACCTAAACCTATAACCTATAACCTAAACTCAATTCCCTAAACCTTAACCTATAACCTAACCTAAACATAAACCTATAACCTACACTTATAACCTAAACCTAAAACCTAATCCTAAACCTAAAACCTAAATGTATTCTCAAATCCCTAAACCTAAACCTATACCTAATCCTAATCTCAACTTCCTAACCTAAACCTAAAACCTAAATGTATTCTCAAATCCCTAAACCTAAACCTACACCTAATTCTAATCTCAACTCCCTAACCTAAACCTAAACCTAAACTTGAAAACTCAATCCTAAACCCGATCCTGAACCCTAACCCGATTTCCTAAACCTAAACCTTAACCTTAACCTATTCTCAATTCCCTAAAGCTATAACCTATAACCTATAACCTAAACCTAAACCTTAACCTAAACCTATAACCTAAGCCTAAACCTAAACCTATAACCTAAACCTGAACCTATAACCTATAACCTATAACATAAACTTATAACCTATAACCTAACCTTAACCTAAACCTAAAACCTAAACCTAAACCTAAAACTTAAAACCTAAACCTAAACTTAAGACCTAAATGTATTCTCAAATCCCTAAACCTAAACCTACACCTAATCCTAATCTCAACTCCCTAACATAAACCTAAACCTAAACTTGAAAACCTAAACTTAAACCCGATCCCGAACCCGAACCCGATTGATGTTATAATGTAGCCCAATCACATGGTAACAAATAAGAAAATCTTGCTTTGTGGCAAGCATACTCGAACTCAAGCATTACAATGCATCTATTTCCATCTCCACCATCTCTTATAACATAGATTATTTGAGATTTGGATTTATCTCATTTTTAGAGTCATGTCCTAATACAATATGATAATATTAATAGACAAGGTGGATTTGTCACCAACATTATTCCAAGACCCATATAACTTCTCCTTATGGGAAGTTGGGTAGGGTACATGCAGCTTGAATCCATCAAAGGAGATAAGGATTACCTCTCATATGTTCTCTCTCTTTTCATTTATTTTTTTTCCATAGGATTGTTTATTTTGTGGTGTCTGCTCACGTGCAACATTTTATCATGTTAATATAATTATAAGTAGTCTAATCTCACCTTTCTAAAAACAACTAATAATAATTTCTACCCAATGAGAAATCACCAAGTACCATTAGGCTCAACCCAAAAAGATAAATCAGCATTTTCTTTCTTTCTTTTTCTTTTAACATACACTCACACACCAGAGTCGCTTACGGCCACAATGGGCACTTGAATTCGTGACCTTGTATTGAAACTATTTTGAATCTACCCTGAAGGCATGAGTAAGGACCTAAGTGTGTGTGCACAGTCGGCGATGTGTTCACTACACTGAATTTTGTGAGCCCCACCAGGAAATAGGTTGTTAATAATTTTTGTATTTTATTTATGATGTTAAAATTATATGTATTTATGCGTAGATGAATGTAATGTAGATAAGATTTTTTGTGTTTGGATGGATGTAGTTTATGTTTGGATGGATTTACATAGTTTGGGTTTAGATGTTTGGGTTTAGATGGATGTGAATGTGAATATGATGAAATATATTATATAACAGGTGTACACCAGGAAGAATATGATGAAATATATTGTGACACGTGTATATCAGGAATTTTGTGATAGAATATTGAAAAAAAAAAAAAAGAGACTTTTACCTACGAAATATTTTGTAGGTAAAAGACTCATGTACGTTTTTTACCAACGAAAATTTTCGTAGGGAAAAGTTTCATAAATATTTTCACCAATATCATTGGTAAAAGTTTTGTAAATATTTGTACCAATGAAAATTTTCGCAGGAAAAAGTATCGTGAAATATTTTTACCTATGAAGAAAATTGTCAATAAAAGTTCGGTAAATATTTTTACCTACGAAAAAATTCGTCAGTAAAAGTTTTTTACTTATTTTTTACCGGTTCTGTAAATATTTTTACCTACGAAAATAATCATCGGTAAAAGTTTTTTACCGACGAAAAACTTCGTCGGTAAAAGTCTTACCTTTAGCGACGAATTTTTTTTTTCGTCGGTAAAAACCTTTTCCAATGTTGTTTTACCGATGAATTTACCGACAAAAATTTTCGTTGGTAAAACTTTTTACCTGCGAAAAAATCACTTTTAGCAATGAAAATTTTCGTCGGTAAAAGTGAGTTTTCTTATAGTGTTTGGATTAAACTTTTATTTTCATTTTCCCATTGTCCAGGTTTGTATCACCTTATTAACAAGGTGGATGGCAAATAAACATTAGAGTGGACCATACGATGGTTTCTTGGGTTGATGTCATATTCCTCACTATTTCTTATGGTGTGGTTCACTTGAGCTTTATATTTTCTTTGTTTTTTGGGGCCGTGCAATAAAATGACTTGAAAAAAATGGATGGATGGTGTGGATATAAAACACATACATCATGGTGGCCCCACAACACCCAATACAACGCAGATTAGTGTTGAGGTCACCATCCAATCGCTTCCTATCAACATCATATGAATCAAATCTTAATAATTAATTAGGATTAAAACTGGCTTACATACCTCTTTAAGCTTGGCAAGTGGATTGGATGGTGACCCCAACCCCACCAATTTAGGTGGTGTCAGGAACTGTAGGGCCCACCACGATGTATATGTTTTATCCACACCATCCATCCATTTTTCTAGCTCAATTTAGGGCATGGGCCCAAAAATAAATCTGATTGAAGGTCTAGTGGAGCACACCACAAGAAACAATGGTGAATAAATGCTCGCCATTATAAATGCTTCTCAGGAGCCACCAAAGTTTTGGATCAAATTGATATTTGTGGTTTCCTTTAGTTCAGGTCTATGTGACATTATCAAATGGGTAGATGGCAAATAAAAAGTACGGTGTGATTTCAAAAGTTTGGATGGTTAGTAAACATTATAGTGTGCCCTTGGAAGTTTTCAACCGTAGCTGTCATTATCCCAATTATTTCCTATGGTGTGGTCCACTCTACCTTTGGATTCGCTTCATTTTTAACTCATGCCCTAAAATGAGATGGCAAAATAGATGGGCGGCGTAGATATAAAACCCATACACGGTGGGTCACCACCCAATTCACACCTCACTTAAATGCCAACTGTAAGTGCCATAGTTTATAGCCCTTTGTGTTGTCAAATTTTTGGTGCCAAAGACACTGTTATGAAGCTTGCATCTGTGAAGAACAATGCTCTACTCAAGATCAACTTAGGTTGACAAGCATTGTTCACAAGTCAAGAATCTTAAGAAGCTTTCAAGTTCAACATCAAGATCTCAGGAAGCTTTCAAGTTCAATCTCAAGATCTCAAAAAGCTCTCAAGTTTAAACGACATCAAGACTTCAAGCTCCATTACTTTCAAAGGTCACTCGTCTCTAAAGTTTCAATGTCCTTACTTTACATTGAGGTATGACTGACCTTAGGTTGATCTTTAGAGTAGGCCATTTTGGATACATAATTCATATGTTTTATATAAGTGAGTTTGGTTTGTTTTAAGACTAGTCCTGGACTTTGTTCGACTAGTCCTAGCACTGCTTCGACCTTTTTAAACATTTCCTGGATCAGTCATAAGTTTGTTACAAAAATCAAAAATTTTCTGTTAAGCTTCGACTAGTCCTGGGGATTGTTCGACCAGTCGTAGGAACAGTGTCAACTGCATCTTCGACCAGTCGTAGACCTACGACTCAAAGAACAGCATTGAAATTCGGCCACCTACGACTAGTTGAAGGGATCCTATGACCAGTCGAAGGAGATCTATGACTAGTCGAAGGAAACCTACGACCAGTCGTGAAACTGTCAAATCTTATCGCGCTCGAATTTTAAAATATCTGTTGGTTCTACGACCAGTCGTGAAACTGCCAAATCTTATCGCGCTCGAATTTTCAAATATCTGTTGGTTCTACGACCAGTCGTAGAGGTCCTTAGATCAGTCGAAGACGTGATTTGCTCACCTATAAATAGAGCACAAATCTCAGAATTATAGATGGAAATTAAAGAACTTCAAGCTTAATTAATTCGGCCTTCTGAGAGATAAGTCGGTGCTCCATATAAGCTGAGTGTGCATATTTAATATTCTCTTTCTTTAGCTTTCTTAATTGATTTTGTTTCTTGTATTCCAATCTAATCTGAAAAGAGGAATTATTGTTTTCCTTTTTCTGGAATCAAAATCAATTAGAGGTAGCCCTTTTGTTTTAATTTAAAATCTATTAGAACCTATAACCATTATAAAGTAAGTATTGGACATTGAACTTTGACATTCAAATCTCTACTCCGACTTGGTTCTTCTTGGCTGTTACAACAAAGAAGAAAATCAGGTATTTTACAATTTGTGTAATTTACATTATTTGGTTTTATTTGAGGTTAAGTCAGAAAAATCTCAAGGTTGTTGATTATCTGAGGAAAGCCAGAAAACTCAGAAGTGAGGGTTTTTGAATTGTGTAAGCCCTTTGAAAAAGACACAATTGTGAAGGTTTTGGGTGAACCTGTGAAAACCTATTTGATAGTGAATGCTAATATCCCCTGTGTGAGGATATTAGGAGTGGAGTAGCATTCTGTGTGGTTGTTGTTTGACAGTTGGTGAACACATAGGCGAACCACTATAATTCTTTATGTGTGGATGTGAATGTTGTAAATTTTACATTTCAAGCACAATGGGGAATGTTGTAATAATTTAGATTTACATTTCAGCATTATATTTTTACTATCTCTTTATTACTTTGAGCTTCAGTTTCTTTATTTGTTCTAGTAAGGTTGCCCTACCATTTTTATGGTGCATGGTTGTCCTTAGAACTATCAATATTTTGAGCTAGCATTCAGCTGTGTGAATTGATTTATTTATTCAGTTCTATCTTTCGATATTTCCACTGTATTTATCTTAAAATTTGGCATAGTCCTATTCACCCCCCCTCTAGGACATATGGCTTGGCCATTTCAAGTGGTATCAGAGCCTAATAGCTCGCTCTTATTGCTTTTTATTTGGATTTAATTCCTGAGCTAACGATATCAGCTATATAAAAGATGTCAAATTTTGATAGCCTATCAGTCACTAGGCCTCCACCCTTTGATGGCTCCAACTATGCCTATTGGAAAGCCAGGATGAGGATCTTCTTCAAATCCATGGATGAAAGTGTGTGGCTTTCCACAGTGAATGAATGGACCCCTCCTACCACTAAAGTAACGAGGATTGATGGTTCAAAATCTATGAAAATTACACCGTATTTCTCTTAGACCACACTTCAGAAAACTGAGAGTAGTGCAAATGCTAAAGTACTAAATGTAATTACTTGTGCACTATCACCGGATGAATTCAAAAGAATTATATCCTGTGATTCTGCAAAACATGCTTAGGATATATTGGAAATGACACATGAGGGTACTTCAATTGTCAAGAAATCTAAGATACAAATCCTCACAACTAAATTTGAAAAAATACGTATGGAAGAAAATGAAATGTTCATGGACTTCTATACCAGATTAAATGACATTGTAAACTCTATATGGGGTCTAGGTGATAAAATTCCTGAAAGCAAGATATGTGCTAAAATACTACGCTCACTTCCTAAATGGTTCAATTCTAAAGTTACCGTAATCCAGGAACTTTGTGATATGGACAATATGAGGGTTAAGGAATTAGTTGGCTCATTACAGACTTATGAGTTAACCTTTAAATCTCCAAAAGGTAAATCTATTATTTTAAAAACTTCTAAAAATGGTTTTCATGAAAATGATTTAAACTCTGATTTAGAAAACTTTGAGGATGATATGGCTCTTTTGGCAAAGAGATTTTATAACATTTGTAAAAGTAAAAAAATGGTTGATTTTCAAAAAGCATTTGATAAAAAGAAACCTAAACCTAAAACTAGAAAATCATTAAAAGACGGTCAATGTTACAACTGCCATGAGTATGGGCATTTGGCTAACAAATGTCCTAATAAGGGCAAGTCAAAAAAGAAAAGTATGATGGCTACTTAGGATGAGTCCTCTGATTCTGAAGTGTCTTCTGAATCAGAAGATTCTGAAACTGAGTCGGGGTGTGATGTTAAGGGCCATATGACTCTAGCCAAATTCACTTTTTCAGATAATGATGACTCGACTAATGAAGAAAAGATGAATAGTGAATATGAAAATGAAGATGATCTTCAAGATGCTTATAATGCCCTATACAATGAAAGTTGTAAAATTGCTGTGAAATTGAAACTTCAAAAAGAGAAATTTTCTAAACTCAAAGAAATTTATGAATCTCTTGTTTTAGAAAAGTCCCATATTTCAGACTATTTTGAAAAGACAAAATGCGATTTAGATTTTAAAACCTCCCAGTTTGAAATTCTTAAATCTGAAAAGGAACAACTAAAACATGAAGTCTCTTCTCTCTTGAGTTTAAAGGAAACCTGGAAATATACCCAAGGTGATCCTAAATTAGAAAAACTCTTATCTGGATCGAGAAAATGTGGCGATCAATCCAATCTGGGCTATGACAAGAGTGTTCCTCCTAAACCGAAGAATACTTCTCCCACGTTTATAAAGGGAGAGATCTTAAACTCAAAAGGGAAAGATCAAGTGTTTTCTAAAAACTTTAAATCTTTTCAAAAACCTAAAAGACATATCAACTATAAAAAACAAAATGAAAGTTCTTTGGCAAAAAGGATAGTTGATTTACTTAAGGAGCTTCTAAAGTCTAACTCACTAGGTCATACTTATAACTCTTACAATCGAAAGAAGACCTGCTATCCTCCTAAACCCAAAATAGTTATAAAATGGGTTCCAAAGGTCACTTGCTTGGTTGCCCACACCGCTTTCAAAGCAAGAAGCCATTTTAAGTGGTACCTAGATAGTGGATGCTCCAGGCATATGATAGGCGACAAGGCTTTATTTACCGATCTTAAAGCATGACTGACGGTTCAGTCACATTTGGAGATGGCAGCAATTGCAAGATTATGGGCCAAGGTACGGTTCAACTCTATAACCTTCCTTTGATTAAAAATTTGTTGTATATTGAAGGACTGAAACATAATCTTCTAAGCATATCTCAGATTTGTGATAATAACCATAGTGTACGGTTTTCTAATCAAAGCTGTGTGATTCTAAACAACAAGGGTTCAGTAATACTAACTAGGCGTAGAACGTCTGAAAACTACTATATTGTTAGCGAATCCAGCTCATCTAATTGATCATGTTACATGGTCCAAACAGATGAGACTGATTTGTGGTACAAACGTCTTGGACATGTACACTACCGAAATTTACATAGATTGAGCAAATGGGAACTTATAAGAGGTCTACCCAAACTACAAAAATTAATAAAATATGTGGTGAATGCCAGATTGATAAACAAACAAGGAACTCACAAAAAAAGGTGAATTTCAATACCACATCAAGACCACTCGAGCTTCTCCATATGAATCTAGTAGGACCTACCAGGGCGGAAAGTCGAGGTGGCAAAAGATATATTTTAGTAATAGTAAATGACTTTATCAGATATACATGGGTTGTCTTCTTAAGGGACAAATCGGAAACCCTTAAAGAAGTAAAAAAGGTTCTAAAAAGGATTCAAACTGAAAAAGGTTCTCAAGTTAGTAAGATTCATAGTGATCATGGATCTAAATTTGAGAATAGCAGTTTTGAGAAGTTCTGTAGCGACCAGGGAATATTACATGAATTCTCAGTGCCCAAAACTCCACAACAAAATAGTATAGTTGAAAGAAAAAATAGAGTGCTTTAAGAAATGGCTAATGTCATGTTGAATAGTATGAAGCTCTCTAAGAATCTTTTGGCTGAAGCAGTCAATACAGCTTGCTATATTATTAACCGAGTTTACATTAGTAAAGGTAATAATAAAACGGCTTACGAAATGTGGTTCGATAAAAAACCTATTGTCAAATACTTTCAAGTTTTTGGCAGTAAGTGCTATATTTTATGAGATCGTGAACATCTGGAAAAGTTTGATACGAAGAGTGATGAAGGAATCTTTTTAGGATACTCTTTAAACAGTCGAGCTTATAGGGTTCTGAACAAAAGGACCGGTGTGATTCAAGAATCCATCAATGTGGTCATTAATGATCATTTAAACACACCAGTCTCAAATTCAGATAATGATGAAGTACTAGTAATTGATAAATCTGATATTTCATCTAATCAGACTGATTTTGAATCGAGGATTGTTAAAGATCATCCAGCCACACAGATTCTTGGAAACCCTCTCACTGGTGTTCGTACTCGTAGACAACTTGAGGATATATGCAACTGCGTATGTTTTACATCCTAGATAGAACCATCTAACGTAAAAGAAGCTTTTGCTGATGAAAACTGAATTGTTGCGATGCAAGAAGAACTTAACCAATTTGTGAGAAATGATGTTTGGTATCTCATACCTAAACCTAAAGATAAACACATCATTGGAACGAAATGAATTTTCAAAAATAAGTCTGACAAACTTGACAATATAATTAGAAACAAAGCTAGACTAGTGGTACAAGGTTACACTCAAATTGAAGGTATTGACTATGATGAAACCTTTGCACCAGTAGCACGTCTTGAATCAATCAGACTCTTTATATCCATTGTGTGTTTTAGAAAGTTTAAGATTTACCAAATAGATGTGAAAAGTGTATTTTTAAATGGCGATTTGCATAAGGAAGTTTATGTTGAACAACCAATGGGTTTTGAAGACCCTAAAAATGTTGATCATGTATATCATCTTAAAAAGGCACTTTACGGTTTAAAATAAGCTCCTAGGGCATAGTATGAGAAACTAACAAAGTTTCTATTAAGCCATAATTTTCAAATGGGATGTGTTGATAAAACTCTGTTTATTAAAAAATATAAGGATCATATCTTATTAGTACAAATCTATGTTGATGATATCATTTATGGATCTACCTGTACTGACATGACTATTGAGTTTGCAGATTTGATGAAATGTCAGTTTGAAATGAGCTTGGTTGGGGAATTGAATTATTTCCTCGGGTTGCAAGTAAAACAAAAACCTGATGGAATGTTCATTTCTCAATCTAAATATGCTATGAACTTAATTAAGAAAATTGGATTTGAGAATGGTAAGAACTTTGATACTCCTATGAGTATAACCTTGAAACTCTCAAAAGATTCTGCAGGTAAAAATGTGGATCCGAAATTATATCGGAGTATGATTGGTAGTCTATTGTATTTAACTGCTAGTAAACCCGATATCACTCTAAGTATTGGTATTTGCGCTAGATAGCAGTCTGAACCTAAAGAGTCGCACTTGACTACTGTCAAGCGAATTATATGAGATGTCGCAAGTACTGTTAATCTCGATCTCTGGTATCCTCATGAGACTAGCGTTCAATTAGATGGGTACTCGGATGCTGACTGGGCTGGTAATCTTGATGATCGAAAATCAACCAGTGATGGTTGTTTTTATATTGGAAACTGTTTTGTTTCTTGGTTTAGCAAGAAACAAAGTTCTATATCACTTTTAACAGCTGAAGCTGAATATATCGCAACTGGTAATGCGTGTACACAGCTTGTTTGGATGAAATGTATGCTAAGTGATTATGGAATTAAACAGGATTCTATGATATTATATTGCGATAATTCCAGTGCCATAAATATTTCAAAAAATCTAATTCAGCATTCTCATACTAAGCACATTGATATTAGATTTCATTATATTCGGGAATTAGTTGAAGAAAAGGTTATATCTTTGGAATATATCCCTACCGAGAATCAACGTGCTGATATTTTCACTAAACCGCTCGACAAAAGCAGGTTTAAAAAAATGAAATTTGATCTTGACATGTGCATTTTAAAATGATTAATTATGTCTATTTGTATCATAGTGTATATATTTGCTAGTTTAGTTTTCAAATCTTGAAAAATATGCAAAAATTAGATTTTTTGGCCTATACTCGACCAGTCGTAAGTATCCACGACCAGTCGTGCTACGACCGATCGTGTATATCCATGACCAGTCGTGAATCGCGTGGATTCACTTAAAATTTGGAGGAAATCATCTTCTTCTTCATTTCAACTTCACTCTCCAACGAGCCGACACACAACTAGTCAAACCCATCTTCCAAAATCTTCAAGGTTAGTGCTCCATTTACATTTCGCTTGTAGATTTGTGTCTAGATTGTTTCTATTTCTCTTTTGGAGTTGTCTATTTCGAATTTAGTTGAGATTTAGGGTTTTTCTTTTGAAAAATCTGATTTAAGAAAACCCTTTTCTCAATCCTTTACAACTCTTTATATTCTTAAAATTCTTGTTGCATATGGCTTCTAGAGGAAGAAAATCAACGTCCCATGGTCCTTCTTCTTCTTCCAGATCAGCCTCTATCACTAAGCGTCATCTTAGGGCTCATGAGGACGATCCATCTTATGTTTGGGACATCAGATTGTGTAATGTTATTGTTGAGCATCCAGTTGATATTAATCATATTGCTCCTTTTGATATTTTTCTTATGCTCCAATCTGTAGGTTGGAATAACTTATTACTTTGGGGTGGGCCAGCATACCGGTCCATTGCCCAATCCATGTTTGCATGCATATGTGCTTTCTCACTGAAAAATTTAACTTTTTCTATCTCCACAAGAGAAGGGCCATTTGAAGTTGATCGTCATTTGATTTCAGCCTTATGGATATTCCAGTGAATGATGAGGGTATTCTCATCCATACTTTATCTGATAATCCCTCTGTTGCTGAAAACGTATGCTGATTAAGGACTTATGCAATTTGGATGTACAATGGACGCATAAAGGGAATGCGCTTCCCTCAAGGTATTTGTTACCCAAATACAGAGTTCTTTACAAAATCTTTGTGTCTAATTTGTATCCTCGATCGGGTAATAAATCTGAATTGACGTCCTTCATGGTTCGTATTCTTCATTCTGTTGTCAGAGGTGTTAATATTTGTTTACCATCCTTGATTTGTCACTTCATCATTCAGTTTCGACTCCATCCTGGTCACAATGACATTCCTTTTGGATATTTGATGACTGTGTTGGCTACACATATGTTAGTCGACATGTCGGTTGGAGAGGCCCCTATCCATCATCTGATATTTAACAATTTCAATATTAATAAGATGAAACTGGATTTCCTTCTTAGCCAAGGTGATGGTGTTGGGAGTGCTGAAGCTGAACATGAGGAAGAAGCTGGTGATCTTCCTCCTGATGATATTAACATGGATGATATTTTTGAAGAACTTGAGTCTGATTCTACAAATGATCCAGATTATGAGCCTTCTTCATTTGATGCACATCTGAGTGCATTGGAAGATAAAGTCTGTTGCCCATGATTTACAGTTTAAATATATGCGCAAATATCTTAGGTGCTTGAACAAAGGCATGCATCAACTTGATTCTTCTATTCTTGCTCCTTCATCTAGGTCAGATTAGTATTTTTAAGATTACTGGTCTATAATAACTTTAGTACTCTTAACTAGTTTTGAGTTTGTCACTCTCTTTAACTTAGCTCAGTTTATAAATTATGTGTGTTGCTTATGCTATGTTCTCATATCTTGACTAGTTACCTCTCATATTTCTCATTGATTATTTCTCCTCAGCCATCTGTTCTGTGCTTCCTTTGTCTTATTGTGACAAAAAGGGAGAGTATGGATATGTTATGGATATGTATATGGATATGGATGTTGTCATGAGGAGGGAGTAACATTGTATTGTATGGTGTTTTATGAGTATGTTACTCAAGGGGAGTATGTGCAGAGGTGTGAGCAGAGGTGTGCAGAGGTGGACTGTATGTTGAATAATATTGATTTACAAGTCTGCAGGATGCCGGTTGATAACAACTGGTGCATGATTCTTTAATCAGATATTCTATATTATGTAACATATCTTGAAAGTGTGTTTTGTCACTAATTTGACAAATGGGGAGATTGTAAGTGCCATAGTTTATAGCCCTTTGTGTTGTCAAATTTGTGGTGCCAAAGACACTATTATGAAGCTTGCATCTGTGAAGAACAATGCTCTACTCAAGATCAACTTAGGTTGATAAGCACTGTTCACAAGTCAAGAATCTCAAGAAGCTTTCAAGTTCAACCTCAAGATCTCAAGAAGCTTTCAAGTTCAATCTCAATATCTCAAAAAGCTCTCAAGTTTAAACGACATCAAGACTTCAAGCTCCATTACTTTCAAAGGTCACTCGTCTCTAAAGTTTCAATATCCTAACTTCACTATTGAGGTATGACTGACCTTAGGTTGACCTTTAGAGTAGGCCATTTTGGATACATAATTCATATGTTTTATATAAGTGAGTTTGGTTTGTTCTAAGACTAGTTCTAGCACTGCTTCGACCTGTCTAAACATTTCTTGGATCAATCGTAAGTTTGTTACAAAAATCAGAAATTTTCTATTAGGCTTCGACTAGTCTTAGGGACAGTTTAACCAGTCGTAGACCTATGACGCAAAGAACAGCGTTGAAATTTGGCCACCTATGACCAATCAAAGGGATCCTACGACCAGTCGAAGGAAACCTACGACCAGTTGTGAAACTGCCAAATCTTATCGCGCCTGAATTTTCAAATATCTGTTAGTTATACGACCAGTCGTAGAGGTCCTTAAACCAGTCGAAGGCGTGATTTGCTCACCTATAAATAGAGCACGAATCTCAGAATTATAGATGAAAATTAAAGAACTTCAAGCTAAATTAATTCGGCATTCTGAGAGATAAGTCGGTGCTCCATATAAGCTAAGTGTGCATATTTAATATTCTCTTTCTTTAGCTTTCTTAATTGATTTTGTTTCTTGTATTCCAATCTAATTTGAAAAGAGGAATTGTTGTTTTCCTTTTTCTGGAATCAAAATCAATTAGAGCTAGCCCTTTTGTTTTAATTTAAAATCTATTAGAACCTAGAACCATTATAAAGTAAGTATTGGACATTGAACTTTGACATTCAAATCTCTACTCCGACTTGGTTCTTCTTTGCTGCTACAACAAAGGAGAAAATCAGGTATTTTACAATTTGTGTAATTTACATTATTTGGTTTTATTTGAGGTTAAATCAGAAAAATCTCAAAGTTGTTGATTATCTGAGGAGAGCCATAAAACTCAGAAGTGAGGGTTTTCGAATTGTGTAAGCCATTTGAAAAAGACACAATTGTGATGGTTTTGGGTGAACCTGTGAAAACCTATTTGATAGTGAACGCTAATATCCCCTGTATGAGGATATTAGGAATGGAGTAGCATTCTGTGTGGCTGTTGTTTAACAATTGGTGAACACACAGGTGAACTACTATAATTCTTTGTATTGTGGATGTGTGATTTATATTTCCTATCTTTTATCATTCAAAATTGTGGAACGTATGTGTAGATGTGAATGCTGTAAATTTTACATTTCAAGCACAGTGGGGAATGTTGTAATAATTTAGATTTACATTTCAGCATTATATTTTTGCTATTTCTTTATTACTTTGAGCTTCAGTTTTTCTATTTATTCTAGTAAGGTTGCCCTGCCATTTTTATGGTGCATGGTTGTCCTTAGAACTATCAATATTTTGAGCTAGCATTCAACTGTGTGAATTGATTTATTTATTCAGTTCTATCTTTCTATATTTTCACTGTATTTATCTTAAAATTTGGCATAGTCCTATTCACCCCCCCTGTAGGACATATAGCTTGGCTATTTCACCAACCACTTAAGGAAGCGAATTGGATGGTGATCCCAACACCACCCAACCAGGTAGTGTCATGCACTGTAGGGCCATTGTGATGTAATGCTGTACATCCATTTTGTAAGCTCATTTTTGAGCTCATGCCAAAAACTGAAGTTGATCAAAAGCCCCGGTGGATAGTGGCGGTTAAACATCTGCCAACACACCCATCACTCACCACATCCATCACTCCATCACCGATCTCTCTCTCTCTCTCTCTCTCTCTCTCTCTCTCTCTCTCTCTCTCTTTACAACCCTCTTTCTCATTTCTCAACTCACTTTCCCAAGCAAGCAAGAAAATCCCACGTCCAAGCTCTTTCTCTTCTCTATGAGAACTTTGTGTGTGACCCACTTCCTACCCTCTCATCTCCCATCTCAACCATCTAAACTCCATCTTCTCCATTGGAATCGAAGCTAAGGAGCAAAGGAAGCCTAGGGAGCAAGAAGGAATGGTGGGTGATCTTGGATCTCCACTTATTTGTTGTTTTGTAATTTAAGGGCCCACTTGCGGTGGGACTCACCTTGATGTAGGCTTTGTATCAAAGAGGGGCCCATAGTGGCGGGGCCCCTCCATCTTTGCCTCTCTCTCTCTCTCTCTCTCTCTCTCTCTTTCTATGGTTATGGCCCACCTATAATGTGTGTATATCATCCATGCCATCTACTGGTGGACCCCATCCATGTGGGACACACCATGATGTTTATATGCAATCCCAACCATCCATAGGGGGCCCACCTTAATGTGGCTAGCAGTGGGGTGTGGCTACCAGTGAAGTGTGATCTGACGTGGGGTCTAGACCCTATCTCAACTGGCAGACTGAGTGAAAGATACCTCCTATCAACACTGAGGTCTTGGTACCGTTCCCTGGTACGGTGGATAACAGTGGTGTGAATGGACGGTGGGGTCCATGGGACCCACCCACATCGTCTATCCACTCAGTTGGGCCACACCATAGTGCATGTGCTGTATCCTAGCTGTCCACCACCCTTGGATGGTGAGACCCACGTCCGTGAGGGGCCCTCCTTGACACACCCAGATCCATAGCTCTTATGGTAGACTGAGTGAAAGATACCATGTTTCAACACTGACGATAGCAATGTACTGTCAATGGAGGTGTACTGACCGTGAGGTGTGTACTAACAGTGGGGTCCATGGGACCCACCAACATCGTTCATTCATTGGGGTGGGCCACACATCACGTATGTGTTGTGTCCCCTATCCAAGGACGGTGGGATCCACCCCACGTGTGGGGCAACACCGTGATGTATGTTACTGTCCAGGCCTTGGACGGCTTGGACGATTGATATATAATATATATTATATTATATTATATATATGATATATTATATTATAATATATATATATTATATTATATATTATATGCTATTGTGGTGGGCCCTACGTGGGACCTACCTCTATTTTGTTGCAGAAAAGAAAAAGGAAAAAAAAGTAAGAGCTGCTATGTTGCTCATACAAGCAGCCACGTAGCTCTCCCTCTCTCTCTCAATGTCAGCAGCTAGTTCCATGGGTCCCATCTGTTTTTCCCACACCGTCTATCTATGGGACCCACCATGGTGCATGTGTTGTATACAAACTGTCCAACCATTGGTGAGATCATTTTAGGACATGGAGTAAATGAGTGAGATCCAAAGTTCAAGTAGACCCCACCAATTTCAATAAATAGTGGGGTATAGTGACATCCACCATTTAAAACTTCTTAAGAGCCACTGTGGTTCCCACTCAAGTTGATATTTGTTTTCATTTCACCTATCTCTATGTTAACTTATGAATAGTTCGGATCTCCAAAAATAAATAAGGGTGGGCCCGATTTGATATACATTTGGCTCATTGGTATGGCCAATTCAATATACATGAAGCCCATTTGATCAGCCCATTTGATTCAGCCCATTCGATCTGCCCATTTGATTCAGCCCATTTGATTCGGCCCATTTGATTCGTCCCATTCGATCGGCCCATTTGAATCGGCCCAGTTGAATCGGCCCATTTGATTCAGCCCATTTGATCGGCCCATCTGATTCGGCCCATTTAATTCGGCCCATTCGTTTCGGCCCATTTGAATTGGCCCATTCGATTAGGCCCATTTGAATCGGCCCATTCGATCGGCCCAATGTGATGTATGTGTGGCCGTTACAATGTGTATGAATTCCTCATGTAGGCCACTCCTTAGGAGCAATGTTGGTTTGATGTCCACATTGATGGGCAATGATGGTTAGATGTCCTCATTGTGACCTTCTCTTAGGCCTTGTTAAGCCCATTCTCTTCATGGGTTAACCCAAATAAGTGGGCCCCATTTGCCGTAAACGGATGACTCCGTGCTATCGGATTTGATATAACTACGGTCGGGTGTTGATCCTTATACTATGGTTGATCGGTTGATCATATATGGACCCCGCTTTGTTTATCTGCTGACTATCGGTGCCGATTGTAGAGGCCGACGCCGATTATCGACCCTGGTTATCAGTGTCGAGTATCGATACCGATTATCGATACTGATTTTGAGTATGTGACAATATAACATCATAATACATGCCCATACACATCATCTGCATGCTTGTGATGAGATGAGTAATTGATCATAGCACATGCCATTGGGCATATTGTTATGGGACTCCCTGAAAAAGGGAGATGCCCACATGAGCGCGTGGTACGCGCATAATTGCTGTATGACTGAATTTCGTGATTCATGTATCTCGCATTGTGTGACATGTATACTGTACGCCCTATCGACATCAGGGCCATAGCCGCCACAAGCATATCGTGGTTGGCAGGATTGGATACCGAAAATCTTATTCTACATGGGGTGCTATGGATATCCCTGGGTGAAAGTCCCTAAACCTTTATGGTACTAGGAGGTTCCTCCAATGTCTAGACCGAGTAGGTGCATGTGCACCAAATGCCGATTAACAGAAAGCCGCGCTTTCCACTGTGTCATGGTCAGTTAAAAGAGGATGAGGCCTTACCCGCCCGAGAGGAGGGGGCAAAGCTAGGCTGAGTTTGACCAGCTCGAGGAATGGGTTCGTTATCGACGGGCCGAGCCCGATATTGGTAGGCGGATAGTGAGGTCTCTTTCACTCACCTTATTGTGCACAATGGGGCGGCAATCTGGTTAGCGTGTACTAGACCCGGTAATATTCCAGAGTTGAACTGTATTGATATGTGGACTTAGATGAGGATTCGTATGCTTGATTTGCATCTCGCATCGCATGGCCTTGGTACAGCCGACATCATTCATGCCTTGCATCGCATAGCCTTGGTACGGCTAATGGTATTCATGGATTCATCAGCATGTTTCGCATTACTCTGATATTATATAACTGTATTACTACCTTGCGTACACAGTCTCACCACCCTCTAAGCTTTCTATAAGCTTATGCACGACCGCTGCGTGCAGGTGACGTTGGACTGCAGCAGCGCTGAGGCAGGAGTGCATAGCAGATCATCTTGGAGCTTTTTGGCCATTATCATTGTATTTCCCTTTTTGCTCATTATACTTGTAAAGTTTTTTATCATAGTGGAAATGTGATGGAGTTTTTGGTTGTTGTTTGTGGATTATGCCTTTGGTTATGCTTATTACTAATCAAACTAATGTTGAAAATCCTCCTCGTAGCATCCCAGGATCGGAACTTGGTGAATGGGCGTTGGGAGCCGAGAATAGAGTACTACAGAGGCTGTCGGCGTCGGATTCGGCGATCAGAAATTTTGTGAGCCCGGTTTCCGAGTTCGGGGCGTGACACTCATTCCTTTTGTACGTAGCACAATACCGCCTTTAATGTATGGTATATCTTCTTATTCTACCTTTCTTAATCTTTATTCATCTCTAGTCATCCCAACCTAGAGCACGTCTAAGTGCTCCTGTATGCTCCGAGGCATAAGAAGCTCCTCATCGACTCTGTTAGCATCAGCTCATACATCATTCTCATCTCTTTCTTCATCCTCGGCTTCTTCTTCTTCACTCTCCTCTTCGTCCTCTTCAATGTCATCCCCAAATTCTTCATCTCCAGCCCTCTGCTACTTGGGGTCGATGCCCATATGATTCAACGTATCGTTAATGATCAACTTGATCACTTTGGGCTCATCGTTGGATCCCCAAATCAATACTGCTAAACTAGCCTACACACGAAGCAACAGAATGGGAGGCCCACTGTAATATAACATTGTCGCCTTCAGAATATGGTAGAGCACAATCATGGAGAGACAAACGTCCTCCCCATGCCCTACCTGGTGGAAGAGTTCTACCATGTAGTTAGGTAGCTCCGTACAATTGCCCACCCCCAGGTACACATTAAATGTGAAGATGTGGTGGAGCACTTGATTCGGCTTATGAGCAAGGTGAGTAAGCTGCCATTTTTCTCTAATTGACGAGCCGAACGCACAAATGAACCATGCGCTCATTCTAGCAATGTTCCGACTTCAAATTTCCTTCATCGATTTGAACGTTTCCCCATGGTACGCCAAGCACCTATGAGATAGCTTCTATGTCAATGCCAATCACGCATCCATCGTAACTAATATTAAATCCCAAAGGGTTCACGCGAGGATTGCTGATTAAGGCGTAAAATTACCCCACATTGGCCTGATGATTTTCTTAGCATATGGGCTCCATCCACGTTGGGCAAGCCAATTTAGTGCACCGTACTTAGTGAACAATCGATTGTCCACCACACACTAGAAGATCACATTTTGGCTAGCATACCTACCCAAATCTATTGTGGGTTAAGCAGGTTGGACCGCGAAAGCTCTTGATGTTCCTTCTTTTCTCACCACTCATAGCTTGGCCTCGCCTCATCAAGAGCCATTCTTTTCTTCCCCATGAGGGAAAGAAACAAGGGAATCAGAAAGGAGGTAATGAATGCAAGGAAAACCATGTTACCTTGATAGAGTATGTGATTTTAAAATGTAGAGGTAAATAGAAGGTATGAAAGAGGAGATGGAAGAAGAAGATAAAGATTTTGCAAAAAATTTGCAAAGATGGAAGTTTTTTGGGAGCTTGAGAGGTGGGTATTCTTAGAGTTTTGGGAGAGTACGGGTTCAGAGTGGAGGAAATGGGTCGGAATCGGGTGAAATGGGGTTAGTGGGGCTTGGAAATAGAATAATCAAGATTTTGGAAGAAGAGGAGTTTGGGTTGTGGGGATTTGGGGAGAGGAAGGACTTAGTGAGGGGGATAATAAGGAAAAATATGAGAGGGTTTGAGTAACACCCCATACTTTTCAGTACTCAACTCAGGTATTACCATGAAGACCTTACTTAGTAACACACTAACCTTCGTTTTAGCTTAAATTAGGCAGAGAGATCTTCTTCCATAGAGCAAACCATCTATCTATTGATTCTCAAGATGGACCATCACACCATCAGAAAAACCTATTCTTAGGATTACAATACATCATAGATAAATCAAACCATCCATTGTCAATGTTGGACGCTAGATCATCAGATTTATCGCTCGTCGCATACCCCACAACCTAATGATCAATCCATACCAAACCAATTCAAGTTAACGGTTAATCAAACAATCCAATTGTCTGCTTAGGATAACGACCATTAAATTTCCTCTAAAATTGACTGGGAGCCTATAGGAGCCCTGGAGATCGGATCTAGAGATGATCTGACTGTCGAGTTGATGGAAACCCACAAATAGAACCCAAATACACTTAGTGTGGTCCACGTGAGTTATGGGTCTACCTCAACACTGGACTGATGTCCCGTTTTGAGCAATAGATCAGGATGGTCATAGTGGACTTCACAAGACATCCCAGTGGGCCCCATTTGATGACTTGCAAGTGCACCAGAGGGTGTGCACCCATTAAACACCCAATTATAAAACTCGGTCAAACCGTGTTCAACCCGTGCCTGAAGAGGAAAATCCTCTTCCTCCTTTCTACTTCCCATGTTCGCGCGGTTTAAATGGGCAATACCCAATTGCATTAGTTGAGGCCCACCATATAGAGTTATCGAGGAGATCCAAACTGTTCATCGTGTAGATAAGCTAAATCCAACCAAAACCCCTTCAACCTCATATGCCAATACATGCATGTGTACGCACTATCTTGGGTGCCAAGTTGAATGTGTTCGGTTGTTTTTCCAGAAACGGAATTTTGTTTCTTGCTGCACGTTAACTGGTAATCTGAGAGGTCTTTTCTCCCTCAATCCTAACCGTTCGTCCAACAAATCTCAACCCTTCGAAGTAGGGCTTCTCCAGCAAGGATAAACACATGCGAAGGGAATCTTTTCCATTTGGGGTGTTGGCTCGATCCCATCCGTCAGTTCATTTCTAGAAGCTAGTAAAGAAGAAGGAAAAAAAAAAGAAGCATTCTCGGAGTCATCCCTGACTAGAATTAGGCAGAATCCGACCTGATCCGAATCGAACTGAAGGCCTGGATCTGTGCGGTTCGAGTAGGACCACTCAGATCCAATTGTACATCGGATCGAGTTTAGATCATGGTCAATCCGGACCAATCCGATCCGAAATCCGATCCAATTTGGTCAGGTACTATATATGCAATACTTTTTATTTTAATTTTTTTACTACCCGCCTCACCCAAACGAAGCCCTAATCCCTCTCTTCTCTTTCTCTACCCAAACAATGCCGCACCCACCCATCTCTCCTCCTTTCTCTCCCTCTTTCTCTCCCCTCCTTCTTTCTCTCCTTCTTTCCCACCTCTCCTTCTTTCTCTCTCCTTTCTCTCCCTCTCTCTCCCAATCTTGATTCATCCCAGTCCGAATCGACTGGACAGACTCAACTCGATCTGACTCGGTTCGGTTTCCCTGACTGAATCGGACTCGGTTCGGGTCAGGCTAGCAAAGATTCAGATCAGATCGAGTTAGCCCTGCTGGACTTGGTCCCGGATCGAATCGAGTTTAAGTCAGGTTATTAGAAAAATCGGATCGAGTTGAGTTAGACCCAATCCAGTCCAACTCAACTCGATGCCCACCTCTATCCTTGACGTTCATTCTAGGGTTTCTGGAAGCCTTTCATGGCCGCTGGGAGTTCTCAAGAGAAAGCTCGATTGCATGCAAGTTATCGTGCGCTACACCTCATCTCGAGAAAACACTAAGTTTTTATTGCTTTCCACCCAGAAGATGGGTTCCACGGTGCTTACTGGACCAATCTGGACCATTTAGAAGCATCAAGTAAGGTAAGCCATCCGATCGAGTTCTACCATGATCACTAGGATCATCTTCCTCAATCGACTGAGAAAACCATCACAATTTGGTGGGGCCCATTTCCTAATTAGGGTTATCCATCTAATGGTCCATGATGTCAGAAATCCAAATGTAGCATTAGATTAGTGCCATACAAGCAATCTTGGTCGATTTTGGGGATAGATCATTTTGTTGTGCTTGGGTTTAACCTCACTTAGGAGTAATTAATCCCATAGATTAGTTGCTTTTCGAACCATCTAGAATACGGGTAGAGAGCCGCTTATAAACTTGTCTTTTAAGGCTTCTCTTTCCAAAAATAGAAAGCCTGAGAGAGAGAGAGAGAGAGAGAGAGAGAGAGAGAGAGAAAGAGAGAGACTTTGTCCTGTTGCACTAGGTGGACTCGGCCGAGTCGTGGGTTGAGTCAGTTGCATCTGGGCTAAGCTCGGGCTGAATCCAGCCCCTATTTGACTGAGTTAGAAGAAGAAAGAGAGAAAAAGAAAACAAAATGAGAAAAGAGAAGGAGAAAAGAGAAAATGGGATGGAGTGAGCGCCTGAATCTTCCCATACTAGGTTGACTCATCCGAGTCGCTGGTGCGATTTTGTCTGAGTTGTTGGTCGAGTAGAGAAGACAAAAAAGAAAAGGTAGAAGGAAGACAGGATGAAAGAAGAAGGAGAGAATCAGTAAGAGAGCAGGGAACTTAAGTCAACTCGCTATTGAGTTTGGACTCACTGGCGTGACTCAGTCCATTCTCTGAGTCCCTGTCCAGTCTCCATTTTGGTTCAAGGAATCTCTGGACTTCTAGAGAGAGGGTAGAAAGGCAGGGAAAGAAGGGGGAGAGGAAAGGGAAGTCACTAGCCGGGACTCTATTAGCTGCCGAGTAAAGTACTGAGTTAATTCAGTCATCTATTTTGATGCCGAATTTCTAGTGTTGTTGTGGGATTGATTGTGCTAGTGTGTTTTAATTTGTAAGATAGGATAGGAAGAAGAAAGAAAGGAAGGAGAGAGAGAGAGAAAGAGAGAGAGAGAGAGAGAGAGAGAGAGAGAGAGAGATGTCGTTGAGTCATTGGATCGCTAACTCGTTGACTTGGGATTGAATCACTGACTCATTTGTCTCATGATTTAACACTGGCCGTTGGCTGATAAGAGCGTCTCTGTTCAAGTTAGAGGAGAAGAGATGGAAAGATACATAAGAAGTAGAAGAAAGGAAGAGGAGTGTGGAAGGAGAAGAGAGTTGAGGGCTATGTCGACTCAATGAGTCAAACCACTCATTCTTCAGACGAGTTAGGTTAACTGCAAGTCAAGATTGGTCATGTTAGCAACATTACATGAGGTAAATGCCCCTCGTATGTTTTCATTTATTCAATGCAAGTTTTGTAGCATTTTCAAGTTAATGTAAAGGCTTGTTGTGTTGATTTAGTGAGGCAAGGTGGGATTTGAATCAAGTTTGAGTTCAACCAACCAAGGACCCTTGTTAACATCGAACTCATAGCGCAACATGCTGAAGTTCTATAGACTCGTCTCCGAGTCGCACTAAATTGCATCAAGTTAAATTGAGTCAGATTGAATCCATTCCATTTCAACTTGAGTGGTAGACCTCTAATCGTCTCTATGTGGAGATTTTAATATTATAATAAACCTTAGTACAAGTTTAGGGTTAAGATAGAGTTAAATCTTAATTCCAATTCTTATATAACAATTGTGGGATAATCTAAGATAATTGGATGATATTCATGAATTAGGGATTGGAATTGATCTCAAAGCTATCAGCGATTTCTAAACATCATTTGACTAAAATATAGTCCACACTCAAAGGTGAGGATTACCCTTCAAGCTTTTCTAAATTATGATAGTTAGCTTTGTTCATTTATCTTATGGATTACAAAATATAATATTCAGTGGATATGATGATAAATATTAGTTTCTATTAGAGAAATTCTTTATAAATGATTGATGATTGGATTTAAATTCAAGTATTTGAACATGCTATAGATCCTAAATATTCTAATTCTTGTTTAAAATAAACACTTTATATGCGTAAGTGTTATTGATATTATACATGACCTGTTTTACCACTTGTGATTACGTGATGGTGTTTTTAGAGGTCCTCGAACTAGCGACCGTTTGTGTAATAGATTGTATGAAATTATGTTGTGGACTTACCATCTTGTGAATCCTTTGTCCCTACGTGGCTTTTGGGAATACTCACTTTTTATTGCGACCTTTTATGGACTTTTGCCCTGTGTGGCTTTGATGAACCAAGTTCGTATAACCTTGCGATGATAAGTTCTACTTGTTGAACTCTGATTGGCCACTAGTTGAAAAGGTTACCATTAAACATCCTAGTCGTTGAGTCTCATGAGCCGATGATGGTGGTATGGGACACTATACCCGAGTTATTGGACTATGCTGGGTGACAAGTCCCCCCATAGTAACCTTTGAGCTTTCTTAAAATGGTTATTTGTAATTGGAATAATAATGGTTGGGCTAATCATGCATTTTATGGCATGCAAACTTTACCAGGTGGTCGATATAAGACGCGGGGTTTTCTTGGGTCACTATGGGTTGTACCGTAAAGTATTTTACTATGCGATCCTAGGTTATTGTCGCGTGCATTTGACTACTATGGGTTGTTCTTTACACATAGACTTTTTCGGATACCTAGTTCTCCTTGGGCGTATTGTAGAGTACTTTTCCAGGAGGCTAGTTCGCCCTGGGTGTCCTCGTTGCATTGTCTTTTCTGGGTGGTTGGTGTCATTTGGGTGTACTTCGAGTACTTTTTCGGGTGGCTAGTTCTCATTAGGTAACCTTTTTGCTAGTTGGATGGGCATTCCCAGGTCTATGAGCATATGCATGCATTCATGCATGTAAACAAGAATATCATTGTGAAATTTATTTAATGTATGCGCATATGATGAACTTTGTTTTATTACTATATATGATGATCATTGTGAAATATTCATTATAAACTGTTCTTGACAACTATGCTTAATTATCATGGTGTTTTTTTAAATCTTGGGGGTTATACCAAACTGGGATAGCCATTAATGCTATCAAATCATATTTAGTGTACAAGAGACGTACATGATGCGCATGGTGCTCATGTGGAGAATGGGAAGCTAGATGAACTTACAGCTCTATATATAAATTTTATTCAGGTTGAATTTGTACTTTCCTATATTTGTGAAGACTTAGGACATTAGTTTGTATAAGTCTTCGCGTAGCCACTTGTACATCTTGCATATCTGGCATGTATATCTGGCCATTTCCTTTATGCTTGATTTGTTATCTCCCTCACTCAGAAAAGAAAAAAAATACACACACACACACATAAGGTGAAATGTCGGCTATATTTAAAGGTTACCACTTGGGATTTCGAAAAACGAGTATTAAACTCGGGTTATAAGAATCGTGGTGTTACAGTTTGGCTCTTAAACCCCTCCCACACATTGGATTTTTGTTGCACAATCGGTCCCAATGGTGGCACCATCGACCATTGGCCAAAAATCCATTTCCGGCAATGGCACCGTAGTGCTAGCAGTGCCACTGTCCCTCCTTTTTTGAAAAACTTGGAGGTGGCGTCGTCGCTATTTGTCCTCTCTACGGTGGTGGCACTAGTTTGATGGTGGCATTGCTGCAATCAATCCAAATTCTAAAATTTTTGACAACAGCATCACCGATTGCTGGCCAAAACTCAAAAACTTCTAGGTTTTACACTCGCCAGTTGGGTTCCTACTAAGCCCGGGTCACTCCTTCAACACACACCACTCGAAGTTTTACCTAAAAATGGGCGTTTGGATCATAAGTTATTTGAAACAAGCCACTTTAATCCCAAGCAGTGCACCTTACCTCTACTTGTCCAACAAATAACCTACTTATCAACCCTCTCATTCTTACTTCCCTATTGATTTCCTCTTCAAGAACATAAGAAGGGTGGAAGAGCTGGAAATATGTATTGAAGTAACTAAGTAACTTCAAATGAGCAGTTACCTATAACTAATCACAAATCCAACGTATTTGTCTATAATAAGTTACTCATCTATTGTTGTAAGAAAAAGAGGTAACTTATTCAGTGGTATTTAAAACGAGTATGAAAATCCACTTCCTAGGGCTATAACCTACCGAATCAACTTATTCCAAGTCAAAATTATTTGTCCTCTAGTACTCTGTACGCAACAATAACCACCAAGGCAATGCTAAGTTTTTTATTTCTAAGTTCGAGTTTAAAACTTACCAAACAATTGGAAGTTCACTCCTGATGTCCAATGTCACTAGTTTCTAGCTCCTAACTACGTTAGCGAACGCAATATAGAAAGTCCCCAACCCATGGTCCAGTTTAATTCTAAACTCATGCTCTCATACTAACATGTAACCCCCCGAATTTCAAGGGTCAAGCACGAACTTCATTCTAGATATTCTGGATGTCACTTACACTTTGTGAAAGCATGATTTAACTATATTTTAACCTAATATCCGAGCAATCATAGAACTAAGTTAAACAGTGAAATATACTTTGAAATAAATGTGTCTAAAACATACAATAGACCAAAATATAAATAGTACATCTATCCAAAGTATGAGGTCCACAACTAGGGCCCAATATACAGTTCCGAAATAAATAGGAAATGTGTCATGATCATAATCTATTACAAAAAAATCTCCACCAAATCTAGCCGAGCGGTGAGCTGACTACAACTGCCCATCCGATAATTGGAAGTAGGAGAACTCTTAGTCCATGTACGCGTCCTCTAACGTGACCGCCTTAATAGCCCCTGTATCTATAGGAATGTCTGGTTAGTGTTTTAAAACACAATGGTTTTATCAATTCTAAGTTGCACATGTTATCAACTCAATAAGCACATGTAATGATAGAATAGGTAAACAAACACTTCATATCTAATCTTGTTAGGTGCATGAATGTTAAAATGAAATGATGCATGAGCCTTGCAATCTAGCACTCCCTCACAAATGACTTCAACACCTATTTCCCAAATGACAATACTCCCTCATCACATGACTTCAACTCTGATTGTAACAATCTATTTTAATCTAATGTGATTGACATGCATGATTAGCCATGTAGTTATTAGGTCATATTAATTTAACATATTGGCGAAGCTAGAGTACTACTATTTTATCATGGGTCTCAACTGGATCACTAGCTTGGAGTGGCTATAAATGCTCTTTAGCCATGTCACTTGATCCATTTTGGGTTCATCACCTTAATCAATCACACATAGCAGGAAAGTTATTTTCATCATTGCTCACGGATACTATGGGGAAGCTTGTCACCCAACTTAGGGCGACAACTTGAACATGGTGTCCCATACCACCATACTCTATTCATGAGTCTTGTGGGATCGTAGAATTAATGATTATAAGTAAACTCATTCAAGGGGAATGGTGGTATCCTATATTCAATCGAACGTTATCATACAATATGATCAGTCATGCATTAGACTAATCTAATTGACATAAGAGAACTATTGCGTAAAAGACATTAGGTGTAAAGCATCCCGTGTAGTCCAACTACTGACGTCGTCCGTGTTCAACCCTGGTCAACTAAACAAGCCTTGGGTGGCCAACCTAATACAGGTTACCCTCTAACTTGAATGATTTTCCGATTGACCTGACATCAAAGATGGTTTTAATTATTAAGCTAATAACCAGATAATCTTTTAAGCAATCTCACAAAGTTAAGCATAAACCCTAAAATCAACATTTTTATTCATTCAGGCATATCATCGAGCGTGCAAATAATCAGAAGCAAGTAATAATAACATTTGCAGAAATAAATTATAAGTAACAATGTTATGCTATGAAAACCCTATTCACAATAATGATTTATTAACCGAGACCCTCAAGTGTTGATAAAAGGTAACCTAAGAATAGTGGTCCGCACCTTGCGATAGTTCACCCGACTTAAAGCTCTCTTAAGGTTAGGGTTTTAGGGAAAGATCACTGAAATCTTGAAATTCATATAAGCCTTCGCAAGATTTGATAGATTCAACCTAATAGATCTAAACTTGTGAAATAAGACTCAAACTTTACCTTTAATCACTGGAAAAAAGGCTCCAACAAAGGATCTGAGGATGGCTAGTACGTAGATCAAAGAGGAGAAAGTCAAACCCTTAGTCAATCGATCTCTCTCTCTCTCTCTCACTCTTCTTCTTCTTCCCCTCTCTTTAGCTCTTTCTCTTCCAATATCAGGGCACAAATTCTTATGGCAAAAGGGGGTGTGAAATGGTGAACTTGTTATAGTGCCAGAATGGGTGCAAATGGCCCCAATGGCTAGGTATTAGCTATAATAACCTATGAGATATCATTTCTAACCAGTGGGACCACCAGGAGGTGTATGTGCCAATCTAAGCCAAGGGGTAGTTGTTCACTAGGAGATTCATGTTTGGATACAACTATTTGACGACCGGACATGCCAATTAACAAGGAAGGTGCTAATTTAGTTCGACGGTCACTAAGTGTCGATCAGGGTTACAACTATACAAATGTGTGTAGGGTAATAATCTAGATTAGTTTCCTAAGTTTGATCATCATCTAACGGTTCGAAAGTCACAAATTCATTGAAGGCTGAATGGTAAACATTTCACTTAAGTTTAGGTTATCACATAAGGCACTCTCACACTCCATGTACTTATCCTTCAGGCCCAAGTTGAGTGATCCTAGATGCTATCTCAGCCCAATATCCGCGATGGACATCAAACTTAACATGATGGATGTTTCCATATAATTTCAAGTCTAGCAGACTACGAATGCCGGATCTAAAGATATTTCAATTAATGATGGCATTTTTGGAACATAATGATGGCATTTTTGGAACAAGTTGCACCTAAAAATTTCTCGCGGGTGACAGTTAATGTTAGGATTAGCTAAGTTCATGACATTACCCATTTCGAAGTAGTAAAACTGGGTATTCAGTTCTAATTATCCTAAACCTGTCAATTCTAGTGTATTAGGGCATTTAGTGGGGTTAGTACGACCTTTTAATGGTTCTGCTCATAGATGTACTAGGATTTTTTAACGAAAATTTATAAGACATTACATACAATTTCATATGATATGGCCCACCTACACATCCACTCCAATCTGATTGATATTTGGAGGTTTGCCTTATATCAACCTTTAAAAAGCAATGAAGTGTGCAGATCAGGCCCCACAAATACCAGTGAACCCAAAACATTTTTCAAGTGAAAAACAAAACAAGTCTCTCTAACATACATGTTTTGTTTTGTTTTGTTTTTTGTTTTTAGTTTTACATGCATAAGGTGTGCTAAAGTGCACTATATATGTGCATGGGTTGGTCCCATGATAAATTTGAATAGTCCATCATGTGGGCCCTATGCATAAATCCTATTACAATAAAAAACAAATAAAAATAATAATAATATAAAACAATTATTTTAAAACCACAAGGGTCTCAACCATTAAACTAATCAATCATGTCTATTAAAATATGGAATTATAAATATAAGAACTAACACATGTCTGTGAATGAGAAAAAATTAAGTGTTATCACATCACCCTAGTCCTCTAATATCTGCCATTCTTGCAGACCAGACATCGTCCTTGATTTTTGTAAATCAGACACTGTCTTCAAATGAGTGCAATCCTTACTCAAGTTGCCCATTGACCCATTGTTGGCCCAACTAGCCCCGATTGCGAGAACCCATCTTGTTGTCCTTATTTAGGGGCCCTAGTCCTTGTTGCTCCTTTGTATTTCTTTGGGCTTCTGGTCTTGGTTGGTAAGAAGAGAGTTTTCTCACTTCTCTTTTCAAAAAAGTTGTTATGCAAATTCTAGGTAACCTTCCCTGGACCTTCGAGAACCTGCATAGGGAGCAGATAAAGGAGACCTTGGCTAGAGTAGGGAACCCTCTGATTCCAATGTTTATTTTAGAAATCTGGGTCTAGTCGAAAGCAGGGTTTTAGGCTTTGGATTGTGCATACCTTTCACCATTAGGGATGCTCCTCTTTATAGGCAGGAGATTGTGGTGGAGTGGGGATGATCCCTTTTTTTGGTAGGTACGTATTGCGAAGGGTTTCGGATCCCGTTCTTGTAGTGAAGATTTCCCAAGATCCTCGGCCAAGGATCTCGGGTGGATTCTGTCTTGTGGATGCCTAGCTAGATCTTTGGCTGGGATTTTGGATAGATATCGTCGAGACCAGGTCAGAACCATCAAGAGTGGAACAGTGTCATCCTAGGTTATACCGACCTGGATCCTTTGGTGAATGGTGGTCAAGGTCCTCTTAGCATTGGTTAGATTAACGGGCTCTCTAACCTGCTCTTAAGGATGGTCATGGGTTCGAGTCCGAGCTAGTTTCATCCTCAGAATTAGTGCCTTTAGTTGCATTGGCTGTCGGCTGACCCTGTCAAGTGCATGGGGTTCCGATCTGACCTTATCTTCATTAGACGATCTATTTTTCCCATAGTAGTAAGCCCCCTGCTTCCAAGTTCATTAAGCAGACTTGGAAAGTAAGTCAGACTAGGTCAGGTCGAACCATCTTGTGTTAGGGAAGTCGGATTTTCTTGTCATTAATGTAGTGTAAGGTAGTGTGTACAGGGATCGGGGCGTATCTGCAATCATGATACGCTGCGCTCGAGGTCACATGTGCAGTTAGCACCTATTTGGTGCTTGGCGTATGGGGTGCTGACGCGTGCCCCGTCCTCGATCGTAGAGCTGCCCGACTAGTGGTGGTGCTCCATGTGTCTGAGAGGGAGTGTCGAGGATCTGTTTTTCAGCTACACATTAAATGCGAGCATTAACTGCTCGCATGAGTTAGCCTGTTATAAGAGGGGGTGCCCTAGCATCACCCAGGGTCATTTGCCCCTTTGCCTTTTTGCTGCGTTTTCTTCTCTTCTCCACCATTAGACGATTTTCGATAAGACTTCAAGCGTTCTTCCCCGGTGAGCGTCTCTCTTGCTCTTCTATCCCCCTTTCCTCTCCTTTGTCTTTTTCTTTTTCCTTCGGGTTTCATCTTCCGACGGCCTTCTTACCTAGAGAATATGTCTGAGTTCGAATCTACGGGAGGGGACCCCCGGTTGTGATGGTGGGGCAGATGATCTCCACCTTATGTCGAACCCACTGTCACCATTGGTGATGATGAGCAATAAGGACTTTCAGACATCCCATGAGTCATGAATCATGAAACAGTCCTCGGCCAAATGGCCAGAGGATGCAGAGGGGGCTACCCTGGCAACGGAGGAAACTAGTGGGTCTTCGTCAGAGGCGGAGGAGAGAGGGCCAGTAGGGTCCACACTAATGGAGGCCGAGCTGGTGCGTATTAGGTTGGGGTATCACATTCCTGGCTCTGTGATACTCCGAGCTCCCAAACGAACCCCGCGACGGCGAGGTGGCTATCTACCAGGTCGCCCTCCAATATGGGTTAAGGCTTCCTCTACAAAACATAGCGAGGAAAGTCCTCGCATATCTAGGGTTAGCTCCAGGGCTAATCCTTAATGCCTGTAGAGCATTGGTGGAGTCATTCATTCTCTGATTTGAGCTGACCGTGAATGAGTTTCTCCACTTGTACCAGGTGAAATTAAACCCCTTTCATGAGGGTTGGTACTACTTTGTGCTTGGCCAAGGACTGACAAGGCCATGATCACAAACGTCTCGACCTCGAACAAAAATTGGAAGAGCAAGTGGCTCTAGGCATCGAGGGATTAGCAAGCTCCATGAACTTTCGGACTGTGTTCTTGGGTCCCGACCTCATTCTCTAAACTAGGTCGGTATATCCGAACTTATTTTTCCTTGATTTTTTGTTTTCTTCATCCATGATTAGTCATTTTTTGGCAGTTCTGCAGTACCCTGCTGAAGTGGGGGAGGAGGAGTGTTCTCGGATTGTCACGGCAAGGTCGTTAAATGCTGAGTTGAGATCGTGGAGGTAGCTAATCACACCCGAGTTGCTGCTTAAATCATGTCTTGCTTTATTCTTAAAAGGTATATCTTTAGGAGATAGTCAAAAATTCTCTTCGCCCTTATACGTTTACCAACCATTACTTCTTGTCATGTAGAGATGCCTGATCAAAACTAGTCCAAGCGAAAGGCCCCTTCCATGGCCGAATTGATCCAGAAGAAGCCAAGGCACACTCTGAGGAAGAAGACGACCATCGACTCTGCCTCAGTTTCCCTTCCGCTCCTCCAGACCAGCCGGTGGTCTCAAGAGGAGTCGAGGTTGCCCCCAGGGTGACTTGAGCCTTCCTCACCCCAGCTGGGTAGTCCGACTTGGGGCCGGGGTGGCGAAGCATGGGGCCCCCTCAAGTCGGCCATTACTGCGATAGAGGGCCTCATGCACTGGATAGCTCGGCACGTCCTTGATGCCAAGTTCACCAGGGTGATGGATATGCCTCTGGAGGGTGTCGTCGGCCATTTGGCGGCTCTTTTCTACAGAGTAAGTTGTTTTCATCATGATGGTCATCTTTCTTTATTTAATAACTTTTTGTGCCTTCTAATTGTGGATTTGCTTTCAGTTTGCCCCCTCTCTCTTGAATGTCCGTCGCGAGATATTGCGCAACAAGATGGAGTGCAAAGAGGTAAAGACGACCTTATTGCAGAAGGGCATCGAGTCCGAATAGCTCCGCTTCAAGAAAGATGCTCTAAAGGCCCAAGTGGAGGCGTCGAGGACCGAGCTGGAAGCAGTGAAGGTGCTTCTCAAGGAAGCTCAGGAGAAGGGTGCTCGGTGAAAGTCCAAGTTGGGGGAGCTAAGGCATAGCCACAATGTCAAGATGAAGGAGGCCTAGGTGGCCATCTCGAAAGCCAAGGAGGCGGCCGTGGAGGAGTTGAAGGCCTCCAAAGAGTGGGAGGAGGAGAGGGATATGTTGTATGGCACTGGGTACGACAAGTGCCTGGAAGACGTTAAGGGGGTGTATCCCAAGCTCGACCTATTTGCTTTCGAGGTCAGCCCCTTCGAGGATTCTACTCCACCGAAAGCTGAATCTCCCCGACCTATCTACTTTCGAGGTTGGCCCCTTATGATTGTTTGATTGTTTGTGTGAATCTTCTAAGTGGACTGGTCGGGTCAATTTTTTTTGTTAATTGGTAGGTTGACCTTTTTAGGTTGTGCCAGGGGTTAAGTGTGAGCCTTTCTTGTAAATCGTGTAGTCCTGACCATTTTATTTATTTAGCAGCATGACCTCTTATTTAAGGGTCAGGCGACTGGTGAGGACTGTTTCTCCCTTATTGTAGACGATGAGTAGAAGGTAAAATGTCACGACCTCAGGATTTTTATTGTAAATTTTGAAGAAAACATGTAAGTTCTGACTTGGTCAACTATTGTAGATTTTAGGTAATAAAATTGTAAATTTAGGCTCTAGGGGATCTCGGCTTTCATGGGTAGTAGATTTTTAGGTGCTCGGCGTTCATGAATGCGGCAGAGGTCGTCCTTCTATACTTTCGAGTCGGTAGAATCGGGCGACCTACTGTTGTCAAGTTGCGACTTTAAATTGGGCTTGTCCCCTCTTTTCTTCAAGTAGGTCGACGTCTAGGGCCATCTGCTCTGCATTCTGAGTTTCATCGTTGAAATGGATCCGAGTAGTGGGGAGCCTGATCTCGACTAGGGTTATGGCTTCGGCCCCGAAGGCTAGGGAGAAAGGAGTCTCCTGTGGCTATTCGGGTGGTAATTCGGTATGCCCATAGGATAAGGGGGAGTTCTTCGGCCTAGACACCTTTAGCTTTCTCAAGCTTGGTTCGGAGATGATTTTTAATAATCTTGTTGACCGCTTTGACCTAACCAGTAGCTTAGGGGTGTCGAGGTGATGAAGAAACATTTCATATTCCGATGTTTTCACACATACTTCGGAATCGATTGTTGTCAAATTGCATCCCGTTGTCCGAGACGATTGTGTGTGGGATTTCATATTGGCAGATGATATTTTTTCAAATAAAGTCGATAACTTTTCACTCGGTGATCTTGGCTAAAGACTTAGCCTCGGCCCATTTGGTGAAGTAGTCGACCGCAATGACCGCCAACTTGGTCTGACCATTCCCGGTTGGCAGAGGCCTGATGATGTTGATTCCTCATTGGGTGAAGGGCCACGACCCGGTCATAGGGATCAATTGTTTAGGTGGATGATGAGGTATCGCTGTGAATCTTTGGCATTTATTGCACCTCTGGGTATACTCCTTTGCATCCTTCTGGATAGTCTGCCAGAAGTACCCCTGCCAGATGACTTTGTCAGCGAGGGCACAACTACCAAAGTGGTTGTCGTAAATCCCCTCATGTATGTCTCTGAGAACATAGTTTGTTTTCTCAGATCAGAGGCACCAAAGGTATGGGAGGGAAAACCCTTGCTTGCATGGAGTGTCTCCGATTATGGCATACTGAACTGACATGGACCGGAGTCTGCATGCCTCGAGCTAATCATCAGGGAGTCTTCATTCCTGTAGGTAGCTGGTTATTGGGTCCATCTAGGTCAATTTTAAATCTATTAGAAGGACCACATTTGGTCCAGATTCACTGATACTCGGTTCGGCTAGAAACTTGATTGGGATTGCCTTTGGGATGTCATCTTCGGGTGTTGTGGCTAGCCTTGCCAACATGTCCTCCTTGGAGTTCTCCGACCCAGGGATTAGGCCGATATTATATTTTGGGAATTTGCCGATAAGTTCTCGGGCTTTTTGCAAGTAAGCTTTCATTCTCTCTTCATTGGCCTAGTATTCAATGGTTATTTGGTTGACGACGAGCTATGAGTCTCTGTGAACTTCCAAGTTCTGGGCTCCCATTTCCACTACAAGTCTGAGCTCAACCAATAGTGCTTCGTATTCTGCCACATTGTTTGATGTTTGGAATTCAAATATCAAAGCATATTGTATACAAGTCTAATCTGGAGCTTCTAAGACTACCCCGACACCGCTACCTTTAGAATTGGATAAGCCATTGATGTATAGTGTCCAAGTCAGCAAATCTGGCTCGGCCGCTTGACTCACAGGCTGATTGGTCTCGTTGTTCGGACCGGTCTTCAAGTCGTTTATGCACGCAAGCTCGACAATAAAATCGGTCACTTCTTGGCCTTTGATGGCTGTTCAGGGCTAATATTTAACATCGAATTCGTTGAGCTCTATCACCCATTTTGTAAGTCTTTCTAACATTTTAGGTTTCCGAAGTACCTAGTGGAGGAGTTAATTGGTCGGGACAATAATAGTATGGCCGCCTGGAAGTACGGTCGGAGGCGGTAGGATGAGACAACCAGAGCCAGAGCGAGCTTATCGATGTCTGGATACTTGGTCTCGGTTGGGACCAGGGCTTTGCTGACATTGTACATTGATAGTTGTTTCCCTTCTTGTTCCCGGATGAGGGCTAAGTTGTCTGCTGCAAAAGATGAAAAAATCATCTCTCTTTAAATAATTGGATGATTCAATTTTTAGTTTTCTTAAAATTAAAATTTTAAAAATAATTTATAAAGAGAAGAAGATAATAAATATTATATTTAGACTAATTTAATTATAGAAAATATTAAAAAAATACCAAGATTCAGTTATCATGATAAAACATTTTTAACAAAGAAGGCGTGCAGTTGGAACACAGGACTTTTAAATTGAATGATAAATTGAATGATAAAACATTTTTAATAAAGAAGACGTGCAGTCGGAACACGAGACTTTTAGATCCTGCTCTCTTTCAACTGGGCTATCTGAGTAATCTGATAAATTGAATGATAGAGTAAAAACGGATGCGGATTGTATCCTACGCAGCGGACGGAAATTGGTCCAGGGAGGGGCTCTGTGGAGCCACCATGATGCATGGGTTTTAACCACGCCATTCATTCATTTTTCCAAGTTATTTTAGGTTATAAGCTAAAAAATAAGGCTGATCCAAGGCTCAAATGGACCACACCATAGCAAGCAAAGGTGATAATAACGTCCACTGTTGAAACCTTCCTGGGGTCCACCATGATGTTTAGATTTTTTTTTACACGCGCTGGTGTAGAGCACGAGTCTACACATGCCTGTGCGCCCAAAGCACCTGCGAGACCCACCCTAGCGCGGTTCATTTCCTGAAGTCACTGCATCCGAAGCGGATTAGCGGCTCCCCGGCCTCACCTAACACAGTGCTGCCCTGACCGTGCGGTTTTGATGTATACATCCACGCCGTCCATCTATTATCCCAGCTCATTTTAGTGAATGAGCCGAAAAATGAAGCAGATGTAAATCTCAGTCGAACCACCCTACAGGAAAAAAAAAAAAAATTTTGATGATTTACCATTAAAAACTTATTGTGGATGACAAAAGTTATGAATCAAGCTGATATTTGTTTTTCCCATCATCCATTTCCATGTGACGTAAGGAACGAGTTGGATGAAAAATAAATATTATGGTGGGCCATAGAAATTTTTTAATGGCGGGCATTCAATCATCACGGTATCCTATGGCGTGGTTCACCTGAGAATTGGATCTGTTTCTTTTTGGGTATATGCATTAAAATGAGCGGGGAAAACAGATGGACGGTGTGTGGATGTAGAATACATACATCAAGGTGGGTCACAAGGCCAGGGCCACACCGTGTTGGGTGAGGCCAAGGTCGCACCTAATCCACTCCCGACTACATATCCACATTCCATCGGAGGAGCGCAATCGCTCGGGTGCCATTTCAACCCTTTGCACGTGGGAAAGAGGTCCGTGTCTGTTATTAAAACCGACCATTAGTCATATCACGGAAATTTAATCCAGCACCGAAAAAATCTTCGTTTTTTTAAAACCTATCATCAGAGCACTAAAAGTTACGGTGCTCCTATCTGCATTCGGTCATTTGAACTGTCCAATCCATCGATCGATCCATCTGAACTGTCTATTAAATTCAGAAGGCATTTTATTGGATACTGTTGTGCATAAAATAGACCGACCTATAAATAAGAGTCAGGTTGGATATCAAAGTATCATACTTCGAGGGCACAATCGTGAAGCCTGGTTGCCGTCTAAGTAGGCAGGTTGACACCATCATCGTTGGCACCCTAGGTCGGCACTCTAGGTCGGCACGATTCGGATCCCTTACTTCTCTTTATTGGAAAACCAGACCAAACCCATGTATGAGCAGTTCGAAGAGGCTATTAGGACTTATGATAAAGTTAAAGGGTACAGAAATTGGACATCACCAAGACCTTCTTTATGAGCGAAAGGACTTCACTTTGTTTGGTATACGTGGATGAGTTTCGTGATGTGCGTCGTTATTCCCTTGGTCCAACCTCAAGGGGAGCTCGATCCATCTGAGCTCAGTTTCCAACTACATCTCTAAGTCAATTCCGGATAGCCCGACCTTATCTGCAGAAGATACGCTCGAAATCTTCTTTAGAGACTGTAGAAGTCATTTGCGACATGGGCATGATCCCGAGATCCTCTCCGAAGATTTCAAGGGATCCTCTTACTTAACAGGGAGATCTCTCCTACGTTCTCGCCCCTCTTCAACTATAAAAAGGGACATAGCTAATGGTGAAAGTTACATACAATTTCTCCACTCGGAAACACCACTTTTATTAGACCCAGATTCTTAGCCTGGCTTTGGTATCGGGTGATCCTTGCTCTAACTAGGCTCTACTCGAAGGTCTCGAAAGGGTGGATCAAATTTTTGCATCAACAGATATTATGCAATACTGACACTGATTGAATGATCCAATTCATCTGTGACTTTTCCTTATTCAGTAGCCATCCTTTTTACGAGCCATGTGTGAATTGGTTAGGATTGCCTAACAAAAATGTCTCTTTAGAGAGAAGAAATCTACGGTGGGCCCCAATAAAATATATTGATCAAATTGTAGATTGGACCTATGCACCGTCCATATTAAAGGCTGATGATGTAATATTTGCATTGTAAATGGATGTTAGACCTAATGTATGATGGTCTGCATCAATCAATTGGATTGCATTTAAGTGTCTGTATCGATATAGAGTAGATGATAGGTGAGGGCATTTAAGTAATTTACCGAATGAGAATGGTCTACATAAGCTTGCTATTATTAGAGATGTGGATCCAGAGAAGGTGTGTACGTGATTTTAGATCAGTGCATTTTATCAAGTGAGGAAAATCATGGAGTGCAAGAATATACTCGCCTTTATCTTGATGGGATGCAACAACTCCAACAATCCCAAAATAGAAAACAAGCAGTGTGGGTGCATAAACGACGTGAATGTTCAGGCCTGGCTCCGTCAACACTGCGGCTTCACCTTCATATGCGACTCGTCATGCGGCGGCGAACTCACCAACAAGAAAGTTCAGATTGAATTCAATGTCCCTGATTGCGTGATCAAGTCATGCAAGAAAACCCTCTGATTCCCATCAGTCTTCCGGTGTTGCTGCGAACTCACCAACGTGTATCCAAATTGTGAACAGTTGAAGGTGCTGAGCGTGGTGATCTGAACTTGCGTAGCCATTGTATGGAGTTTGAAGGTTTGCATATTAGTTCGTCTACCCAGTTTCTCTGACCGTGTGGGGGGTAGCCTGCACGTTGTCTAGCTATTGCATGGAATGAAGATAATTGTGTGTGAAGGTTTGCATATTAGTTTTCTACCTAGGTTTTCCAAGCGTGTAGCGGGTACTCTGCACGTTGTATGGAATAAATTGAACCGTGTTCAAAGGTTTGTATACGGTTGTCTATCCAGTTTCCTCAATTGTGTATGACTAATGTATGGAATAGAGAGATTGGTGTTGGATGGTTTGCATACAAGTGTCTACCTAGTTACACTAAGGCCATATTTGTTTGCTTGCTTGCTTGTATTTGAAATGCATTGAATTCCATATCCCAAATACATTGGAATGGAACCCTCAATTGTGCTTGGCATTCTGCAACTGGAATGCACTGCAATCCAAAGTTTTTGTTTAATACTCTATGTTACGAAAGCATTAGAATATATTAGTTTTAATTTGATTAACTAAATCATCTACAGAATTTCAAAATGACATTTATGTGCAACATTGTAGATAGTTATATATTGTAATAAGCTCATTAAAATATACACTTGGGTTTAAAATTTGAGGTAATTTCAAGCCGCAAGGGCTATGAAAGTGAGCCTACAAACCTGCAATTGTCTACTTTTCAATAGATTAAATAGGTTTTGGGTTAAAGACTATCTATCTAGGGGCCATTGTAACTTCCTTGATTTTTGGAATACATAAAAATGGATTGATTAGGATTAGAAATTTAAACTTTGAATTAATCATAATAACCGAACACTTAGCATGTTGGCAAATGTATTTTCGGTGGAGGGTAAGATCAAAAGACTAATTCCTAACATCGCCATATTTAACATTTTATGCAAATTTACAAAACCCTGAAAGAATCTTCTAGATACATGACTTCTCTCTGCAAAAGGAGGGCGCTAGAGAGAATTCTCTTGAAAAACTCCTAAAGAAAAAGAGTAAAAGAGAGAGAAGGAAAACAGTGGAGAAAGAGCTTCAACTGGTAAGTTTCTAACCTTTTCTCTGGTTTTTTTTTTTTCCTGTGCTTTCAATTAAAAATCCCTAAATTTATAACATGATGTATGGGTTTTATCTACGCCGTTCATCCAAAGTTTTTTTTTTTTTCATGTTATTTTAGGATATGAGCTCAAAAATGAGGCTGATCCAAGGCTCAAATGGACCACACCAGAGGAAGCAGAGGTGAAAATAACATCCAATGTTGAAACCTTCCTCAGGCCCACCGTGATTTTAGATATCTTTTACACGTGGTGGTGTAGAACACGTGTCTACAGATGCCAAAGCACTGCAAGTGCGAGACGTAGCCTAGTGCGGTTCATTTCCTGAAGTCACTTCATACGGAGCAGATTACGGGCTCCCCGCCCTCAACTAACACAGCGCTGCCCTTACCGTGGGGCTTTAATGTATATATCCACGCCGTTCATCTATCATCACAGCTCATTTTAGGCGTGAGCTGAAAAATAAAGTAGATATAAATCTCTGTCGAACCACACCACACGAAACAATGATGATTTAAGATAAAAAACTTCTTGTGGGTGACAAAAGTTATGGATCAAGTTGATATTTAGTTTTTCCCTTCATTCATTATCCATGTGACGTAATCAACAGGTTAGATGACAAATAAACATTATGGTGGGCCCTAGAAATTTTTTAATGGTGGGCATTCAATCATCACGGTTTCCTATGGTGTGGTTCACCTTAGAATTGGATCTGCTTCATTTTCTGAATTAAAATGAGTTGGAAAAACAGATGGACGGTGTGGATCTATAATACATACGTAAAGTGGGTCCCAAGTCCAGCACAACACCGTGTTGAGTGAGGCCCAGGTCGCACCTAATCCACTCTCGACGTGTCCACATTCCATCCGGGGAGAGGATTGCAAATCGCAATCGCTCGGGTGCCCTTTCAAAGTGCACACCCTCCATCCAACCGGTTGATAAGGTCAAACGGAATTGGATTATCCAAAACTTTTGTGGCCTACAAAAAGCTTCTAACGGTCACTGATGATTTTTTCCAGTGGTGTGATCCACCAGACATTTGGGTCTGCTTAAGTTTTGATAGCGTACGTCCTTAAATGAAATGAAAAACGTATGGCGTGGATAAAGGTAGGCCGCACACGGTAAGGGTAACACTCACTAAGGTATAACCCAGGTAATAGCTAATCCTCTCCCAAAATTTCCCTGATTTTAAGAGCAAAGCCGTTGAGTCATTGGCCAAATCTCCATTGAATGTGGACTGCCACTAAATTTCTGTTATTTGGTCACTGATCAACGTAGGGCTGAAAGTTGGGTGGGTTGAACCCGACTGACCGTGACCAACCCGACATTGGGTTGGGCTTGGGCAGTATGTATCGAGTCTAATCTCAGGCTTGGGTTGTACAAACACCAACGCGATAAAACTTGGGTCGGACTCTGGTTGAGGTCTTGGGTTGCCCAACCCAACCCAACCCAGCCCAGCCCAGCCCAACCCGAACCCAATTAATATATAAGTTACTTATAAATTATAATTGAGCGTGGATCATATGTTTTTAAGACATAGGTAATTCCAATGCTGTCAGGTCTCATTGGTCCAAATAAATTGTGTGATACACAACACAGCTTTTAAATGAGTAGTTGTCGTATATTTTAGCTTGTTTGTTTGGAATAAATGAAGTTATTTACGATAAATAACTACATATATACTTAATAAAATCATAAATAAAAAAAATAAGACGTGTTGAAATATAATAAACTAATGCAATCATTAAAATATTAGCATATATCGACCCAATCAATCCGACTGAACCAGCTTGGGTTGGGCTGGGGTTGAAAATTCCCAACCCAAGGTATGGTTGGGTTAGGGTTGAGGTACAAGAACCTTGGGGTTGGGCTGGGGTTGAGCACCGACCTGACCGAACCCACCCAACTTTCAGCCCTAGATCAACGGGTCAAGACATTCATATATACGAGATTTTGGGGAGTTCAATTATCGGTTATTGGACCATTTGATAAACGGTCTGGATGAAATACCCACCGCCCACATGTATGGAATCCTACACAAGCCGAATCCCCTGCAACACCAGTTATGCGCACTCACGAGCTCTGTGGTACCGTCCATGTTATGGGTATGACTTCTGCTCATCCAAAATGCAGTTGGCCACACCATGGGGAATAAAGTAAAAATAGGCATAAAACCTTCAAGTCTGCGTAGAGTAAGGAGAATGGCGTTTGAAGGTTTGATTATTAGTCGTCTACCTAGTTTCTCCGACCGTGTAGCAGGTAGTCTGCACGTGGTCTAGCTATTGGATAGAATAAAGAAAATGGCGTTCGAAGATTTGTATATTGTCGTCTAGTTTCTTTAAAGACCTGTTTGGATTTCTGTATATGTACGCATTATATTGTGTATCGGTCGCCGTACAGTATACCTCCTACCTTTTCTAAACACAGTATGACAATGTGGGAATTTAACGAACGTTTGGGCATGAGGCCCACAAATTAATTTCTCTAAGCGTTTGGCGGGTAGTGATCTGCACTATTATAGCACTTGTATGGAATAAAGCGAATGGCATTTCAAGGTTTTCATGATAGTGTTGCGCGAAAATAATAGCACGATGGATGCAGAGAATGTAAAATTCAGAGCCATTGCTATTGGGGAACCGTGGAAGCAAAATCCTGAATTCATATCACACGACGATAAGCAAACATAAACAAAGTATGCACAGTATCACGATTTTTACATGAAAAAAATCTTCCGTGATTTCACAAAGCGACGACATTCAGTATGAAAATGAGTTACAAAAGAATAGAAAAACTTGCGGTTGCGAAAATCCTTGTTTTCCTCCCATGTTCGATCCATCAAAAATGCTCAAAACTAACAAAAGAATTTACATGAATTTTTTGTATTATGTCAATCGATCGAGCCGAGTGTTCAATCTATCGAAGTTGTCTAAAGGTATCCAGATCACCAATCTGTAAAATCCAGAGTGCTCTTAATTAATCGACCAGGCTGGTTTGTTGATCGAGCCCCTATTTTCGGCATAGATTGAAGTCATCGAACAACAAATAGAAAGAGTTCAAAACTAAAGGAAAACAAGATATTAGCTGTATAAAGATTCACGTGGTTTGATAATACTTCTACGTACATGGAGACGATTAATATAAAAAAGTAAAAATAAAAATAAAAAATAAAACCACAAAAGAAAAGATCCAATACCAAGGGTTCAAAATCAAAGAAAAACAGGAGGCGCAAGGCACTACAAGATAAAAAGACTTTAGCCTCAGTTCAAAACCGTGGCTTAAAAGGTTAAAAAATGAGGCTAAAGACTTTAGCCTCAGTTTTGCCTCAATTATCCAAAATGAGGTTGGAACCGTTGCTAAAGGCTTTAAAGCCTTGGTTTTGGCAACCGGGGCTAAAAAGACTTTTATAGCCTCGGTTATTCAAGTGAAGTTAAAACAACCTTTTTAGCTTCGGTCACCTCGAAATGAGCCTAAATCAAAATTTTAGCATCCATTCTTTCCAACCGAGACTAAATCCAAATTTTAGCCGCAGTTGCCTCCAACCGAAGCTAAATCTATTTTTAACATCGGTTTTCAACAACCGAAGTTAAAACCCTTTAGCCACGGGAGTTATAATCTCAGTTTCAGTAGCTGAGGCTAAAGATGGATTTAGCCTCTGTTGGCATCAACTAGGCTAAATTCAAATTTTAACCTCAGTTCTCAACAACTTAGGTTAAATCATTCATCTTAATTTATACATAAACTTGTGTATAATCATTCATTCATTCAATAAAATACAATCATTAATTTTAATCCATTCATAAAAGCACAATACCAATAAAAAGTTATCTGTCTAATCAGTTGTATGGAATTCCTTGTGGAATACGTTCAAATAAGCTTTCAGATTAGGTGTTCTAAAACTTGAATGAAGGATGATTGCTGCATATAAACAATACTAAAGTTATCTATCCCATTGGTTAAAACGATAAATATCATAAGACAAGTAGGAAGTTGAGTTTACCAAGAAGGCCAATGACAAATGCCCATAGGACAATAAGAAGCCTACATAAGGTGAACCACAAGATACAGCCAGCTGCGGAAAGGAGAAAAAAATAAAAAATAAATCATCAACAGCCACTTAGGAAGGTTCCAACAATAGGCGTCACTATCCCCACAGATTTCTTTGGTGTGGTCCACTTGAGATTTGGATCTGCTTCTCTTTTGGGCTCAAGCCCTAAAGTGATCTCTTAGAATGGATGGATAGTGTGGATATAATACATACATCATGGTGGAACCCACAGAACTTTGTCATGTCAACACCCCACCGAGGTTGGTGATATATGGCCCACCAAGCAATCTGCTTCCTTCAAACGGATGGCTAAAAACAAAAATGGCCAACAGGGGAAAATTCCACGAATCATTGTGAATTTATACTATGGTTCACCAAAGAAAGGTCAATTAAGTGGATGATACAACAGGTTCATCCAACCATATACTGAATTACACCCCGTTTATGAAGCATCAAAATGCAAAACCTCTAGCATGATTAAAACAAAAAGGTTCTTGGTCGAGGCATTTCTTAGAACCATTAGCATGCAGATTTTCATATGAAAAAAATAACGAAACGTGTCAGTAAAATAATAATAGAAATTCATATGACTATATTAACTTCATGTAACTATTAACAGTGAAATGAAAAATATTGAAGGGAAAAGAAGTCTCACCACTTTACCTCACAAGTAGAGGAAATGCAAGTGATGAATTCAAAGCTAGCACATCTTAATAATCGCCTACATCGCTGACGAATATATGTTGAATCCTATGCCAATCTTTCTTCATCTTCTCTAAACATGGCTTTGAATTATGAATGCATGATCCACAACTCCAATTTCTTGTCGTCCTTTTGGAAGCATCTTCAAATCAGAGCATCCATCAATTGACAAATGCACAGGGATTGGCATCAATACTTCATCTACTCTCCACTCCTTTAGAATGCAAGTATTCCAGCAGAGGAAACCCTTCTGTAGAGCAAATCATTTCCTTTCCCTTGTGCACTTTTCAATGCAATCTGAGAATGCAGAGGTTTATTAGTGTCTCCAACAATGTATGGGTACGGATTTCCATAACAAGATTTTAAAGATTGTAAAACAGAGCAAATTCATATACCTATAATTCAAAACTCATGTGATTATATTAACTTCAAGTATCGATTAACAGGGAATTGAAAATGATGCTGGAAAAGAAGTCTCACCAATTTAGGCCACCAAAGAGTGGAGATCCGAGTACTGAATTCGATGCATCTTAATCATTGTGTATGCCTATGGAGTGTAAATCTGCATCTATAGTAAAAACACAGAGAAGGAACCACATGCTTCAAATTGGTGGGAGGATTATAGCAAGCAGCACAATGCTGGCCCAAGACAAAATGGCTCGAAAAGCTTTGATCTCAGTGTTAAAGATGATGTAAAGAATATGCCCATATTCTAATAAACTTTTTATCAACGATGGCAGATGAGTGCCCTTAAACCATAATTACAAGAGTACAGGAAAATGTTTTTCACAGGAGAACTTTACAGAAGTGAAACAACTATTTCCCAAAAATGTGTCTACTGACTGACATTCCAGAGGTTGTCTCAGATGCATTTCTGAGATTTCCTTAACCAAAGTAATGAATGTGGCATCATCTTCGTAATTATTATACTGGTATGCAATAAGAAAATCAAGCATAACTAAGGTGGTCCCACCGTGATGTGTGTCAAACATCAACACCGTGCATTTGATGGTCCCCTTTAAATTATAGGATATCCCAAAAATCAGCCGTATAGGGAACTAAGGTGGGCCATACCATCTAAAATCATGTGAAGACATGCCTAAAAAATATAAAAGGCTTGGTGGGGCCCACCCAAAATTTGGATGCATCTGAAACTTGGTCCGACTCCTCATCCAAGTGGGACACACATAATGGATGGTCTGAATTTGTGAACCACATTTCGGTGGGCCCAACAAATGATTATGAATGTTTTAATGGGAGGGTAACCCCTCTTAACTTTTGTATGTGGTGTGGCCCACACAAGTCATGGATTGACTTGATTTTTAAGGTCGAGGCCCACCATGGAATGGTGCATCTGACTAATGGGGTTGATGTTCAACCGCATAGAACCATTTCCCTATATATATATATATATATATATATATATATATATATATATAGAGAGAGAGAGAGAGAGAGAGAGAGAGAGAGAGAGAGAGAGAGAGAGAGAGAGTGGTTCTATGCATTCGACCTCATTGCCATGAGGTCGAGCTGTGTGGGCCCCACCGTGATCCGTGTTGAAAATCAACACCGTGCATTTGATTAGTCCCCTTTAAATTATGGGATATTCCAAAATCAGCCATATACGGAACTCAGGTGGGCCATACTATCTAAAACCATGTGAAGACATGCCTAAAACATCTAAAACTACTTGGAGGGCCCACATAAGTTTTGGATGCAGCTGAAACTTGTTATGACCCCTCATCAAAGTGGGACACACAAAATGGACGCTCCGGATTTGTGAACCATGTCTTGGTAGGCCCAATAAACGATCATGAATGTTTTAATGGGAGGGTATCCCTTCTCAACTGTTATCTGTGCTGTGGCCCACACAAGTATGGATTGACCTGATTTTTATTTCTTTGGCCTATCATGGAATGATGCATATGACTAATGGTGTTGATGTCCTCTCCACATCACAGTGGGGCCCACACAGCTTGACCTCATGGGAAGTTCCCTTCCCATGAGGTCGACCGCATAGAACCATTTACCATATATATATAACAGCTTTATGTAATGGATTTTCCCCTGTAACACGATGATATCGGAACTTAGGTTTTATTATTCTCACCAAGAACTGCCTTAAATATAAGAAAAAATTAGTAATAATAGCAACAATAACAATTATAATAGAAATAATAATGATAATGATGATAATAATAATATATTATTGGTACTATGCATGAACAATGAAGCAATTCTCACACCTATCGCTAAACACCCAAGAAAATCTGATCTTAGCAAATGCCGTTGATGTGATCATCTGAAAAATTATATTATATAACAGTAGAAGAGCTAAAAATTACAAATTACAATATTTGAGTGGTTAATTTAGCTACCAAGTTTTGTGATGATCTGGTAAAGTAAGGAACTAAGGGTGTCCCAAGAAATTAAAGAAATAATATATGTAAAAAAAGAACGAAAGAAAGGAATACATGAAAAGCCAAGAGCATATAGAAGCGGGAAGGATTGTGTCATTTTCAATCTCCCTTGCTAGCTAAATTTATTCGGATCCTTCAAGACATTACCCATTTCAGATCATGAGATTTCTAGAAGGTTCTGTCTCCTGATTTTGTAGGTTATTATTCTTGAGCCATCTTCGGCGAGGCAAGTTTGCTAAAATATTGTTTTATTTGCTCAATGAAATAAAATCTGTAGTAGAGATGCATTTAGCATGGAAGCACAAATTAACATTCTCATTTAATCATGAGAGAGAAAGAGAGCAATTCGCCTTCGGAACCGCAACCCTTGTGTACGAGAAGATCTCATGCCTTTGAACCCTTCATCTTGTGCTCGTTCACTGTACTTGGCACTGTTTGTTTCTACTTGTTGCATATTTTAGCCTACTGGTCATGGATATTGGCTTCATCATAGGTCTTTGTAGAAACAGGCAAATGAACTAAATCAATCACATGGTTTGAAGTCCTCACACTTTCACTCTCGAAAGGATCTCTTGTTGTTTGATTTACTGAATATGAGGAAAGTCACTCCAGGCAAGATTAAATCATCTCTTGCTGTTTGATTTACAAAACATAAGGAAAGTCATTTGGGGATAATATCAAATGCATTTACAGACCCACCCCCCCAACCCCCCCAACCCCCACCCCACAAAACTGGCCACACCACATAGTTGGTGTCCCACATGGCCGGCATTGGTGGCTTGGGCAGAATCATGTCTGCTCCGGCCATGGAAGAGGAAGAAACTGAGTGGGACATCTTTTAGAGAAGATGCAGACAGAAGTGCATGTGTGGTGTGGGTCGTCTGCAACATTGTCATATATATGAGCGTCCTTTAATAAGCAGTCCAGATACCCATATGAACAGCCATATCAAGCCCCCTTCGGAAACCTTCAGCCCAGCAACTAATGGGAAGGAACCCAGGAGCTCTCTCTCTCTCTCTCTCTCTCTCTCTCTCTCTCTCTCATTTTAGAACAGGAAAAATGCCAAATGCAAATAAAATACAAATATGGAGCAAATCATGGTCACATAAGCATCAACATTCCTAGTTTTTCGTGACCTGGGTGGAATAGAAAGAGTTTGGTGGATAAATAAGCATAGTAGAGCAATAACACGAGGAGAGGTAAAAGGAAGCGAATAAACGAAAAGGTGTCGACGGTTTCACGGCATTGATCACATTGTGTCAGCCGAAGGGTGTGCTCCACATTGAGTTCTTGATGTTTTTCTTTACGTGTTTATATATATATATATATATATATATATATAAAAGTTATTCGATGAAGTTCATAACCACTGATTTCAAAGATTAGTTGGCAGATCATCACTTGCAATGCAATGCGTTCATCGCATATTATGACATGGATAAACTTCATTACTGACTGTCTAAATGTGGTCTCCATTTTGACAGGAGCAAACCTGAAATCAATGCTGATTGGACAATCCTAAGTGTGCGCTTGTTGATGATAGTTAAAATGGTGGCTGATCCTTTATTCTAACAGTTAGGCAAAATCCGATAGTTAAGTGTTGAAGGTCAAATATTGCATATTAGACTCCAGTTATTGTCTGGATTCACGAACATGATACTGTTTAACGGCCCGATTTAATCGTGTTTGTGATGCAAGGTGTATTTACGACCTTAGACTGAAACAGGGTGCTAAAAGTATGGATTTAATACTTTGATGTCACCAAGGCAAGGGATGGACCCCAGAGGACCAAGATTGACGGACTTACATGACAGAGATCTGAGGAAATCAAGTCGTTCACATTAAAGAGGCCCGAAAATGGTCTAGAATGCAGGATCATAGGGTTTCTGTCATCCGATTGGTTCAAAACTTCATACATGGCCTGATGACCATGAATTAACCATACATGTCAAATTTCAATCGTTCGATCCTTGTGGAAGTGACCCAATGGACAGATCAGCCCACAAAACAACGATTTGGGACCCACCTGTTGTCCGGGTACGCTTCAACTTAGGTCCCCACGGTTAAAATGAAATGGGAAACAAGATGGATGGTGTGGATTTCTCATATACATCAAGGAGGGACCCACTTTACATGATGCATGTGCATAGCACATACACTGGACGTGCACCGATCGGGCAACCCGGTCAAAACTAGGCTGACCCGATCCGTCTCCTGCACCAAGACAGCGAACAGACACTGTTCGTCCGTTTTGTGTAGTGGGGCCCACCCAGCTCACATTTCATCAATCCTAACCGTTCATTCGTCCTGGGAGGTGGCCACGAATCTCTCCAAGGTGGAATTTTGGCCCCATGAAAGCGTCCGCATGTTCCTAGCCGTTAAACACAGAATGAACGGCAGAGTAGAAGATCTCGTGGGCTACACCGATTTCACTCCAAAAATACTCATTCTCGGATGGTTTTTCGCCCTGAAACCAATGGATGGAGTGGATTTTCCATTTGGATTCAATAAGTGGGCCAACGCAAGTAACAGAGTCAACGTGCGTCGACTCTGTTTCGCAACAGAGGCTGCGGTCCTTTCTTGTGGGCCACCATGGTCCATGATCCAGATAATTGGGACCGTCCATCATGCTTAAAAGGGTTCTATAAACATTTCCTAGGTGTCGGAATCACAGAATGAAGCGAAGGGCGGCTTTTGATCTTCCAAACACAGAATAGACAGTGTAATGAAATAATATGTGGGCCACCACGATTTTGATCCAAAACTGATCAGATATGAATGGTTTTTCGTGCTCCATCCAATGGACGGAGTGGATTCCTCTGGAAATCCCGATCGTATGCCCACCAACTATCGCATAGTTGCGGTTTCCGCAACAGGTGCGATCCGAAAGAAGCTGGCAACACCGCAGGCAGTTCAATGATCAAGATCCAAATCGTAGCCATGATCCGGACTGTTCAAAGCCATCCCAGAGGACCACCGATCAAGCTCAAGGAGCCTAAATGGCTCGGATCTAGCATATGAAACATTCACGGGCCGAACGCAACGCACTTAACGTTGCTGCGTAAAGGAAACAGCTGCGTAAAGTAGGCTTGCGCACCGACTCCAGCACTTTCTGTAAGTGCGTAGGTTCTCCAACCGACTCCTTGCTCTATAAAAGGAAAAGAAAAAGACAGAGGATGGGATTCAATTCGCAGCCGGGATTCTGACGTGAGAGAGAGAGAGAGAATTGTTTAAGAGTTTTATTATTTGTTTGTTTTTATGATTTTTGAGAGATTTATCCCACTCATGTCAGGCTAAACCTCTTAGCTAGGGCTAAAAGGTGAAACTTGTGGCGTGATGGGACTGATTCTACGACTTTGGTTCATGCCATGAACTATGTTAATTCTAGTTTCGAATAATAAGAATATTTCTAGTTTTTAATGCTTTGTTGTGACTGAAATTACAATAGATCTGCGATGGCTTTAAGTATTCTTGATCTCTTGTTGTGATTACGCAGTTAGGAAGTCCTATTATTCACCATCGTCTCCTGGGCATGGTTAGATGATGACACCCTTCCTACTATTCATACATCACTCAGATTGACTGTGAATTGGTTTAATTCTGTTGTTTGCTTTGTCTCATGGGCATGGTTTTGTGATGGAATCCATTCCAACTTACACCTATCTTATCTCTCTAAAACTAGATCAAAAGACGTTCAGATTTAATTTGCAGGTTATATCTTCCAACTAGATGAAGATGGGACTCGAAGTCTAGTTGAGTTCATGAATTGACCGTAGATCTCCCTGATATCTACAAGTGGATCCTCTGAATCCCTAGTTTCCCTTCCCTGAATTCTTTAAGTTTTAGATAATTATTTCATCATTATTCCTCAATTTACAGTCGATTTAGATTTCATCTCATTCTAGTTCTAGTCCTATTTAGTTTCAGATTACGTACAGGTTTCAGTCCCTTGGAATTCGACCTCGGTCTCACCGAGTTTATTACTACATCACAACCCTATACTTGGGGAGTGAACAAGTTTTTAGTGCCATTACCGGGGATTGACGATTACGTTTTTCTAAGAGTAATTAGTTTTAGAATTAGTTTGAGATTAGGATCTTGACATAAACTTCTAATTTGGTAATTCCTTTCTAATTTCTCTACTTTTTCTATTTTTAGAATTAGGATTTTAGTTTTAGAAACTTTCTTATTCTAGATTTCCTTTTTAGAAACTAACTTTCTATTTTTAGAAATTTTCTATTTTTACGCTTTTTTTTTTTTATTTTAGAAAGTTTTTTTTTTCCTTTTTAGAAACTAACCCAACTTTCCTGTTTTGTAGGATTCTGAGATAGGTTTCTAAATTGGTAATTTCTTTCTTAATTTCTTCCTTGCTATTTCTAAATTAGGATTTATTTTTTTAACAAGTTTCTAATTCTAACTCATTTAGAATCTAACTTTGTTTCCTAATTTATTTTTAGAAATTTTCTACTTGTAGACTTTTTGTTTAGAAACTAACCTTCCTATTTTGTAGGCTTTTACGATAGAAATTTCTAATTCGGTAAAACTAGATCCTCCTCTACTTTCTATTTTTTAGATCTCTTTTAGTAACTTACTTTCTAGTTAGGACTTTCTTAAGTTATTTTAGAAATTTCCACTTTCTTTTAGGAATTTCTTCTTTTGGAAACTAGTTTACTTCTATCTTTCTTTTTAAGGATTTTCTAATTTTAGACATTCTCTTTAGAAACTGACTTGTTTTGTTTTCTTTTGCAGGTTTTCAACTTAGGGACTCAAATTTGGTAACTTCTTTCCAACCCTCTCTTTCTTTCTAGATTTTCTTTTCCTTTCTTAGGATTAGGTGTCGAATTTGATTGAAGGCTGCGAGTGTTTCATGCCTAAGTGGGCCCGTGATAACACTCGACATCTCTTGACTGAAGGAGGATTGGTTAAGGGGTTGACTATCCATCGCAGGACTAAACGCCACTCGAAATTTCCTACCAATTAACTGACCAATCAACTTCCAAATCCTTAACCTAGGGTTAAGAAAATTCAGGATGAGAATGAGGTGCATCAAGCACCCCCGCCTCGTACTTTATGAGATTATTTACAACCAGCGGGGGTGAGTATGCCCTCATGCATGATTTTTCCTGAAAATACAGGACATATGGACATCAAGCCAGGGGTTATCCAACTCCTTCCTAAGTTCATGGGCTTGAATCTGAAGAACCATATCTACATTTGAAAGAGTTAGATGAGATCATAGCCACTTTATATTTTCAAAATGTGTCTAAGGATACAGTCAGGCTTAAACTCTTTCCTTTTTTCTTGAAGGAGAAGGCTAAGACGTGGTTACATTCACTGCGTCCTAGATCCATTGGCACATGGAATGATATGCAGAGGGAATTTATAAAGAAAATTTTTTTCACATCATAAAACGATTACCCTTAGAAAAGCAATCATGAACTTCACCCAAAAGGAGGATGAAACATTTTACCAATGTTGGGAAAGGTTCAAGGATTTGGTCAGTTCATGCCCATTACACGGCTTTGAAACATGGCGCATTATAAATTTTTTCTATGATGGATTGACATCTTCCATGCGCCAAATGGTCGAGACAATGTGTAATGGAGAATTCATTAATAAAAATGTCGACGAGGTATGAGATTACCTCGATAGTCTTGCTGAAAAAACACAATCATGAGACTATTACCCAAAATTGAACACCACGTCTAGGCTGACTCAATCTAAGGAAAAAGGTGGATTGTATCTCTTGAAAGAAGAGGATGATCTCAAGTATAAAGTGACTACGCTCATAAGAAAATTTGATGTCATGGAAGGAAAGAAGGATAAGGTTAATGAAAGTGTTTGCGGCATCTGTGATTGCAACATTCATACAACTGAAAATTGTCCTACAATACCCGCCTTTTGAGAAGTGTTGAATGAACAATCCAATGCCGTAAATAATTATCAAAGACCTTTCAATGGACCGACCTCTAATACGTACAATCCTGGTTGGAAAAATCATCTAAACTTTATTTGGAGAAATGGACAAACTGCTACCCCTCAAAGTTTCTTTAATCAAAATCCAAATCAGGGGAAACCTCAAAAAGAACCGGTTCAAAATTTCATGCAAGAGCTGACCCAGGCAATGCGAGATTTTATGCAAAAGATGGATTCTCGTATGACGATTATAGAAAAGGGGATGCTTCCTGCACAACCGCTCCCCAATCCTAAACCGCAATACGAGATAAGTAATCCCAGCTCTTTAAATCAAATAGAGCACGCTAAATCCATCACCACTCTTAGGAGTGGGAAGATCATTGATAAAATCCTTCTAGTTAGGCCCGAAAAGCCTGAAGAACCAGAAGAGGACAACAATGATGGATCTAGTGAGGCCTCACAAAAATTAGAACCGAAACTTTTAGAAAAGCCAGTTGCTCCATTTCCCCAACGGTTGGTTGCACCATAACCTCTTTCTAACTCTCAGGATATCCTAGAGGTGTTAAAACAAGTGAAAGTCAATATTCCCCTACTTGATGTCATAAAACAGATACCTTCATATGCCAAATTCCTGAAAGACTTATGCATGACCAAACGACGACAGAGTATTCAAAAGAAGATCTTCTTAACTAAGAAAGTGAGTGTCATCCTAAAGCAAGACATGCCACAGAAATTTAAAGATCTTGGTAGCCCAACCATATCATGTGTAATCGAGGACCATCGAATTGATCATGCACTTCTTGACTTAGGAGTGAGCGTCAATCTAATTCCCTACTCGGTATATAGACAGTTAGGTTTGGGGGAATTAAAACCCACCCTAATTGCACTACAACTTGTTGATCGCTCTGTTCGTGTACCAAGAGGGATAATTGAGGATGTGTTGGTCTAGGTCGATAGATTTTGCTACCCTGTAGATTTTATCATCCTGGACACCGAACCCATCAATAACATGAACACTCAAATTCCTGTCATTCTTGGTCTCCCATTCCTTGCCACTTCAAACGTAATTGTCAATTGCAGGAATGGTGTCATGACTATGTCTTTTGGGAATATGACATTGGAGTCAAACATCTTTTTCAATAACGACAGATACTTAGAGGATGATGACGACTTCTATGACATTAACATGATTGACTCTTTCGTGGAAGATACCACACCTCTAACCTTATCCTCTGACCCTCTAGAGACGTGCCTAGCCCACTCCCATGATTTTGATGATGACATGATTAGGGAGACGTGTGCCTTGCTTGATACTGCACTGGTACTTGAAGTTAACTGGTGGAGGCCACAATTTAAGGAGTTGCCCCAAACTGATATAGTGCCTCTATTGTCTAACCTCAAGCCACCGAAGCTTGATCTAAAACCTTTGCCCTCTGATTTGAAATATGCTTATTTAGGTCAAGATGAGACATACCCGGTGGTGATCTCTGCCCACCTGGAGAAAGAACAGGAGAGTATGCTCATATCTACTCTCATTGAGCATAAGGGAGCCCTTGGATGGACGATAGCGGACCTCAAGGGAATCGACCCCTCGATTTGTACTCACCGCATATATCTTGAGGATAATGCGAAGACCACTCGGCAATCACAACGTAAAATAAATCCAACATGAAAGAAGTGGTTAAGGCCGAGGTTCTTAAACTATTGGATGTGGGTATCATATACTCCATATCCGATACTCAATGGGTGAGTCCAACTCAGGTAGTTCCTAAGAAGTCCGGGATCACCATTGTAGCCAATGCCAATAATGAACTTGTGCCAACTAGAGTTACTACTGGTTGGAGAATGTGCATTGACTACAGGAAGCTGAATACCATCACGAGGAAGGACCAATTTCCTTTGCCCTTCATTGATCAAATCTTGAAAATGCTAGCTGGTCATTCCTATTACTGTTTCCTTGACGGGTATTCGGGCTACAATCAGATTGAAATTGCCCCTGAGGATCAGGAAAAGATCACATTTACATGTCCCTACGGCACTTTTGCCTACAGAAGGATGTCATTCGGATTATGTAATGTCTCTGCCACCTTTCAGCGATGTATGATGAGTATCTTTTCTGACGTGGTGGGGAAATATCTAGAGGTCTTCATGGACGATTTCTCTGTTTTCGCTTCATCTTTCAGCAAGTGTGCTGAAAAGATGTGAAGAGAAGAACTTGGTACTTAATTGGGAGAAGTGTCATTTCATGGTTCATAAGGGAATTGTCCTTGGATATATTATCTTGTTCAAAGGAATCGAGGTGGATAAGGCAAAAATTGATCTTATCTCTAACCTACCTTCACCCAAGAACATACGGGACATGCGATCCTTCTTAGGACACGCTAGGTTTTATAGAAGATTCATAAAGTACTTTAGTCTCATCTCTCGTCCTTTATATAATCTACTTCAAAAGGATGCACCATACGAGTGGACTGAGCCATGTCAGGAAGCTTTCACTAAGCTTAAGGGTATGTTGACTAGTGCACCCATCATACAACCACCCGACTGGAGCCTTCCTTTTGAGCTTATGTGTGACGCTTCTGATTATGCTCTTGAAGTGGTTCTAGGTCAGAGAAAAGATAAGAGGCCTTACATCATTCATTATGCGAGTAGGACTCTAAATCCTGCCTAAGTGAACTACTTGATTACGGAAAAGGAACTCTTAGCCGTAGTGTTCGCTTTGGACAAATTTAGGTCATACCTGATCGGATCCAAGATCATTATCTACATAGATCATGCGGCACTCAAGTATCTTCTTTCTAAGAATGATTCTAAGCCCCGCCTGATAAGATGGATCCTTCTACTCCAAGAATTTGATTTGGAAATTAAAGATAAAAAGGGAGTAGAGAACGTAGTGGCCGATCACATTTCTCGCCTTAATACCTCTGATTCCCTTGAGGAGACCCATATCAATGATATGTTCTCTAATGAACAACTGTTCAGAGTCTCTCATTCACCTTGGTTTGCTGATATTGCTAATTATCTTGCCACAGGTTCCATACCGATACATTGGACTGTGCAAGATAAGAAGAAATTCTTTACCAAGGTACGCAACTTTTTCTGAGATGATCCATATTTATTAAAATATTACCCAGACTAAATCTTAAGGAGATGTGTGCCAGACTTTAAGCATCAGAGTGTCATCTCTTTCTGTCATTCACAGGCCTGTGGTGGTCACTTTTCTGCCAAAAAAACCACAGCCAAGATTTTGCAGTGTGGCTTTTACTAGCCCACTATGTTCAGGGACACTCATGAGTTTTGCAAAACTTGTGAGCGTTGTCAGAAATTGGGAGGTTGTCCCGTCGAAATATGATGTCCTTGAATCCCATTCTTATCATCGAAGCATTTAATTGTTGGGGCATTGATTTCATGGGACCATTCCCCCAATCTTTTGGAAATCTATATATTTTGCTTGCTGTAGAATATGTCACTAAATGGGTTGAAGTGATTCTGTGTCGAAATAATGACCATCGCACAGTCATTACACTACCAAAAAATCGAGCAATGGCTATGGAGGTTGAAAGCTTTTAGCTACGGATTTAATCCGTAGCTATAGCCTAAGTGCTCTGTAGCTAAAGCGTACCTCTCTACCTAAAGCATATTAAATATAGATGGTGCTTAGGGGGATCCATGAGGTCCATTGGAATATATGTGTTTGATCTAAGCCATCCAAAAATTCGGATATATAATTTTATTGCATGAGCCCAAAAATTATGTGGATTAAATGTCTAAGTAGACCACACCATAAGAAATAATATAAATTAAATTTTTACTGTTAATTTGTTGTGTGGTCACCTTACAGATTTGATCTAAATAATTTTTTTATCACACTTAAAATAATAATTTAAAATTATTGGATGGATTGGATATATGAAATACATCACAGTGGGCCCCTGGGTCCTAAAATAATAAAACCTCTCAGGGGCCGTCCGTCACGCACCCGTCCAAAACCCCAAATCCCTCCAAAATCGAAACCCCATCCCCTATTTTCTCCCGCCCACTGACGAACCCGTCTCTCCATCTCTCTCTCTCTCTCTCTCTCTCTCTCTCTCTCTCTCTCTCTCTCTCTCGCACTCAGTCTCTCTCGTTCCCTTATCCTCTCTTGATCTCCCGATCTCCCTCACCCTCTCTCCCTGTCTCAAGGCCGCATTCCCCACTTTGTTTTCAAAAACCCATTTCGCTGCAAGAAGGAGAAGAAGAAGAAGCACGTACGGTTAGTTTCTTTCTTTCTCCCTCTTTATCTCTTTCTTAAATCTTTCAATGCTTCAATCCGCATTCCCCTCTCTCTGTTTCTGAAATCTAAGGGCCGTTTGGCCGGTCGGATTGGAAGTTAAATCCTGGGATTGGTCGGGCGTGCCAAACAGACTTGGTGATCTGATCCCAATCCCTGAGACGTGTTTGGCTCGAGGGATTGGAAGGGATGGGAAGGTTTATTCCCAATATTGGCTGGGTGTGCCAAACAGACTGGATATATCAATACAGGGATATAGCAATCCCATGTATCTGAAGACAATCCACTAACAACACCATCAATACCTAGAAATCCAGGCCATCCACCATAATACCATTCAATTTCTTTCAATCCACCCAGCCAAACGGGCCCTAAAAATGCTTTGTGGGCTCCACCATAATATGTGTATGCAAGCCATTCATTTTTTCAACTTCATTTTAGGGCCAAATCTCAGGTGGACCACACCATAGGAAACTGTGGTGATTGAATGCCCACCATTAGGGCTTGTTTGGCCGGGCAGATTGGATGGATTTGGATGGTATTAGAGTAGATTGTACAGATTTCAAGGTAATGATAGTTGTGTCAACGGATTGTTGTAAGATCTATGGGATTGCTATATCCCGGGATTGCTATTTCTGGTCTGTTTGGGACGCCTGGCCAATCCCGGGATTAAGCCTTCTAATCCCTTTTAATCCCTTGAACCAAACACGTCCCAAGCAATTTTAAAGGGATTAGGGTGGATTGGATGGGATTTAAAGGTAATGATGGTGATGTTAGTGGATTGTCTTAAGATCCTGAAAGGAATTCCAGAATATATATATATATATATATATATTTTGGGTTTGTCAGATTGTGACAACAATTTGAATTTCTATGTTTTTTTTTTTTTACAATATCTTTTATGTTACTGGCATAGGCATTCATATATATATTGAGAAATATGATTGAAGTGCTAGACTAGCATGTGCATTTACACCATTTTTTAAAATGTTGGTGACTCATCCACCACACGTGTCATAAAACATGTTGATCCACTGCATTGCATTCATCAGGAATCAAGCTTGGGGGTAAACATTTTTGGCTTTTATTCGAAAAATCAGGCTGTTTCAACTCCTAGTCTGGCCACTTATAAAATTATACCTAAAAATTCTAAATATACATCGTATAGTCCACTTTAGTCTCGGAATAATACAATGTTTGGGTAGTTTTTTTCATCATGATGAGCCAATACTATATGAATGGATTGGATGCACAGGAAACAGTGGTAATTCACCATTAAAACTTAATGTGGGTTGAAGAAATTTTAGATAGAGCTGATATTTGTGTGGTTTCTTCATCCTAGGTCTTTGTAAGCATTCCATTGCCCTTGTGTGGTGAAGTCTTTAACTGGTACAATCCATCATTTAGCTTGATCTATTAGAATTACATGCGAGACTTTTCATCTATGCAAGTGGTTTAAGATTTTACTTATAAATTACATTATTAATTTATTGTAAAAATACAATGATTGCAAACTCCTTAATGCATTGTATTTGGTAGATAATATCTGTATGGGTCCAATCATCTGATAACACTTCCTTCATTTCCAACTTTTGAGGAGGATGGTGCATTAGGTTAATTTCCAACTTTAATTTTTGGTAAGGTGCAGGTTGAAAATGGACCCGTTGGTTAATCGAGATTTGGCTGTAATGAATAGGGAGTGAATGACACTAAGGTTCCTAGACCCACATTTTCTTTCTGGAATCAGAAGTTTTTCAAAGTTTGCACAAGAAAACCTTCCTGGTAGAGAATTCGTTCCTTGTCCATGCACCACTTGCAGATGTGCACGTTTTTCGATTTCTTATGATGATATGGAAATACATCTAATGAAAAATGGATTCGACCCAAGCTATAGGGTTTGGAACATGCATGGAGAGCATGTATCACCTAAGTGTACTATACGTGAATCAAGTTTCCAACAATACCATAGTGTCTCGAACTTAAATGAGGTTCACAATGCGATCGTTCAAGAACTTAATGGTAATAACCTAGATGAAGTTGTACAGGATGAGCCCAACGTGACCCCTATAGTTGAAGGCGTCTTTGGAGAAAATGAAACTAATGAGTTTGAAGCAAATCTACGAGACGCAATGGTTGAGCTATACCCTGGGGCCCAAGATTTCACTGTGCTGACTTTCATTGTACAGCTTTTTAAATTAAAGGTGAATCATGGATGGAGTGAAAAAAGCTTTATAGAGCTCCTTCAACTACCAAAGAAGGTGTTACCTTCCGGTAACAAGGCCCCAACTAATACCTACCAAGCGAAGAAAATCATTACAAAGTTGGGTCTTGATTATGTGAAAATCCATACTTGTCCAAATGACTGCATCTTATACTGGAGAGAAAATGAGATGAAAACCATTTGTCCAAATTGTAAAACTTCTAGGTACAAGACTGAAATGGATTCTGAGAAAAAATAATCTACAATACCTAGGAAGGTGTTAAGGTATTTTCCATTAACACCAAGGCTACAAAGAATGTTTAGTGTGCCATGGTTGGCGAAAGAAATGTCTTGGCACTCAACCAGGAAATTTCAACATGAAAAGATGGAGCATCCGGCTGATTCTATTGCATGGAAGAATCTTGATGATAAGTATACAGATTTTTTGGCTGAGCCTCGCAATGTTCGATTGGGTTTGGCTACAGATGGGTTTAACCCATTCGGCACTTTTAGTATGTCGCATAGTTCATGGCCCGTTATGTGTGTGACGTACAACCTTCCACCAAAGCTTTACATGAAACCTCAGTTTACTATGTTGACTTTGCTCATTGAGGGACCGCGACAACCGGGAAAGGATATTGATGTTTATTTACAGCCATTGATTAATGAACTGCAAAAGTTATGGCGAGAAGGGGTCACGACGTTCGATGCATACCATGAAAATAAATTCAACATGCGTGTCGTTCTGCTTTGGACAATCCATGACTTTCCAGTATATGGTAACGTTTCTGATTGTAGGACAAAGGGTAAGTATGGTTGTCCTGTATGTGGTCCTAACACAGATTCTTTGCGACTCCAATATGGAAAGAAACATGTTTATATGGGCCATAGACGACGGTTGCCAATGTCAGAACAAGCTAGGAAGGACACAAGTGCTGGCACGTTCAACAAGAAGGTGGAGATATGACGTCAACCGATCCGTCTGGATGGGATTGAGGTCAAAAGATAAACCGTGAACTTGAATATGCAGTGGGGGAAGACTGGGAAGAGTAATATAAAGGGTATTGATGGAGGCCGACAAGAGCTAGTGGATGATGTTGAATCGCCGTGGTTCTTCAAACGGTCTATATTATTTGATCTGGAGTATTGGAAAGATATTTCCGTGCGTCACAACCTTGATGTCATGCATATTGAGAAAAATATATGTGAAATCCTTGTTGCCTTGATGTTGAACACGCTTGGCAAAACCAAGGATGATGCTAATGCATGTAGGGACTTGAAACAATTGGGAATTAAGAAGCGTCTATGGCTGAAAAAGAACAATGGCAAGGTAATTCAAAAATAAAGTCCTTTCTGTCTAAGAAAAGAAGAGAAAAAACTTTTCATCCAGACTTTGCATGAGCTGCGTGTTCCGATCGATTTTAGTGCGAATTGGAGGACCATTATAAATGAAGATTGCATGAATTTAAAGGGAATGAAGTCTCATTCTTACCATGAGTTGATGCAACATCTGCTCCCAGTTTTCATCCAGCATGCATTCAGGGATAGAAAGGTCATTCGTCCTATAATTACAAGCTTTTGCACCTTCTTTAATGCCTTGTGCTCGACAACCATAGACCTTCAAACACTCCTTACTCTCGAGAGGGGCATGGCTAGGACATTATGTCAGCTTGATACTATATGCCCGCCATCGATATTTGTCATTATGATGCATTTGTCAATCTATTTGGCTTACGAGGCTCGCATATGTGGTCCTGTATACTACGATGGATGTATCCATTCGAAAGGTACGTTATGAGCCTAATAAGAACAAATCGGCTTAACATCTATATTTGCATGTATATATAATGTATCATTAACTTTGTTAGGTTTATGAAGACATTCAAGGCCTATGTCCGTAACAAGACACGACCTGAGGGTTATATTGCAGAGCAGTACATCCAAAACGAGACAGTTATATTCTGTAACCAATATAAAGGAAAACAGAAAACAAGCCTACTAGAAAAGCTGGAAAAATGGTTTAATAGAGTCATTTCAGGACTACGTAAGTTAGAAGATATCGTTGATGATGACCCTAATGATGACGATATTGGTCCAGTAGGTTTGGGTCAAAGTGTTATCCTAGCGGGTATCGAATACGAACAAGCTCGTAGATGGGTACTGAAGAGTCATCCCAACTACGACGAGTGGGAATGGTATGTATAATAAGCTCACACACACATATATATATATATATATATATATATATATATATGTATATATATATATATCTTTCTTACTTTATGCGATTTCAATATAACAATGTTATCGAATATCGCGCAGGAAGCACAAAGATTTCTTGCAGCGATGCTATAAGAGGATCAACAGGGTAGCTAGCGAGGACGAATTCATATCTTGGTTGAAGAGGCAACCAGAGTTCATTGAATTTGATGATAATGAATTTAAAGATGTTGTGAGAAGACCTCTAGCTTTTTCTATGCAATATAATAAATATTGTATTAATGGTTTCCTTTTTGTTACTAAGGACTATGAGGAGAATAAAACGAACCAAGACAATGGGGTTAGGACAGAGGGTATGACAACCTTTCGATCAAGTGTTAAGGATATCAATACAGTGGATGAAAATCAACTTTACTATAGAGTCCTTTGTAGAATTATCCAATTGGAGTACTGAACAAGGTACAAGCCCATCCTATTTAAGTGTGATTGGGTGAAAGTGACACATCATGGTGTTTCTTTTGATGCAGAAGCGAATTTGAGATTAGTAAATTTGGCTAGTCTTTACAGTTCAGACAAAGTCGGTGACGAGCCCTTCATTCTTGCAAAGCATGCCACGCAAGTTTTCTACTCCAGAGATCTAAAAAATCCTGACTGGCATGTGGTCTTGGAGGTTCCCAAAAAAAATTTTGTCGAAGAAGAGACGTGTGTTCTATTGAAACGATTAAAGGCTGTAAGTAATGCCAATGCAAGACCTGATCTCACCTCATTAGCAATGGTTGATGAGTTGATATTCAATGAATCTGAAGATGTCAGTGTTATGGTCGAGAAAACAAAGAAAAGAAAACGATCGAAGAGAATCTACTGATTTGTTTGTATTTTCTAAGCATGTAACAGAATGATATTTATTGGAGGAAATCTAAATAAGGTTTGGATAATATAGTGAATTTTTTGTACTTTATCTGTGATCTAAATTATTTCTTAACCATTAGCTTTTTTTTTCTTTTGTTATATTTTCATATTAGGGAAGAAATAGGCACATGGATTCACAACCAGAGGTATTGGGTGCGCAGGTGCTTGGGAGTACAGATTCAAGCAACACCAAAGGTAATAAGATACTTCTCCTTAATTATATATGTAAATTTCCTTTTCCTTATATATTGGCAGTAATCAATGATGTGTATATATAACTGTTATTCTTTTTATGTAATTGTGTCTACTTCTTCTTCATCTAAAAAAAGAGGCATTACTAGGGGTGTCTCTTTACTTATGCCACCTGATAGGAAAAAAGTCCTAAAGACGAATGAATTCGGGCAACCGAATGAGGACTGTTCCGATCACAGAGACTTTGCATCGCATGTCGGTGTCCTCACCCATTCTCATATCCCGATCATATACCTGGACTTTCGCCAAGTGCCTCATGAACAAATTCATATGGTTACAAAAAAATTGTCACAGTTTTATGAGTTTGAGGGTCAAAGTTGGGCTGCAAGTCTTGATTACGTTACAAAACGCATCAATAAAGCGTGGAGAAATTACAAGAGAAGATTGACTGCAAAATATATTACAAACAAGGATCCTATTGCTGTAATTAGAGATGGTCCTGCCCCTCCAGGTATCCTTATGGAGGATTGGAGGGCCTTCGTGGATCAACGTACCACTGAGGAATTCAAGAGGGTAAGCGCAATGAATAAAGTCAATCGGGCCAAGTTAAAAGGACTTGCGTGTCTTGGGAGGCACAGCATGGTTGTTACTCGCCATAAGATGGTATGTATTTAAAAATAGATATTATGGTTTAAAATTGAATTTAAATTTGAATTATCATTTATCTAAATCTATTAATGATGTGTATTTGAATGATATGTAATGTGCCAAAGGCGATGGAGAAGAATCTTACCTCTGATGTCGAGATAGGTAGATGTGAAGTCTTCTTAAGAGCCCATAAAAGAAAGGACAAAGTTGTCCAATATCCTGACCTTACTGTAAGTGCATCCCTCATACCACTAACTAGTACCCTTATGAAAAGCCTATGTATAACTTTGAATTATATTGCATTCATTTGTATTTTTCACAGGAAAAACTAGATGAGCTCTATAGTAGCAATCCTGCTTCTAGGATGACCGGCATGGATGATGCCCTTACAGAGGTACTAATAAAATTTAAAAATTACTTAAGTTTTATGGTAATTATGAATATCCTAATAACTTGATTTACAATATTTTACAGTTGGTTGGTTCTGACAATAGAGGGCGAATGTGGGGTCTAGGTTGCTCAATAAGTAAGGTAGGACTGAAGAAGTCAGCCCCTGCTCGTTCAAAGGTAGAGAATGTGACAAAAGAAAAAGAGAGCGTAACTCAAGAGTTATCTCAGGTGAAGAAAAAATTGGATGGTATGACTCAAGATATAGTTGAGATGAAAAAAACATTGGTAGATATGCAGAAAGATAGACAGTATACTCAAAATCTCTCATCACCAATAGTCGCTAAATCTACTCAGGCATCATCGGTATGCAAGTATAAATTTTTTGCTATAATGAGCTTACAATTATATTATAAACCCTAACAATACCAATGTCATTTTATGTGTAAATGTAGCCGGATATTATATATATCGGTAAAAGATGCGACTTGCTTGGTTTTGGAAAACGTGGTGTAGTTGCTCGTGGTGAAGTACACGAAGTTAATCCAAATACAACTGTCCATTGTGAGCCGTTGGAGGATGGAGCTTTTGTTGTTGTCTTGACTAAGGTTATACAACCTCACGCTCCTTTGTGGAAAGAAGATGGGTTCGCATCTACACTTGGAGAGGTCGGTCCAGGATCATTTGTGCAATGGGGGAAAGAGGCTTTGAGAATTCAATAATTTGAACAAATTTGGTATTGTATAATTGAACATGTGTTGTGTGTATTTTGAACTAATTTTGAACTTGTGTGCATTTTGAACTAATTTGACACTTATTTTTTTTATTTTTTTAATATTGAATGAATTTTGTACTTTATATTTGAACGTATTTATAGTCATAGGCTCCATTTAGTCATCACATTAGTATTTATGAAAACATTTTTTTTTGAAAACCAAATGGAGCTTAAGCCCTTTTTTAACTCCGCCAATGCAACTCCTTACATTGCCGGTCCCAAGCCCAGGTAAAGGAGGAGGGAGAAGGGCTTTAGAATGAATCGTCAACTATGGAGGAGATCCTGAAAATGCAGTATTATCTCTGGTTTTATGGTTTTACTTGTACATTCATGTATTGATTACTTAAGCATGACGGTTATGCGCATTCTTTCAGGTGGATGTTGCATGTGGGAGGGTTAGAGCTGCGTATTTCAGATTCAAGCATCTAGTACGTCTCTTTTCAAGAATGCGCATGTGTAGATCATTAAACAATACATTATATGATATCATGTGCATGATATCTATGTTGTAATTTTCCTCATGTATTTTGCTTAAAATCCATGTTTATGCATGATTCTCATGCATTGACATGGATTTAGGATTAAAATGGAAAATTTGAGAAAACATGGGAGATTTTCTTTTATAAAGAAAGTATTTGAGACTAAGTGGTTATGTATTTGCTCCATTAAATTTGCTCGAAATTAATGGAGCAGACTCGAATGTGCGTCAGAGCTATCCGGATGAGCGAGGGTCCTTGGAAGGTGGGAATCGCTGTTATGACAATGATGAAGCTATCCATTTTATATGAACAGCATTGGAGGGGCCTGACCATTGGACAGGCCGTGTTTATGTATTTGATCGAAATTAATGGAGCAGACCCGGATGTGCGTCGGAGCTATTCGGAAGAGTGGGATTCCCTAGAAAGAGGGAACCGCTATTATGACCATGATGAAGCGGTCCATTTTTTATGGACAGCATTGGAAAGGCCTGGCCATTTACGCCGGATGGCCGTCTTTATATCTGTATTTGCAGGGATAATACCCTTAACCTAAACCAAAACCTATGACCTAAAACCTTAACCTATAACCTAAACCTCTATCTTAACCTAAACATATAATCTTAACCTAAAACCTAAAACCTAAACCTAAACCTAGAACCTAAATAATTCTCAAATCCCTAAACCTAAACCTACACCTAATCCTAATCTTAACTCCCTAACCTAAAGCTATACCTAAACTTGAAAACCCAAACATAAACCCGATCCCGAACCCGAACCCGATTTCCTAAACCTAAACCTTAACCTATTTTTAATTCCCTAAACATATATCTTATAACCTAAACCTAAACCTAAACTGTAACCTATACCATAACCTATACCTAAACCAAAACCGATGACCTAAAACCTTAACCTATAACCTAAACCTCAACCTTAACTTAAACCTAAACCTTAACCTAAACATATAACCTTAACCAAAAACCTAAAACCTAAACCTAAACCTAGAACCTAAATGTATTCTCAAATCCCTAAACCAAGACCTACACCTAATCCTAATCTTAACTCCCTAACCTAAACCTATACCTAAACTTGAAAACCCAAACATAAACCCGATCCCGAACCCGAACCTTATTTCCTAAACTTAAACCTTAACTTATTCTCAATTCCCTAAACCTATATCTTATAAGCTAAACCTAAACCTAAACCTAAACCTTAACCTATACATATAACCTTAATCTAAACCAAAACCTATGACCTAAAACTTTAACCTATAACCTAAACCTCAACCTTAATGTAAACCTAAACCTTAACCTAAACATATAACCTTAACCTAAAACATAAAACCTAAACCTAAACCTAGAACCTAAATGTATTCTCAAATCCCGAAACCTAAACCTACACCTAATCCTAATCTTAACTCACTAACCTAAACCTATACCTAAACTTGAAAACCAAAACATAAACCCGATCCCGAACCCGAACACGATATCCTAAACCTAAACCTTAACCTATTCTCAATTCCCTAAACCTATATCTTATAACCTAAACCTAAACCTAAACCTTAACCTATACCTTAACCTATACCTATAACCTTAACCTAAACTAAAACCTATGACCTAAAACCTTAACCTATAACCTAAACCTTAACCTTAACTTAAACCTAAACCTTAACCTAAACATATAACCTTAACCTATAACCTAAAACCTAAACCTAAACGTAGAACCTAAATGTATTCTCAAATCCCTAAACCTAGACCTACACCTAATCCTAATCTTAACTCTCTAACCTAAACCCATACTTAAACTTGAAAACCCAAACATAAATCCGATCCCAAACCCGAACCCGATTTCCTAAACCTAAACCTTAACCTATTCTTAATTCCCTAAACCTATATCTTATAACCTAAACCTATACCTTAACCTAAACCTATAACCTTAACCTAAACCAAAACCTATGACCTAAAACCTTAACCTAAAACCTAAACTTCATCCTTAACTTAAACCTAAACCTTAACCTAAATATATAACCTTAATCTAAAACCTAAAACCTAAACCTAAACATAGAACCTAAATGTATTCTCAAATTTCAAAACCTAGACCTACACCTAATCCTAATCTTAACGCCCTAACCTAAACCTATACTTAAACTTGAAAACCCAAACATAAACTTGATCCCGAACCCGAACCCGATTTCCTAAACCTAAACCTTAACCTATTCTCAATACTCTAAACCTATATCTTATAACCTAAACCTAAAGCTAAACCTAAACCTTAACCAATACCTTAACCTATACCTATAACCTTAACCTAAACCAAAACCTATGACCTAAAACCTTAACCTATAACCTAAACTTCAACCTTAACTTAAACCTAAACCTTAACCTAAACATATAACCTTAACCTAAAACCTAAAACCTAAACCTAAACCTAAAACCTAACCGTATTCTCAAATCCCTAAACCTAAACCTTCACCTAATCATAATCTTAACTCCCTAACTTAAACCTATACCTAAAGTTGAAAACCCAAACATAAACCCGATTCCGAACACGAACCCGATTTCCTAAACTTAAACCTTAACCTATTCTCATTTCCCTAAACCTATATCTTATAACCTAAACCTAAAGCTAAAGCTAAACCTTAACCTATACCTTAACATATACCTATAACATTAACCTAAACCTAGACCTACACCTAATCTTAATCTTAACTCCCTAACCTAAACCTATACCTAAACTTGAAAACCCAAACATAAACCCGATTCCGAACCTGATTTCCTAAACCTAAACCTCAACCTATTATCAATTCCCTAAACCTATTTCTTATAACCTAGACCTAAACCTAAACCTAAACCTTAACCTATACCTTAACATATACCTATAACCTTAACCTAAACCTAGACCTACACCTAATCCTAATCTTAACTCCCTAACCTAAACCTATACCTAAACTTGAAAACCCAAACATAAATCCGATCCCGAACCCAAACCCGATTTCTTAAACCTAAACCTTAACCTATTCTCAATTCCCTAAACCTATATCTTATAACCTAAACTTAAACCTATACCTATACCTTAACCTATACCTAAAACCTTAACCTAAACCAAAACCTATGACCTAAAACCTTAACCTATACCCTAAACTTCAACCTTAACTTAAACCTAAACCTTAACCTAAACAGATAACCTTAACATAAAACCTAAAACCTAAACCTAAACCTAGAACCTAACCATATTCTCAAATCCCTAAACCTAAACCAACACCTAATCCTAATCTTAACTCCCTAACCTTAACCTATACCTAAACTTGAAAACCCAAACATAAACCCGATCCCGAACACGAACCCGATTTGCTAAACCTAAACCTTAACCTATTTTCAAATCCCTAAACCTATATCTTATAACCTAAACCTAAAGCTAAACCTAAACCTTAACCTATACCTTAACATATACTTATAACCTTAACCTAAACCTAGACCTACACCTAATCCTAATCTTAACTCCCTAACCTAAACCTATACCTAAACTTGAAAACCCAAAAATAAACCCGATCCCGAAACTGATTTCCTAAACCTAAACCTTAACCTATTCTCAATTCCCTAAACCTATTTCTTATAACCTAGACCTAAACTTAAACCTATACCTTAACCTATACCTATAACTATAACTTAAACCAAAACCTATGACATAAAACCTTAACCTAAAACCTAAACCTCAACCTTAACTTAAACCTAAACCTTAACCTAATCATATAACCTTAACCTAAAACCTAAACCCTAAAACCTAAACCTAAACCTAGAACCTAAATGTATTCTCAAATCCCTAAACCTAAACCTACACCTAATCCTAATCTTAACTCCCTAACCTAAACCTATACCTAAACTTGAAAACCCAAACATAAACCCCATCCCGAACCCGAACCCGATTTCTTAAACCTAAACCTTAACCTATTCTCAATTCCCTAAACCTATATCTTATAACCTAAACCTAAACCCAAACCTATACCTTAACCTATACCTATAACCTTAACCTAAACCAAAACCAATGACCTAAAACCTTAACCTATAACCTAAACCTCAACCTTAACTTAAACCTAAACCTTAACCTAAACATATCACCTTAACCTAAAACTTAAAACCTAAACCTATACCTAGAACCTAAATGTATTCTCAAATCCCTAAACCTAAACCTTCACCTAATCCTAATCTTAACTCCCTAACCTAAACCTATACTTAAACTTGAAAACCCAAACATAAACTCGATCCTGAACCCGAACTCGATTTTCTAAACCTAAACCTTAACCTATTCTCAATTCCCTAAACCTATATATTATAACCTAAACCTAAAGCTAAACCTAAACCTTAGCCTATACCTTAACCTATACCTATAACCTTAACTTAGACCAAAACCTATGACCTAAAACCTTAACCTATAACCTGAACCTCAACCTTAACTTAAACCTAAACCTTAACCTAAACATATAACCTTAACTTAAAACCTAAAACCTAAACATAAACCTAGAACCTAAATGTATTCTCAAATCCCTAAATCTAGACCTAAACATAATCCTAATCTTAACTCCCTAACCTAAACCTATACCAAAACTTGAAAACCCAAACATAAACCCGATCCCGAACCCGAACCCGATTTCCTAAACCTAAACCTTAACCTATTCTCAATTCTCTAAACCTATTTCTTATAACCTAGACCTAAACCTTAACCTATACTTATAACCTTAACCTAAACCAAAACTTATGACATAAAATCTTAACCTATAACCTTAACCTCAACCTTAACTTAAACCTAATCCTTAACCTAAACATATAACCTTAACCTAAAACCTAAAACCTAAACCTAAACCTAAAACCTAAATGTATTCTCAAATCCCTAAACTTAAACCTACACCTAATCCTAATCTTAACTCGCTAACCTAAACCTACACCTAAACTTGAAAATCGAAACATAAACCCAATCCCAAACCCGAACCCGATTTCTTAAACCTAAACCTTAACCTATTCTAAATTCCCTAAACCTATATCTTATAACCTAAACCTAAACCGAAACCTATACCTTAACCTATACCTATAACCTTAACCTAAGCCAAAACCAATGACCTAAAACCTTAACCTATAACCTAAACCTCAACCTTAACTTAAACCTAAACCTTAACCTAAATATATAACCTTAACCTAAAACCTAAAACCTAAACCTAAACCTAGAACCTAAACGTATTCTCAAATCCCTAAAACTAAACCTTCACCTAATCATAATCTTAACTCCCTAACCAAAACCTATAACTAAACTTGAAAATCCAAACATAAACTCGATCCTGAACCCGAACCCGATTTTCTAAACGTAAACCTTAACCTATTCTCAATTCCCTAAACCTATATCTTATAACCTAAACCTAAAGCTAAACCTAAACCTTAACCTATACCTTAACCTATAACTATAACCTTAACCTAAACCAAAACCTATGACCTAAAACCTTAACCTATAACCTAAACCTCAACCTTAACTTAAACCTAAACCTTAACCTAAACATATAACCTTAACCTAAAACATAAAACCTAAACCTAAACCTAGAACCTAAATGTATTCTTAAATCCCTAAACCTAGACCTAAACCTAATCCTAATCTTAACTCCCTAACCTAAACCTATACCTATACTTGAAAACCCAAACATAAACCCCATCCCGAACCCGAACCTGATTTCCTAAACCTAAACCTTAACCTATTCTCAATTTCCTAAACCTAGATCTTATAACCTAAACCTAAACCTAAACCTATACCTTAACCTATACCTATAACCTTAACCTAAACCAAAACCTATGACCTAAAACCTTAACTTATAACCTAAACCTCAACCTTAACTTAAACTTAAACCATAACCTATACATATAACCTACACCTAAAACCTAAAACCTACTCCTAAACCTAAAACCTAAATGTATTCTCAAATCCCTAAACCTAAACCTACACCTAATCCTAATCCTAACTCCTGAACCTAAACCTATATCTAAACTTGAAAACCCAAACATAAACCCGATTCCGAACCCGAACCCAATTTCCTATACCTAAACCTTAACCTATTCTCAATTCCCCAAACCTATATCTTATAACCTAAACCTAAACCTAAACCTATATCTTAACCTATACCTATAACCTTAACCTAAACCAAAACCTATGACCTAAAACCTTAACCTATAACCTAAACCTCAACCTTAACTTAAACCTAAACCTTAACCTAAACATATAACCTTAACCTAAAACTTAAAATCTAAACCTAAACCTAGAACCTAAATGTATTCTCAAACCCCTAAACCTAAACCTACACCAAATCCTAATCTTAACTCCTTAACCTAAACCTATACTTAAACTTGAAAACCCAAACATAAACTCGATCCCGAACCCGAACCCGGTTTTCTAAACCTAAACCATAACCTATTCTCAATTCCCTAAACCTATATCTTATAAGATAAACCTAAACCTAAACCTAAACCTTAACCTATACCTACAACCTTAACCTAAACCAAAACCTATGACCTAAAACCTTAACCTATAACCTAAACCTCAACCTTAACTTAAACCTAAACCTTAACCTAAACATATAACCTTAACCTAAAACCTAAAACCTAAACCTAAACGTAAAAACTAAATGTATTCTCAAATCCGTAAACCTAGACCTACACCTAATCCTAATCTTAACTCCCTAACCTAAACCTATACCTAAACTTGAAAACCCAAATATAAACTCGATCCCGAACCCGAACCCGATTTCCTAAACCTAAACCTTAACCTATTCTCAATTCCCTAAACCTATATCTTATAACCTAAACCTATACCTATAACCTTAACCTAAACCAAAACCTATGACCTAAAACCTTAACCTATAACGTAAACCTAAACCTTAACTTAAACCTAAACCTTAACCTATACATATAACCTTAACCTAAAACCTAAAACCTACACCTAAACCTAGAACCTAAATGTATTCTCAAATCCCTAAACCTAAACCTACACCTAATCCTAATCTTAACTTACGAACCTAAACCTATACCTAAACTTGAAAACCCAAACATAAACCCAATCCCAATCCCGAACCCGATTTCCTATACTTAAACCTTAACCTATTCTCAATTCCCTAAACCTATATCTTATAACCTAAACCTAAACCTAAACCTATACCTTAACATAACCTTAACCTAAACCAAAACCTATGACCTAAAACCTTAACCTATAACCTAAACCTCAACCTTAACTCAAACCTAAACCTTAACCTAAACATATAACCTTAACCTAAAATCTAAAATCTAAACCTAAACCTAGAACCTAAATGTATTCTCAAACCCTTAAACCTAAACCTATACCTAATCCTAATCTTAACTCCCTAACCTAGACCTATACCTAAACTTGAAAACCCAAACATAAACCCGATCCCGAACCCGAACCCAATTTTCTAAACCTAAACCTTAACCTATTCTCAATTCCCTAAGCCTATATCTTATAACCTAAACCTATATCTTAACCTATACCTATAACCTTAACATAAACCAAAACCCATAACCTAAAACCTTTACCTATAACCTAAACCTCAACCTTAACTTAAACCTAAACCCTAACCTAAACATATAACCTTAACCTAAAACTTAAAACCTAAACCTAAACCTAAACCTAGAAGCTAAATGTATTCTCAAATCCCTAAACCTAAACCTACACCTAATCCTAATCTTAACTCCCTAACCTAAAACTATACCTAAACTTGAAAACCCAAACATAAACCCGATCCCGAACCCGAACCCGATTTTTTAAACCTAAACCTTAACCTATTCTCAATTCCCTAAACCTATATCTTATAACCTAAACCTAAACCTAAACCTATACCTTAACCTATACCTATAACCTTAACCTAAATCAAAACTTATGACCTAAAACCTTAACCTATAACCTTAACCTCAGCTTTAACTTAAACCTAAACCTTAACCTAAAGATATAACCTTAACCTAAAACCTAAAACCAAAACTAAAACCTAGAACCTAAATGTATTCTCAAATCCCTAAACCTAAACCTACACCTAATCCTAATCTTAACTCCCTAACCTAAACTTATACCTAAACTTGAAAACCCAAACATAAACCCCATCCCGAACCCGAACCCAATTTCCTAAACCTAAACCTTAACCTATTCTTAATTCCCTAAACATATATCTTAAAACCTAAACCTAAACCTAAACCTAAACCTATACCAAAACCAAAACTTATAACCTAAACTCGAACCCATTCTCAAATCCAAAAACCTATCACCTAAATGTAAACCGTTAACCTATAACCTAAATTAAAACCTATAACCTAAACCCGAACCCATTATCAAATCCCAAAACCTATAACCTAAACCAAAACCAAAACCTATAACCTAAACCCGAACCCATTCTCAAATCTCAAAAACCAAACCTAAACCTAAACCTAAACCAATAACCTAAACTCAATTTCCTAAACCTAAACCTAAACCTAATCCTATAACCTAAACTCAAATCCCTAAACCTTAACCTATAACCTAACCTAAACCTATACTTATAATCTAAAACTATTCCCAAATTCCAAAACCTATAACCTAAACCTAACCTTTCCCTAAACCTATAACCTAAACTCAATTCCCTAAACCTAAACCTACACCTAATCCTAATCTCAACTCCCTAACCTAAACCAAAACCTAAACTTGAAAACCCAGACTTAAACCCAATCCCGAACCTGAACCCGATTCCCTAAACCTAAACTATAACCCATTCTCAAATCTAAAAACCTATAACCTAAACCTAATCCTAAACTAAAACCAAAACTTATAACCTAAATCCGAACCCATTCTAAAATCCAAAAACCTATAACCGAAACCTAAACCGTTAACCTATAACCTAAATCAAAACCTATAACCTAAACTAAAACCAAAACTTATAACATAAACCCGAACCCATTATCAAATCCAAAAAACTTATAACCTAAAACAAAACCAAAACGTATAACCTAAACCTGAACCCATTCTCAAATCTCAAAACCCAAACCTAAACCTAAACTTAAACCTAAAACCTAAACCTAAAACTTAAACCTAAACCTTTAACCTAAACTCAATTCCCTAAACCAAAACCTATAACCTAAACCCAAACCGTTAACCTATAACCTAAATCAAAACCTATAACCTAAACTCGAACCCATTATCAAATCCCAAAACCTATAACCTAAACCAAAATCAAAACCTATAACCTAAACCCGAACCCATTCTCAAATCTCAAAACCCAAACCCAAACCTAAACCTAAACCTAAACATATAACCTATAACTTAAACCTAAACCTAAAACCTAAGCCTAAACCTATAACCTAAACTCAATTCCCTAAACTTAAACCTAAACCAAAACCAAAACCTATAACCTAAACCCGAACCCAATCTCAAATAACAAAACCTATAACCTAAACCTAAACCGTAACCTAATCCTATAACCTAAACTCAAATCCCTAAACCTTAACCTATAACCTAACCTAAACCTATACTTATAACTTAAAACTATTCTTAAATCCCAAAACCTATAACCTAAACCTAACCTTTCCCTAAACCTATAACCTAAACTCAATTCCCTAAACATAAACCTTGACCAAAACCTAAACCAATAACCTAAACTCAATTTTCTGAACATAAACCATAACCCATTCTCAAATCCAAAAACCTATAACCTAAACAAAAACCAAAACCAAAACTTATAACCTAAACTCAAACCCATTCTCAAATCACAAAACCTATAACCTAAATAAAAACCTATTACCTTTTCCTAAACCTTAACCTAAACCTATAACCTATAACCTAAATCAAAACCAAAACCAAAACCTTAAACCTAAACCTATAACCTATAACCTAAACCAAAACATATAAGCTAAACCAAAACCAAAACCTATAGCCTAAACCCGAACCCATTCTCAAATCCAAAAAACCTATAACCTCAACCTAAACCGTTAACCTATAACCTAAATCAAAACCTATAACCTAAACCAAAACCAAAACCTATAACCTATAACCTATAACCTAAACTCGAACCCATTATCAAATCCCAAAACCTACAACCTAAACCGAAACCAAAACCTATAACTTAAACCCGAACCCATTCTCAAATCCCAAAACCCAAACCTAAACATAAACCTAAACCTAAAACCTATAACCTAAACTCAAATCCTTAAACCTAAACCTAAACCTAATCCTATAACTTAAACTCAAATCCCTAAACCTTAACTTATAACCTAACATAAACCTATACTTATAACCTAAAACTATTCCCAAATCCCAAAACCTATAACCTAAACCTAACCTTTCCCTAAACCTATAACCTAAACTCAATTCCCTAAACCTAAACCTTAACTTAAACCTATAACCTATAATCAAAACCTATAACCTAAACCCGAACCCATTTCCAAATCCTAAAACCTATAAACCTAAACCTTAACCTAAACCTATTACCTATAACATAAATCAAAACCTAAACCTAAACCTATAAACCTAAACCTTAACCTAAACATATAACCTATAACATAAATCAAAACCAAAACCTAAACCTAAAACCTAAACTTATAACCTATAACCTAAATCAAAACCTATTACCTTTCTCTAAACCTTAACCTAAACCTATAACCTATAACCTAAATCAAAACCAAAACCAAAACTAAAACCTAAAATCTAAACCTATAACCTATAATCTAAATCAAAATAAATAATCAAAACTAAAACCAAAACCTATATCCTAAACCCAAACACATTCTCAAATCCTATAACCTATAACCTAAACCTAAAACCTATAACCTAAACCAAAACCTATAACCTAAACCAAAACCAAAACCTATAGCCTAAATCCGAACCCATTCTCAAATCCAAAAAACCTATAACCTCAACCTAAATCTTAACCTAAATCGTTAACCTATAACCTAACCTAAACCTATACTTATAACCTAAAACTATTCCCAAATCCCAAAACATATAACCTAAACCTAACCTTTCCCTAAACCTATAACCTAAACTCAATTCCCTAAAGCTAAACCTACACCTAATCCTAATCTCAACTCCCTAACCTAAACCTAAATCTAAACTTGAAAACCCAAACTTAAACTCAATCCCGAACCTGAACCCGATTTTCTAAACCTTAACCATAACCCATTCTCAAATCCAAAAACCTATAACATAAACCAAAACCAAAACCAAAACCAAAACTTATAACCTAAACCCGAACCCATTCTCAAATCCCAAAACCTATAACCTAAACCAAAATCAAAACCTATAACTTATAACTTAAACCCGAACCCATTATTAAATCACAAAACCTATAACCTAAACCCGAACCCATTCTCAAATCCCTAAACCCAAACCTAAACCTAAACCTAAACCTATAACCTAAAATCAAATCCCTAAACCTAAACCTAAACCGAATCCTATAACCTAAACTCAAATCCCTAAACCTTAACTTATAACCTAACCTAAACCAATACTTATAACCTAAAACTATTCCCAAATCCCAAAACCTATAGCCTAAACCTAACATTTTCCTAAACTTATAACCTAAACTCAATTCCCTAAACCTAAATCTAGACCTAAACCTAAACCTAAACCTAAACCTATAGCCTAAACTCAAATCCCTAAACCTTAACCTATAACCTAACCTAAACCTATGCTTATAACCTAAAACTATTCCCAAATCCCAAAACCTATAACCTAAACCTAATGTCACGCCCCAGACTCGGTAACCGGACTCACAAGGAACCCGATGGCCAGTTCTGGCCGCAACAGCCTCCGTAGTACCCCATTCTCGGCTCCTGAGGTAGGTTCCGATCCTGGGATCCTACAAGGAGGATTTTCATAACAATATAATCACTTCCAATGCGAGCATACCCAAGATCACAGCAAGTACATCTGAGAATAACAAGGGCACACATCACAAAATCCACTAAAAATTTGAACTTTTACAATCATCCAAAAGGTCCAAAAGGACATACATGAGAATAAAAGGAAAAGAGAGAGAAATCAGCAACACTGGAGTCCTCACTGCTCAACTCTACTCCATGCTCTGCTGCTACGGCGCCTACCTAGAGTCTCCTGCACGTATCAATCGTGCATAAGCTTATAGAAGCTTAGAGGGTGGTGTAAGTGTGTGACAATGGTGCACAGAAGAATAGTAGGAGGTATAAGGAGAGAAGCATAATCAATGAACATATCACTAGTCTTACCAAGGCTTACCATGAATGCGATGCAATAAGTAATGAGTGCCATACCAAGGCAATGTATGAAAGGGGGGCTTGTAGCCAATGCTAATGCGATGTAAGTGATGTCAATGCTCATATCCAAACCATAAGTCAAGTACATTTTCAATCATAAGAAAATCACCGGGTCCATTACATTGTTGGATGACTGCTGTGCAGACCCCGCATAGCCAAACGAGCGTAAGAGACCTCACTACCCGCTTTGTGGACAACTAATCACCAACAAGGCCTGAAGGTAGCGGACCCATTTACGAGCCGGTCGACTCAGCCTAGCAATGCCTCCTCACACCAGGCAGGTAAGGCCACACCCCTATCCAACCGACTACACGACAGTGGGAGTCGCGGCCTAACGGTATAAGGCCCTCGTGCGCTCATGTATTCCACCCGGTCACGGCGTTGGAGCAGATCCTTGGTACCATAGAAGTTTTGGGAATCTCACCCATGGGCATCCTACGCACCCAGTATGCTCAAGTAATATTTCTGGTGTCCACACATGCGGCCATCCACAAATGTCCCTGTGGAGGCAAGGCCCTGATGAAGCAAGGGCGGTATCCTCATGAAATGCGATGCCAATGCATGAGTCGCACACACAAATCATGCACAAGTTTCAGGCACTCAATGTGCAAAAGGGAAGGAACTTCATCCCTGAATGACCACTATACAATGAAATCAATTCATACAGATGATGCATATGGGTTGCAACGATGTAAGTGTGCTACCTGAGGAATATGAAATCATCTGTCCCAAGGAGGGTCAAGATCTAGGCACATCGACAGGTATTCTAAGAAGAAGAGAAGCCCTCTAGTGGGAGCCCAGTACTTTGGGATGACCCACAAACTAAGAGAGTCAAAATCCTAAGGAGGAACAGTCCTAGCCAGGCCCAAGGTGGGCCTTTAACCACCTATAAGGGCCTCTATGGGCCTACCTTAGGGCCACCAAGGAGGACATCCAACCTCAACTGGGTCCCAAAAGGTAGCCTACTATATATGTAAAGAAAGGTCCAAGGCACAATCAACCCATGGCCTAGTGGGCCATACACTAAGCCCAAAAACAAAGGCAACCTGGTGGGCCCTTAAGCAAGGTTAGGGCCCAACCATAAGGGTCATAGGTTCATTCATTGTAGTAGGCCTAATGGGCAGCCCATTATCCCAACATATGGGAAATTCTTAAATTTTTAACACATGTAAGTTGGGCCTCACATCTCGGCCCAAGTATGGATTTATTATAGTGGGCAAACAAGGGCCCAACTACTTGAGTATTTGGCCCATAAGGCCCATCACAATGACATGGTAAATATAGGACCCAAGGGTTCAATGGGCCTATCAAAAGTTCCAGCCCAACCAAGGCTATAAGGCCCTTACTTAACTAAGAGACTAGCCCAAGAAGAATCCTATTTGGGATGGGCCTTTAATCATACACTAATTAAGCCCAAAAAAATAAAATTAAGATGATAAGATACTGACATAAATCATCCTCAAATCTAGTGGGCCATATTGCCCCAAAGAACATCTATAGGCAACAGTTATTGGGCTCAATGCCAAATTCCAGCCCACCCAAATTTCTGGGTTGGTTGGAGTTCAGCATTAGAAGTATTTCTTAGTATAATTAATTTTGGATGGCTCACACACATCACTGTGGGCCCCACCAGATGAGAGAGGATATACAATACATATATGAAATGGGCCAGACTGTTAGAATGCAAGCCCAGCAGTAGCCTAAGGCAGGGATGTCCCATGTGTAGGCAGTCCTATGGGCCTGGGGTATATGGCCCAAAAATTCACCTAATGTGTTCTAATTGAATAAAAAGGGGGCAAGTATGATCCATCCCCTAAGGACCCTACATGGATGGGTGGTGGGACATTCAACACATCGAGGTGGGCCCACGAAGCAGGCTAGATGCCCCAGCCTGGGTGTCCCTGCCTAGCAGACCACTTCCAGCCACACCACGGGCAACTCAAATGTATTTTGGATATGAAATTTTACAGAGTGATACTTCCATAGGTGACCTACACCCCCACAAAATTTTAAGATTTTTGGACACTTAGAAATATTTTAATTTGTTTAAATAAAATAGACTGTCCAGAAAATCGGACTGACCTGGACGTCCCAACGTGGTGGGCCAGTCCGGCCCTTGCCACGGTGTACACAGAGGTCCGTTGGACATGAAATTTGGTAAGTGGGTCCTAGAATGGGTGGAACATATCTCCATAAAATTTCAGAATTTTTAGACATATATAAATGTTTTAATTTATTTAAAGAAATCAATCTGTCCTAAAAATCGGACTGATCTGGACACTGTATTGTAATGGGCCAGTCCAGCCACCACCATGGTGTGTACAGGTGTCCATTGGCCCCAAAATTTTGTAGGTGGGTCCTACCATAAGTAAACCACCTCTCTGTAAAATTTTATGATTTTTGGATACTCATAAATATTTTAATTAAATTAAGAATTTCAATCTGTCCAGGAAGGGATGTTGCTGTCCATGCATTGTTTACCCAATAAGGTGGGCCCAACCTTCATCCAAGAGGGGAAAAATGGAGGTTTAGTATTTTCTTCATAAAATAAAGTAAGGTGGGGTCCATAAAAGTGGCCCATCCTTCAGAGAAACCAAGCTGAAGTGTATGTTTTCCCTCCATACATGTGGGTTGGACAGCCCAACAAGGTGGACCGCCCACCCCTATGGGCCTCCTTTTTGGGTACCATATCATGGACCATCTGAGGTATGACCCATCACACCTCATGGTGGGGTCCACACATTCTCATTACACTCCATACTTATAAAGAAAATAATGACAATCATGATCCAAAAATCCATGCCAAAGATTGAACATGACAATCCATGCAACAGTCCAAGTTTTTGGACAGCAATACATGGCTGGACACATCAGCCTATATCTCAATAATCCCAGCCATAAAAAAGGTGTGTGGCCTTCCTCAGTAGGCCCCACATAAGTCCAAATCACATACTAGAACTAGGACACTTGCATGCATTTGATTAAGGTGTCCGATGATCATGGAGTTAGGTGATAAGAGCATCCCACCTTGCTGGATTTTTATTTTTATTTATTTTGGGACATCCAAGGCCCACTATAAATGGGCCACACACACACTATCATCCATACATCAGAGAAAAGAGAAGAAGGAAAGAGAGTAATCCGGCCATGGGGGTAGGGCCCCGCCACTAGTGGGCCCTCCCAAGAGTGAATCATACCCATACAACTACATTGATTTTACATGCAACATAAAATCACTACATGCATGATATATAATTGTTATGGATGGTTGGGATGCCATCCCAACATGATCCTTAGGGTCTAGATGACCTTAAGATGGAGTGGATTATAAAATACATCATGATGGGGTCCATGGAGAATGGCCCCATCATGGATCATGACATGCATGTAGGATGGGCCAAAGGGCCACATCCATGGGATCAAATGGGATCCCCACCATGGATTGGTGGGTCCCATATGATCCATCTAGAAAGAAAAAAAAGATCAAAGGGTAGAAAATAAGATCAACAATTATAATCACCCACCTTGAATCTTCAAGCTACCACCAACACTAGGTACTCCAAGCTCCAAGCTTAAAGGTTCAATGGTCAAGATGAGTTTGTGATGGCTAGATGGAGGAAGAAAGGAAGGGAAAATTGCTGAAAATTGGCAGAGGGAGGGCTGGAAATTCTTCCATGGAAGAGGAAAATGAGAGAATGAAGGAGGAGAGAGAGAAAGGAAAGGTTGTAGGGGAGTCATCATTACTCTCCCTCCTTGGTTAGAGAAAGAAATCATAACCTATGGTGATACAAACAATGCTTGCTAGGGTAGGTTAGGTGTGGGTAGTGTTTAGGATGGGTAGTGTTTATTCCATGGGAATTGTAGTGTGTGTGGGTGGTGTGCATGGGAACTTGTGCCTGAGAGTGGTCCATATGCTTTTGTACAAAAAGTGGGCCACATGATGAAATGCTCACAACTTTTGATCTATAAGTCAGATGAATGCACAAGACGCGTCGTTGGAATCGCAACGACGATGCGGTCACAATGGTATAGGTCTCAACTCGATCCGAGTCGGGTCTTTATGACTGGGCTCACGGATGACCGCAAACACTATCCAAGGGTCACGGGTCGCCGGGATTCGACCGGTAGGACCGCGGGATCAAGATGGACGGAATGCATACTCACACACACACACATGCACACATGCGAACTCGGGTCGGGTCTCACACCTAACCTTTCCCTAAACCTATAACCTAAACTCAATTCCCTAAAGCTAAACCTACACCTAATCCTACTCTCAACTCTCTAACCTAAACCTAAACCTAAACTTGAAAACCCAAACTTAAACCCAATCCCAAACTTGAACCCGATTTCCTAAACCTAAACAATAACCCATTCTCAAATCCAAAAACCTATAAGATAAACCTAAACCAAAACCAAAACTTATAACCTAAACCCGAACCCATTCTCAAATCCCAAGACCTATAACCTAAACCAAAACCAAAACCTATAACCTAAACCCGAACCCATTCTCAAATCCCAAAATCTATAACCTAAACCTAAACCTTAACCTAAACCTATAATGTATAACCTAAACCAAAACCTATAACCTAAACCAAAGCCAAAACCTATAACCTAAGCCTGAACCCATTCTCAAATCCCAAAACCTATAACCTAAACTTAAACCTATAACCTAAACCAAAACCTAAAACCTAAACCAAAACCAAAACCTATAACCTAAACTTGAACTCATTCTCAAATCCCAAAACCTTTAACCAAAACCTAAACCTTAACATAAACCTATAACCTATAGCTTAAACCAAAACCAAAACTTATAACTTAAACCCGAACCCATTCTCAAATCCAAAAACCTATAACCTAAACCAAAACAAAAACCTACAACCTAAACCCGAACCCATTCTCAAATCCCAAAACCTATAACCTAAACCTAACCTTTCCCTAAACCTATAACCTAAACTCAATTCCCTAAACTTAAACCTACACCTAATCCTAATCTCAACTCCCTAACCTAAACCTAAATCTAAACTTGAAAACCCAAACTTAAACTCAATCCCGAACCTGAACCCGATTTCCTAAACCTAAACCATAACCCATTCTCAAATCCAAAAACCTATAACATAAACCTAAATCAAAACCAAAACTTATAACCTAAACCCGAACCCATTATCAAATCCCAAAACCTATAACCTAAACCAAAACGAAAACCTATAACCTAAACCCGAACCCATTCTCAAATCCCAAAACCTATAACCTAAACATTAACCTAAACCTATAACCTATAACCTAAACCAAAACCTATAACCTAAACTAAAATCAAAACCTATAACCTAAGCCCAAACCCATTCTCAAATCCCAAAATCTATAACCTAAACCTAAGCCTATAACCTAAACCAAAACCTACAACCTAAACCAAAATCAAAACCTATAACCTAAACTTGAACTCATTCTCAAATCTCAAAACCTTTAACCAAAACCTAAACCTTAACATAAACCTATAACCTATAACCTAAACCAAAACCAAAAGCTATAACCTAAACCCGAACCCATTCTCAAATCCAAAAACCTATAACCTAAACCAAAACCTATAACCTAAACCTAAACCAAAACCTATAACCTAAACCCGAACCCATTCTCAAATCCCAAAACCTATAACCTAAACCTAAACCGTAACCTAATCCTATAACCTAAACTCAAATCTCTAAACCTTAACCAATAACCTAACCTAAACCTATACTTATAATCTAAAACTATTCTCAAATCCCAAAACATATAACCTAAACCTAACCTCTCCTTAAACCTATAACCTAAACTCAATTCCCTAAACCTAAACCTACACCTAATCCTAATCTCAACTCCCTAACCTAAACCTAAGCCAAAACTTGAAACCCAAACTTAAACCCAATCCCGAACCTGAACCCGATTTCCTAAACTTTAACCATAACTCATTCTTAAATCCAAAAACCTATAACATAAACCTAAACTAAAACCAAAACTTATAACCTAAACCCGAACCCACTATCAAATCCCAAAACCTATAACCTAAACCAAAACCAAAACCTATAACCTATAACCTAAACCCCCGAAGCCATTACTAAATCCCAAAACTAATAACCTAAACCGAAACCAAAACCTATAACCTAAACTCGAACCCATTCTCAAATCTCAAAACCCAAACCTAAACCTAAACCTAAACCTAAAACCTAAACCTAAACATATAACCTAAACTCAAATCCCTAAACCTAAACCTAAACCTAATCCTATAACCTAAACTCAAATCCCTAAACCTTAACTTATAACCTAACCTAAACCAATACTTATAACTTAAAACTATTCCCAACTCCCAAAACCTATAACCTAAACCTAACCTTTCCCTAAACCTATAACCTAAACTCAATTCCCTAAACCTAAACCTAGACCTAGACCTAAACCTAAACCTATAGCCTAAACTCAAATCCCTAAACCTTAACCTATAACCTAACCTAAACCTATACTTATAACCTAAAACTATTCCCAAATCCCAAAACCTATAACCTAAACCTAACCTTTCCTTAAACCTATAACCTAAACTCAATTCCCTAAAGCTAAACATACACCTAATCCTAATCTCAACTCCCTAACCTAAACCTAAACCTAAACTTGAAAATCCAAAGTTGAACCCAATCCCGAACCTGAACCCGATTTCCTAAACCTAAACCATAACCCATTCTCAAATCCAAAAACCTATAATATAAACCTAAACCAAAATCAAAACTTATAACCTAAACCCGAACCCATCCTCAAATTCCAAAACCTATAACCTAAACCAAAACCAAAACCTATAACCTAAACCCGAACCCGTTCTTAAATTCCAAAACCTATAACTTAAACCTAAACCTTAACCTAAACCTATAACCTATAAACTATAACCTAAACCAAAACCAAAACCTATAACCTAAGCCCGAACCCATTCTCAAATCCCAAAACCTTTAACCTAAACCTAAACCTTAACATAAACCTATAACCTATAACCTAAACCAAAACCAAAACCTATTCCCTAAACTCGAACCCATTCTCAAATCTAAAAACATATAACCTAAACCAAAACCTATAACCTAAACCAAAACCAAAACCTATAACCTAAATCCGAACCCATTCTCAAATTCCAAAGCCTATAACCTAAACCTAACCTTTCTCTAAACCTATAACCTAAACTCAATTCCCTAAAGCTAAACCTATACCTAATCCTAATCTCAACTCCCTAACCTAAATCTAAACCTAAACTTGAAAACCCAAACTTAAACCCAATCCCGAACCTGAACCCAATTTCCTAAACCTAAACCATAACCCATTCTCAAATCCAAAAACCTATAACATAAACCTAAATCAAAACCAAAACTTATAACCTAAACCCGAACCCATTCTAAAATCTCAAAACCTATAACCAAAACCAAAACCAAAACCTATAACCTAAAACTGAACCCATTCTTAAATCCCAAAACCTATAACCGAATCCTTAACCTAAACCTATAACCTATAACCTAAACCAAAACTTATAACCTAAACCAAAACCTATAACCTAAACCTAAACCAAAACCTATAACCTAAACCGGAACCCATTCTCAAATCCCAAAACCTATAACCTAAACCTAAACCGTAACCTAATCCTATAACCTAAACTCAAATCTCTAAACCTTAACCTATAACCTAACCTAAACCTATACTTATAATCTAAAACTATTCTCAAATCCCAAAACATATAACCTAAACCTAACCTCTCCCTAAACCTATAACCTAAACTCAATTCCCTAAACCTAAACCTACACCTAATCCTAATCTCAACTCCCTAACCTAAACCTAAGCCTAAACTTGAAACCCAAACTTAAACCCAATCCCGAACCTGAACCCGATTTCCTAAACTTTAACCATAACCCATTCTCAAATCCAAAAACCTATAACATAAACCTAAACCAAAACCAAAACTTATAACCTAAACCCGAACCCATTATCAAATCCCAAAACCTATAACCTAAACTACAACCAAAACCTATAACCTATAACCTAAACCCCCGAAGCCATTATCAAATCCCAAAACCAATAACCTAAACCGAAACCAAAACCTATAACCTAAACTCGAACCCATTCTCAAATCTCAAAACCCAAACCTAAACCTAAACCTAAACCTAAAACCTAAACCTAAACATATAACCTAAACTCAAATCCCTAAACCTAATCCTATAACCTAAACTCAAATCCCTAAATCTTAACTTATAACCTAACCTAAACCAATACTTATAACTTAAAACTATTCCCATCTCCCAAAACCTATAACCTAAACCTAACCTTCACCTAAACCTATAACCTAAACTCAATTCCCTAAACCTAAACCTAGACCTAGACCTAAACCTAAACCTATAGCCTAAACTCAAATCCTTAAACCTTAACCTATAACCTAACCTAAACCTATACTTATAACCTAAAACTATTCCCAAATCCCAAAACCTATAACTTAAACCTAACCTTTCCCTAAACCTATAACCTAAACTCAATTCCCTAAAGCTAAACCTACACCTAATCCTAATCTCAACTCCTTAACCTAAACCTAAACCTAAACTTGAAAATCCAAAGTTAAACCCAATCCCGAACTTGAACCCGATTTCCTAAACCTAAACCATAACCCATTCTTAAATCCAAAAACCTATAACATAAACCTAAACTAAAATCAAAACTTATAACCTAAACCCGAACCCATTCTCAAATTCCAAAACCTATAACCTAAATCAAAACCAAAACCTAAAACCTAAACCCGAACCTGTTCTCAAATTCCAAAACCTTAACCTAAACCTATAACCTATAACCTAAACCAAAACCTATAACCTAAACCAAAACCAAAACCTATAACCTAAGCCCAAACCCATTCTCAAATCCCAAAACCTTTAACCTAAACCTAAACCTTAACATAAACCTATAACCTATAACCTAAACCAAAACCAAATCCTATACCCTAAACCCGAACCCATTCTCAAATCCAAAAACATATAACCTAAACCAAAACCTATAACCTAAACCAAAACCAAAACCTATAACCTAAATCCGAACCCATTCTCAAATTCCAAAACCTATAACCTAAACCTAACCTTTCTCTAAACCTATAACATAAACTCAATTCCCTAAAGCTAAACCTATACCTAATCCTAATCTCAACTCCCTAACCTAAACCTAAACCTAAACTTCAATACCCAAACTTAAACCCAATCCCGAACCTGAACCCGATTTCCTAAACCTAAACCATAACCCATTCTCAAATCCAAAAACCTATAACATAAACCTAAATCAAAACCAAAACTTATAACCTAAACCCGAACCCATTCTAAAATCCCAAAACCTATAACCAAAACCAAAACCAAAACCTATAACCTAAAACTGAACCCATTCTCAAATCCCAAAACTTATAACCTAATCCTTAACCTAAACCTATAACCTATAACCTAAACCAAAACTTATAACCTAAACCAAAACCTATAACCTAAACTTAAACCAAAACCTATAACCTAAACCGGAACCCATTCTCAAATCCCAAAACCTATAACCTAAACCTAAACCGTAACCTAATCCTATAACCTAAACTCAAATCTCTAAACCTTAACCTATAACTTAACCTAAACCTATACTTATAACCTAAAACTATTCTCAAATCCCAAAACCTATAACCTAAACCTAACTGTAAGTGCTATAGTTTATATCCCTGTCTGTTGTCAAATTTATGATGACAAAATCACTGTTATGTTATATATAACTTGCTTAAGTGAAGCTCTTTCAAGGATCAACATTCATGAACAAGCTAAGCTCACAACAAACAAAGCTCACAAGTACAAGGATCAATCGTGAATAAAAGAACTGCTTACAAGACAAAACTCAAGCTGCAAGACTTCAAGAAGAGTTCAAGGCAGTTTGTACACTTTCAAGATTGAGCTACATCAAGGTTTGATCTACATCAAGACTTCAAGGCTCATACTTCAAGGTCTCTTGTTCCTAATGTTTTAATGTCCATACTTCATGGTTGAGGTTTGATTGACCATAGGTTGACCTTAGAAGTAGGTCATTTTGGATACATAAGTCGAATGTTTATTTTACATGTGATTGGTCTGTTCTTTGACTAGTCCTAGGACTTCTTCGACTAGTCCTAGACTTGCTTCGACCAGTCTAAGAAATTCCTTGACCAGTCGTGAGTTTGTTACAAATTCCGGATAAAATCTGTTAGCCTTCGACTAGTCCAGGAATCTGTTCGACCAGTCGTAGGAACAGTGTCAACTGCTCTTTGACCAGTCGTACAATCTTCGACTCGAAGTCTAGCAAAGATTTTCAGGACCTACGACCAGTCGAAGGAAAGCTACGACCAGTCGTAGGTGACCTACGACCAGTCGTAGGAGAGCTTCAACCAGTCGTAGAACGGTCAGAGCATATCCCGACGGATTTTTCAAATATCTGTTATTGCTTCGACTAGTCGAAGAGCACTCTAGACCAGTCGAAGACCTGATCTTCTCACTTATAAATAGTGCACGAATCTCAGAAGAAATCATCGATTTAATTAATTCATTCAAGCCAATCTTCGTCGAACTTCTGAGAGATAATTCTGTGCTCCATCTAAGCTAAGTGTGCTTATTTAATATTCTCTTTCCTTAGCTTTATTTAATTGATTTTGTTTCTGCTATTCCAATTTGATTTGATAAGAGGAATTATTTCCTTTCTTTGGAATCAAAATCAATTAAGGTAAGCCTTATTTGGTTTAATTTAAAATCTATTAGAATTAGAACTATTGTAATCAAGTACTGGACATTGAACTTGGACATTCAATCATCTACTTTGATTTGGTTCTACCGGGCTGCTACAACGAAGGAGATATTCAGGTATTTTACATATTGTAAATTCCTTTCTATTATTTTGGTTTCTTTCAAGATTTGCCAGAAAAATCTTGTTATATTGGTTATCTGAGGAAAGCCAGGAAAACTCAAAAGTGGAGTTTTTTTAATTGTGTAAGCCCACATACAAAGACACAATTGTAAGGGTTTTGGGTGAACCTGGGAAAACCTATTTTTAGTGAACGCTAATATCCCCTGTGTGAGGATATTAGGAGTGGAGTAGCTTTTTGTGTGGCTGTTGTTTAACAGTTGGTGAATACACAGGCGAACCACTATAAACCCTTGTGTTTGAATGATTTATATTTCTAATTTTTTATTCTTTTGTGGGATGTATGTATGGTGGTGAATGTTGTAATTATTTAATTCAAGCTTTGTGAGAATGTTGTAATAGCTTAGAATTTATTTTCTGCTATTCCTTTATCGCTTGATTTTCAATTTCATTTGAAAGTTGTTCCAGCAAGGTTGCCCTGCCATTTTTATGGTGTATGGCTGTCCCTAGAACAATACATTTTTAATTACAATTTATTTCAATTCAGTTTATATTTATTATTGTATTCCTCTTCGGTTTGAGATTTGATACAAAGATCTTTCTAGGAATAAGGTTGTCCTACCATAAACTCTGTTTTTGGTGTAAGGTTGTCCTTAGAACAACGTTTGTATCAACCTCTCAAGATCTGAATTTTGAGGTTACTTTAATTTACTGCATTGTGATTTACTTTGGCTATCATATTCATTTTAATTCCGCTGTTATAAGTTTTAATTTGGCACTGTCCTATTCACCCCCCCTCTAGGACATATAGCTTGGCCTTTTCAAGTGGTATCAAAGCCTAATAGCTCTTTTTTATTCTTGGATTTAATTCCTAAGCTAACGATTTAAGCTATTTAAGATGTCAAATTTTGATAGCCTTTCAGTCACAAGGCCTCCACCCTTTGATGGCTCCAACTATGCCTATTGGAAAGCCAGAATGAGGATCTTCCTCAAATCAATGGATGAAAATGTGTGGCAAGCCACAGTGACTGAATGGAAACCTCCTATCATGGAAATCACTGGGATTGATGGTTCAAAATCTATGAAAGACACACCATATTACCAATGGACCACTCTTGAGAAAAGTGAGAGTAGTGCAAATGCTAAAGCACTAAATGCAATTACTTGCGCACTATCACCGGATGAGTTCAAAAGAATCATTTCCTGTGATACTGCAAAGAAAGCTTGGGATATATTAGAAATGACACACGAGGGTACTACAATTGTCAAAAAATCTAAAGTCCAACTCCTCACAACCAGATTTGAAGAAATTCATATGGAGGAAAATGAAATGTTTATGGACTTTTACACTAGATTGAATGACATTGTAAACTCAATGTGGGGTCTTAGTGATAAAATCCCAGAAAGTAAAGTGTGTGCAAAAATACTACGCTCACTTCCTGAACGGTTCAATTCTAAAGTAACTGCGATCCAGGAACTTCGTGATACGGATAATATGAGGGTAGAAGAACTAGTTGGTTCACTACAAACCTACGAGTTAAACTTTAAAGCTCCTAAAGGAAAATCTATCGCACTAAAATCTTCTAAATGTAATTCAAAAGAAAATTCTGATTCAGAAGATGATATGGCTCTTTTAGCTAAAAAATTTTACAAGATTTTTAAAAGCAAGAAAAGGGTTGATTTTCAAAAATCAAATGACAAAAAGAAGTTTAGACCCAAATCTCGAAAATCTTTGAAAGATAGTCAATGTTACAACTGTCTAGAATATGGGCACTTAGGAAATAGATGTCCTAAAAGGGACAAACCTAAGAAGAAGGGTATGTTGGCTACATGGGATGAATCATCTGATTCTGAAGGTTCTTCTGAATCAGAAGATTCTGAAACTAAGTTGGGTAATGAGGTTAAAGCTCTTATGACTCTAGCCAAATTCACATTTTCAGATAATGACTCTACAAGTGAAGAAAATCTGAATAGTGAATGTGAAAATGAAGATGATCTTCAAGACGCCTACAATGCCCTATATAAGGAAAGTTGTAAAATTGCTGTCAAACTTAAACTTCAAAAAGAAAAGTTTTCTAAACTCAAAAATTGTTTTGAATTACTTGTCTTAGAAAAATCACAAATTTCAGATTGTTTTGAAAAATCAAAGTGCGATTTGGAATTCAAAAACTCACTAATTGTTGATTTAAAATCTGAAATTGAGAATCTTAAAACTGAAGTATCTTCTCTTCTGAGTCTAAAGGACACATGGAAATATGCTCAAGGTGATCTAAAGTTAGAGAAACTTTTATCCGGATCAAGAAAATGTGGCGATCGATCCGGGTTGGGCTATGATAAAAATTTACCTCCTAAACAAAAGTATACTCCTCCTATATTTGTTAAAGGAGAGTCCTCAAACTCAAAAGGGAAAAGTACTTATCAAGATTTTTCTAAAAATTCAAAATTTTTTCAAAAACCTAGAAACAGCCATGTCAACTTTAATCAGAAACGAAATCCACTAGTTGAAAAGATAGTTGATTTACTCGAGGAGCTCTTAAAATCTAACTCTATAGGTCATTCCTACAAATGTACACAAAAGAAGACCAACTATGTTCCTAAACCCAAAACAGTTATGAAATGGGTTCCTAAAGTCACCTGCTTGGTTGCTCACATTGCTTTCAAAGCAACAAGTTATTCAAAGTGGTACCTAGACAGTGGATGCTCCAGGCATATGACAGGTGACAAAGCTTTATTCACCGATCTGAAAGATATGACTGATGGTTCAGTCACATTTGGTGATGGTAGCAACTGCAAGATTATAGGCCAAGGTACGGTTCAACTTTTTAATCTTCCGGTGTTTAAAAATGTTTTATACGTTGAAGGTTTAAAGCACAACTTGCTTAGTATATCACAAATATGTGATAATAACCATAATGTTCGGTTTTCTAATCAAAGCTGTGAAATACTAAACAATAAGGGTTCTGTAATATTAACTGGACGTAGAACGTCTGAAAATTGCTATATTATTAGTGAATCCAGCTCATCTAATCAAACATGTTACATGGTCCATACAGACGAGACTGATTTATGGCACAAACGTCTTGGACATGTACATTATCGAAATTTATATCGATTGAGCAAACGAGAACTTGTAAGAGGTTTACCCAAACTTCAGAAATTAGATAAAATATGTGGTGAGTGCCAGATAGGCAAACAAACAAAGAACTCACACAAAAAGGTGAATTCAAATACCACATCAAGACCACTCGAACTTCTCCACATGGATCTGATAGGACCTACCAGAACGGAAAGTCGTGGTGGTAAAAAGTATATCTTGGTAATAGTTGATGACTTTACTAGATTCACTTGGGTAGTCTTCTTAAGGGATAAATCTGAAACCCTTGAAGAAGTAAGAAAAGTTCTCAAAAGGATTCAAACTGAAAAATCTTCTCAAATCAGTAAAATTCGTAGTGATCATGGATCTGAATTTGAGAATAGCAATTTTGAGAAGTTCTGTACCGACCAAGGAATATTACATGAATTCTCTGCTCCCAAAACTCCACAACAAAATAGAGTTGTTGAAAGAAAGAATAGGGTGCTTCAAGAAATGGCTAATGTCATGTTGAATAGCATGAAGCTCTCTAAAAATCTTTGGGCTGAAGCAGTCAACACAGCTTGCTATATTATTAACCGAGTATACACTAGAAAAGATAATAATAAAACGGCTTACGAATTGTGGTTCAATAAAAAGCCTACTGTTAAATACTTTCGAGTTTTTGGCAGTAAGTGCTATATTTTACGTGATCGTGAAAATTTGGGAAAATTCGATATGAAGAGTGATGAAGGTATTTTTCTAGGATATTCTTTAAACAGTCGAGCTTATAGGGTCCTGAATAAAAGGACTGGTGTGATTCAAGAATGCATTAATGTTGTCATTGATGATCATTTAAACACACCAATTTCTAATTCAGATAATGATGAAGTACTAATCATTGATAAACCCGATACTTCATTGAGTCAGACTGATTCTGAGTTGAGGACTGTTAAAGATCATCCAACCACTCAAATTCTTGGAAACCCTCTCACCGGTGTTCGCGCCCGTAGACAACTTGAGGATATATGTAATTATGTATGTTTTACATCCCAAATTGAACCATCTAACGTAAAAGAAGCTCTGGCTGATGAGAACTGGATTGTTGCGATGCAAGATGAACTCAACCAATTCGTAAGAAATGATGTTTGGTATCTCGTACCAAGACCTAAAGAAAAACACATCATTGGAACAAAATGGATTTTCAAAAATAAGTCTGACGAATGTGGAAATATAATTAGAAACAAGGCTAGACTGGTGGTACAAGGTTATACTCAAATTGAAGGGATTGATTTCGATGAAACCTTTGCACCAGTAGCACGTCTTGAATCTATCAAACTATTTGTATCCATTGCATGTTTTAGAAAGATAAAGATCTATCAGATGGATGTGAAAAGTGCTTTTCTAAATGGTGATTTACATGAAGAAGTCTATGTTGAACAGCCAATGGGTTTTGAAGATTCCAAAAATACTGATCATGTATATCGGCTTAAAAAGGCACTTTATGGATTAAAACAAGCACCTAGGGCATGGTATGAGAAACTAACAAAATTTCTTTTAAGTCATAATTTTCAAATGGGATCTGTTGATAAAACTCTGTTTGTTAAGAAACATAATGATCATATCTTAATGGTGCAGATTTATGTTGATGATATCATTTATGGATCAGCTTGACTACTGAGTTTGCAGATTTGATGAAATCACAGTTCGAAATGAGCATGGTTGGGGAATTGACTTATTTCCTTGGATTGCAAGTAAAGCAACAACCTAAAGGAATATTCATTTCTCAATCTAAGTATGCCTTGAATCTAATCATGATATTTGGATGTAAGACTGGCAAGAATTTCGATACGCCTTTGAGTACTACACGGAAACTATCAATAGACGCTATTGGTACAATGTTTGATTCAAAACTTTATCGGTGTTTGATTGGTAGTTTGTTATATTTAATCGCTAGTAGACCTGATATTTCACTAAGTGTTGGTATTTGCGCAAGATATCAATCGATCCAAAAGAATCTCACTTGATTGCGTCAAGCGAATTATTAGATATGTCGCAAATACTGTAAATCTCGGTCTGGTATCCTCATGAGACTAATGTCCAATTAGTTGGGTACTTGACTGGGCCGGTAATCTAGATGATAGAAAATCAACCGGTGGTGGTTGTTTATACATTGGAAATTGTCTAGTTTCCTGGTTTAGTAAGAAACAAAATTCTATATCACTTTCAACAGCTGAAGCTGAGTGTATCGCAGCTGGTAATGCATGTACACAGCTTGTTTGGATGCAACGAATGCTAAGTGATTATGGAATTAAACAGGATTCTATGTTATTACATTGTGATAATTCCAGTGCGATAAATATTTCAAAAAATCCTATTCAGCATTCTCGTACTAAGCATATTGACATTAGATTTCGTTATATAAGGGAATTAGTAGAAGAAAAAGTTATATCTCTAGAATATATTCCTACTGAAGATCAACGTGCTGATATTTTCACAAAACCTCTTGATAAAAGTAGGTTCAAAAAGATGAAATTTGATCTTGGCATGTGCATTTTAAATTGATAATTTATGCCTTCTCGTATAATATTGTATATATTTGCTAGATTGAATTCCAATTTTTGTTCAAATTGCAAGAAAATTGAATTTTTTGGGGTTTATTCAACCAGTCGTGAGTATACACGACCAGTCGTACTACGACCGGTCGTAGATACCCACGACCAGTCGTGGAACACGGGTTCCACTTCAAATTGGGGATTTTTCACTTTCTTCCTCATTTCTTCTTTCTTCTCCTTGGAGCCGAACTTCGACTCGTCGAACCCATCCTTCAAGTCCTTCAAGGTTAGTGTTCAAAATCCCATTTTTCTTGCAGATTTGTGTCAAGATTGTTTCCTTTCCTCTCTTGAAGCTTTCTATTTTGAAAATCTTTGAGATTTGGGGTTTAGATTGTGAAAAATCTGTTTTGATCAAACCCACTTCTCAATCCTTTGCAACTTCCTATTTTCTTGAAATCCTTGTTGCAAATGGCTTCTAAAGGTAGAAAAACTACTTCACGTGGTCCTTCTTCTTCCTCCAGATTGACCGCTATCTCTAAACGTCATCTTCTTGTTCCTAATGATGATCCATCATATTTTAGGGATATTAGATCTCGTAATGTTATTGTTGAGCATGCCGTTGATGTTAATCACATTGCTCCTTTTGACATTCTTCCTATGCTTGAAGCTGTAGGTTGGGTTAACTTATTGCAATGGGGTGGGCCTGCATACCGGTCCATTGCCCAATCCATGTTTACATGTATTAATGCATTTTCATAGGATAATTTAACTTTTCAAATTTCTATTAGAGAAGGGCCATTTGACGTTGATCGTCATTTAATTTCAGCCCTTATGGAAATTCCTGTGAATGATCAGGGTATTCCTATCCATAATTTAACCGATAAACCCTCAATGGCTGAAAAACGCATGCTCACTAGAGACTTGTGCAATATGGATGTTCAATGGACTCAAAAAGGGAATGCGCTCCCTGTAAGGTATTTGTTACCCAAATACAGAATTCTCCACAGAATCTTTGTGTCTAATCTGTATCCTCGTTCGGGTAATAAATCTGACTTGACTTCGTTTATGGTTCGTGTTATCCATGCTATCTCAAATGGTACTCAGATTTGTTTGCCATCCTTAATCTGTCATTTCATTATTCAGTTTCGACTCCATCCTGGTCATAGTGACATTCCTTTTGCATATTTTATGACTGTATTGGCTACTCATATGTTAGTCGATATGCCTGTTGATGAAGCACCAATCCATCATCTGATCTTCAACAATACAAATATTAATAAGATGAAGTTGGATCTGCTTCCTGAACAAGGTGGTGGTGGTGGTGGTCCTGAAGAAGCTGGTGTTGACATTAATATGGATGATATTTTTGAGGAACTGGATTCTGACTCAGCAAATGATCCAGATTTTGTACCATCTGATGTTGATGCACGTCTGAGTGCATTAGAGGGTAAAGTTGAGGATATTAATGTTAAGTTGGAAAACATGTCTGTTGCTCATGATTTGCAATTCAAGTACATGCGTAAATATCTTAGGCGATTGAACAAAGGCATGCACCAACTTGATCCTTCTATTCCTGCTCCGTCATCAAGTTCTAGTTCTGACTAGTTTGCTTGAGTTTGAGTTGGATTTTATGCTGGATATTTGTTCTTGATGTAATATTTATGCTGGATATATGTGATGCTATCTTGAGTTTCTCTATGAATCTTTTGCTATACTCTCTTACTTTCTCATGTTTCCTCTCATGACTTCCTTTATTTAGTTCTCCTTTGTCATATTGTGACAAAAAGGGGGAGAATGGTTTGATCTTAATGTGATTATGAGAGGAGTAGCATTGGTTATGTTACTCAGGGGGAGTGGGGAGTCAAGGGGAGTATAATATGTTTGATTTTGAGTATATGTTTGATCTTGTTGAATGAAACTGGTTGAAACTGGTTGAATGTTGAATATTGAATATTGATTTGCAGGTATTAACCAGTTGTTTTACTCTTGTTTATCTTGATTATGTGTTTTGTCACTAATTTGACAAAGGGGGAGATTGTAAGTGCTATAGTTTATATCCCTGTCTGTTGTCAAATTTATGATGACAAAATCACTGTTATGTTATATATAACTTGCTTAAGTGAAGCTCTTTCAAGGATCAACATTCATGAACAAGCTAAGTTCACAACAAGCAAAGCTCACAAGTACAAGGATCAATCATGAATAAAAGAACTGCTCACAAGACAAGACTCAAGCTGCAAGACTTCAAGAAGAGTTCAAGGCAGTTTGTACACTTTCAAGATTGAGCTACATCAAGGTTTGATCTACATCAAGACTTCAAGGCTCATACTTTAAGGTCTCTTGTTCCTAATGTTTCAATGTCCATACTTCATGGTTGAGGTTTGATTGACCATAGGTTGACCTTAGAAGTAGGTCATTTTGGATACATAAGTCGAATGTTTATTTTACATGTGATTGGTCTGTTCTTCGACTAGTCCTAGGCTTTCTTCGACTAGTCCTAGACTTGCTTCGACCAGTCTAAGAAATTCCTCGACCAGTCGTGATTTTGTTACAAATTCCGGATAAAATCTGTTAGCCTTCGACTAGTCCAGGAATCTGTTCGACCAGTCGTAGGAACAGTGTCGACTGCTCTTCGACCAGTCGTACAATCTTCGACTCGAAGTCCAGCGAAGATTTTCAGGACCTACGACCAGTCGAAGGAAAGCTACGACCAGTCGTGGGTGACCTACGACCAGTCGTAGGAGAGCTTCGACCAGTCGTAGAACGGTCAGAGCATATTCCGCCGGATTTTTCAAATATCTGTTGTTGCTTCGACTAGTCGAAGAGCACTCTAGACCAGTCGAAGACCTGATCTTCTCACTTATAAATAGTGCACGAATCTCAGAAGAAATCATCGATTTAATTAATTCATTCAAGCCAATCTTCGTCGAACTTCTGAGAGATAATTTTGTGCTCCATCTAAGCTAAGTGTGCTTATTTAATATTCTCTTTCCTTAGCTTTATTTAATTGATTTTATTTCTGCTATTCCAATCTGATTTGATAAGAGGAATTATTTCCTTTCTTTGGAATCAAATCAATTAAGGCAAGCCCTATTTGGTTTAATTTAAAATCTATTAGAATTAGAACCATTGTAATCAAGTACTGGACATTGAACTTGGACATTCAATCATCTACTTTGATTTGGTTCTACCGGGCTGCTACAACGAAGGAGATATTCAGGTATTTTACATATTGTAAATTCCTTTCTATTATTTTGGTTTCTTTCAAGATTTGCCAGAAAAATCTTGTTATATTGGTTGTCTGAGGAAAGCCAGGAAAACTCAGAAGTGGAGTTTTTTTAATTGTGTAAGCCCACATACAAAGACACAATTGTAAGGGTTTTGGGTGAACCTGGGAAAACCTATTTTTAGTGAACGCTAATATCCCCTGTGTGAGGATATTATGAGTGGAGTAGCTTTTTGTGTGGCTGTTGTTTAACAGTTGGTGAACACACAGGCGAACCACTATAAACCCTTGTGTTTGAATGATTTATATTTCTAATTTTTTATTCTTTTGTGGGATGTATGTATAGTGGTGAATGTTGTAATTATTTAATTCAAGCTTTGTGAGAATGTTGTAATAGCTTAGAATTTATTTTCTGCTATTCCTTTATCGCTTGATTTTCAATTTCATTTGAAAGTTGTTCCAGCAAGGTTGCCCTACCATTTTTATGGTGTATGGCTGTCCCTAGAACAATACATTTTTAATTACAAGTTATTTCAATTCAGTTTATATTTATTATTGTATTCCTCTTCGGTTTGAGACTTGATACAAAGATCTTTCTAGGAATAAGGTTGTCCTACCATAAACTCTGTTTTTGGTATAAGGTTGTCCTTAGAACAACGTTTGTATCAACCTCTCAAGATCTGAATTTTGAGGTTACTTTAATTTACTGCATTGTGATTTACTTTGGCTATCATATTCATTTTAATTCCGCTGTTATAAGTTTTAATTTGGCACTGTCCTATTCACCCCCCCTCTAGGACATATAGCTTGGCCTTTTCACTAACATCTCCCTTAACCTATAACCTAAACTCAATTCCCTAAACCTAAACCTACACCTAATCCTAATCTCAACTCCCTACCCTAAATCTAAACCTAAACTTGAAAACCCAAACTTAAACACAATTCCGAACCTGAACCCAATTTCCTAAACCTAAACCATAACCCATTCTCAATTCCCTAAAGCTATAACCTATAACCTAAACCTAAACCTAAACCTAAACCTAAACTTATAACCTTTCCCGAAACCTTTAACTTAAACCTAAACTTAAAACCTAAATGTATTCTCAAATCCTTAAACCCAAACCTACACCTAATCCTAATCTGAACTACTTAACCTAAACCTAAATTTGAAAATCCAAACCTAAACTCGATCGCGAATCCAAACCCGATTTCCTAAACCTAAACCTTAACCTATAATCAAGTTCCCAAAAGCTATAACCTATAACCTAAACCTAAACCTAAACCTATAACCTTAACCTAAACCTTAACCAAAACCTATAACCTATAACCTAAACTTAATTATAACCTATAACCTAACCTTAACCTAAACCTATAACCTAAACCTAAACCAAAACTTATAATCATATGGTGAGACCATTTCTTTTGTGTTAATTTCATTCTTCTTTAAATTTTTTTTTCATTCATTAAGAAGAAAAAAAAGTGGTTATACGTGATGCACTTCTTTCACCGTTTTTCTTTTCCCCAATGGGCATTCTAATTTATGAATGACATGACTATTTGTAGGATGATGTAATTTTAGTATCTGTTGAAATTTCAAGGTGAAGTCGAGCACATTTCTCTAATGAAGCCAAAGATTTGTATTTTCAGCATTATTATAATTGTAACTGTAATTGATTGTAATGTAATTGATTGAATGAAGGATTGTAATTGTAATTGATTGAATGAACGAATGATGTAATTGATTGAATGAAGGATTGTAATTGAATGAATGAATGATTATAATTGAAGGAATGAATGATTGTATAGGTGGTAATTGAATGAACAAATGATTTAATTTTTCAATGTACAAAATAGCTACGGATATTGACCGTAGCCACTAATCAGACAGGTGTGGCCTTTTCAATTTTGGCATATTGCTACGGACCTTCAGCTACAAATAAGATCTCGAAAATATGAGAACTCGAGAATTTACAAGGACATAATGAAGGCGTTTCATGACCAACGTATTCTACAGAAATCATTCACACCTAGTCAGAAAGTTCTTTTGTGTAATTCTCGATTACATCTCTTTCCAGGTAAGCTTCGATCTTGTTGGACTGGCCCCTACATTGTGGTCACTGCGTATCCTCATGGGGCCATTGAGATAAGAGATCTTGACAATGGCAAGGAGTTTAAAGTAAATGGACATCGCTTAAAGCTATTTGTCGAGAAATTGGATTCAGAGGACATGTTCATACCTCTGACTGATCCTGTTTACCAAGATTGATCTCCTAGTCTGATGGAGGTATAGGTAGGTTCCCTGTTTTCATAGGATTAGGGTAGTTTGCTTTATATTGTTCTAGGTTAATTTATTTTCTACGTTGTTTTAGGATAGTTATTTTTTTTTTCTTTTTCTCTTATGCTGACCCGCTCTCATGCTGATATGTCTTGGAAAAAGCTTCTTGAGCCCTTCGTCCAGGTACTATCTTTTCATCACTTCTCTTTCAATTTCATTGTCTCATGTACATTGCATGCTCATATCTTTTATATTGAGGACAATGTAGATTTTAAGTTGGGGGTGGGAGATTAGGTGTCCTAATTAGTATTTTCTTAGTCTTGAGCAGAAATTGTGAAAATTTTTTAATTTTTCTGAAATTTCACATGAATTCCAAGTGATTTAGACGCCCATCCCGGATTTAGACTTATAAGATACATGATGTTGGTAATTTATGACTCTTGGATTCAGTATCTATTAAACTTCATAGTTAAGTTTGAACTATTAATCCATGGTTAGAGGTTTTAAATATTGATTGAGTCATGATTTCATAAAACACATTTCGCTTGCACATTAAGGGTTCAGTTCGATATTAAAGGATTAACTTGGTGATCACTAAACATGAAAGGAACCAAACTGAGAAAATTAAATGGATTGGGTGTACGATCTTCACCATAGGTTTGGTCCCTATAAGTGAGGATTCGATTCCCCATGGATGATATGTAAAAAAAAAAAAGGGTTGGGTGTACAGTCTTCACCATAGGTTTGCTCCCTATAGGTGAGAATTGATATCCCTTCTTGATGTTACTTTTAATAGAAAAATCAAAAGCTGAAAGAATGAAAAGATGATCTGTGAGGCAAGTTCTGGTTTAAGATTTAGTTATCATGAATTCTCTTATTGGTTACCAATGATATCCTGAAATAGAGAAGTGAATTTTAATGATGATTAGCCAAGATTAGACTATATACTTATGAATCCTAATATTTAAAATTTTATCTAATTGATGGATTAATACGTTGATCTTGATTATGAAGTCTACATAGCGCTTGAGTATAGGAAATGTAATGCCCAACATTCATGAATCATAGACTTCTAGTATCTTAATTGTTTTAAAAAATCGCTCGAGTTTTTAGAGATTGTCTTGTAATTCTCAACTTATTTTTTGCATACTTTGCTCGGGACTAGCAAAATGCTGGTTGGGGGTTGTGTTGAGGGTCAAATATTGCAAATCAAACTCCAGTTATTGCCTAGATTTACGAACATGGTACTGTTTAACGGCCCGATTTAATCGTGTTTGTGATGCAAGGTGTATTTAGGACCTTAGACTGAAACAGGGTGTTAAAAGCATGGATTTAATACTCTGATGTCACCAAGGCAAGGGATGGACCCCAGAGGACCAAGATTGACGGACTTACACGATAGAGATCTGAGGAAATCAAGTCATTCACATTAAAGAGGCCCGAAAATGGTCCAGAATGCAGGATCATAGGGTTTCTGCCATCCGATTGGCTCAAAACTTCATACATGGCCTGATGACCATGAATTAACCATACATGTCAAATTTCAATCGTTCGATCCCTGTGGAAGTGACCCAATGGACAGATCAGCCCACAAAACAGCGATTTGGGACCCACCTGCTGTCCGGATACGCTTCAACTTAGGTCCCCACGATTAAAATGAGATGGGGAACAAGATGGATGGTGTGGATTTCTCATATACATCAAGGAGGGACCCACTTTACATGATGCATGTGCATAGCACACATGCACTGGACGTGCACCGATCGGGTAGCCCGGTCAAAACCAGGCTGACCCGATCCGTCTCCTGCACCAAGACAGCGAATGGACGATGTCCGTCCGTTTTGTGTAGTGGGGCCCACCCAGCTCACATTTCATCAATCCTAACCGTTCATTCGTCCTGGGAGGTGGCCACGAATCTCTCCAAGGTGGAATTTTGGCCCCATGAAAGCGTTCGCATGTTCCCAGCCGTTAAACGTAGAATGAACGACGAAGTAGAAGATCTCATGGGCTACACCGATTTCACTAAAAAAATACTCATTCCCGGATGGTTTTTCGTCCTGAAACCAATGGACAGAGTGGATTTTCCATTTGGATTCAATAAGTGGGCCAACGCAAGTAACAGAGTCGACATGCATCGACTCTGTTTCGGAATAGAGGCTACGGTCCTTTCTTGTGGGCCACCATGGTCCATGATCCAGATAATCGAGACCGTCCATCATGCTTAAAAGGGTTCTATAAACATTTCCTAGGTGTCGGAATCACAGAATGAAGCGAAGGATGGCTTTTGATCTTCCAAGCACAGAATAGACGGTGTAATGAAATAATATGTGGGCCACCACGGTTTTGATCCAAAACCGATCAGATATGAATGGTTTTTCATGCTTCATCCATTGGACGAAGTAGATTCCTTTAGAAATCCCGATCGTAGGCCCACCAACTATCGCATAGTTGCGGTTTCCACGGCAAGTGTGATCTGGAAGAAGCTGGCAACACCGCAGGCCATTTGGTGATCAAGATCCGAATTGTGGACATGATCTGGACTGTTCAAAGCCACCCCAGGGGACCACCGATCAAGCTTAAGGAGCCTGAATGGCTCAGATCTAGCATATGAAACATTTACAGGCCGAACACAATGCACTTAATGTTGCTGCGTAAAGGAAACAGCTGCGTAAAGCAGGCTTGCGCACCGACTCCAGCACTTTCTGTAAGTGCGTAGGTTCTCCAACCGACCTCCTTGCTCTATAAAAGGAAAAGAAAAAGACATAGGATGGGATTCAATTCGCAGCCGAGATTCTGACGTGAGAGAGAGAGAGAGAGAGAATTGTTTAAGAGTTTTATTATTTGTTTGTTTTTATGATTTTTGAGAGATTTATCCCACTCATGTCGGGCTAAACCTCTTAGCTAGGGCTAAGAGGTGAAGCTTGTGACGTGATGAGACTGATTCTATGACTTTGATTCATGACATGAACTATGTTGATTCTAGTTTTGAATAATAAGAATATTTCTAGTTTTTAATGGTTTGTTGTGACTGAAATTACAATAGATCTGCGATGGCTTTAAGTATTCCTGTTCTCTTGTTGTGATTACGCAGTTAGGAAGTCCTGTTGTTCACCATCGTCTCCTGGGCATGGTTAGATGACGGCACCCTTCCTACTGTTCATACATCACTCAGATTGACTGTGAATTGGTTTAATTCCGTTGTTTTCTTTATCTCATGGGCATGGTTTTGTGATGGAATCCATTCCAATTTCCACTTATCTTATCTCTCTAAAACTAGATCAAAAGACGTTCAGATTTGATTTGCAGGTTATATCTTCCAACTGGATGAAGATGGGACTCGAAGTCCAGTTAAGTTCATGAGTTGACCGTAGATCTCCCTGATCTCTACAAGTGGATCCTCTGAATCCCTAGTTTCCCTTCCCTGAATTCTTTAAGTTTTAGAAAATTATTTCATCATTATTCCTCAATTTACACTCGATTTAGATTTCATCTCATTCTAGTTCTAGTCCTATTTAGTTTCAGATTATGTACAGGTTTCAGTCCCTTGGGATTCGACCTCGGTCTCATCGAGTTTATTACTACTTCACAACCCTATACTTAGGGAGTGAACATTAAGATTGTAAAATAAGATAGATTTCAGAGGTGAAGCTGCCAACGTTAAAACACTACCAAAAAAATGGGCAAAGGCTACGGATAAAAGCTGTAGCCATAGACTTATAGCTACGGTTTTAGTCCATAGGATGACCATAGTTGTAGGTTTCGTAACAATAGGTCTTGAACCTATGGCTACGAATTTAATCCGTAGCTATTGATCCTAATAGCTACAGATATAATCTGTAGCAATTATATCTGCAGTGAAAACCACAAACAACTACGGATATTATTTGTAGCTAAAAATCTATAGCAATATACCAAATTTATTAACGGCTACAGCTGTCAGATAACCGGCTACGGTCAATATCCATAGCTATTTCATACATTAAAAAAAATATATAATCATTTGTTCATTCAATTACCACCTACATAATCATTCATTCATTCTATTACAATCAATTACAATCATTCATTCTTTCAATTACAATCCTTCATTCAATCAATTACAATTACAATCCTTCATTCGATCAATTACAATTACAATCAATTACAATCATTCATTCAATCAATTACAATTACAATTATAATTACAATAATGCTGAAAATATAAATCTTTGGCTTCATTAGAGAAATTTGCTCGACTTCACCCTGAAATTTCAATGATAAAGAATTGAAAGAGAAGATATATTTTGACAGTATGATATTTTTTTTACAAGTAAATAGGTCTTTTTCAGCTATCACCCACCTGAAGAATAAAAAACCGATTGTTGTCCAAGTCCACTCCTTTTCCTTTAAATTTCTTAGTGACATCTGTAAAATTACTTCCACGGTCATTTATGTAGTACTTTGAAGAGTTGTCTCGAACTACAACTCTAGTAATGATAAAGTCACTTCCAGTAACAGCTTCGTATATTCCATCATCCTACAAATAGCCATGACATTCATAAATCAGAATGACATTTAGGGGAAAGAAAAATAAAGTGAAAAAAGTGCATCATGCATAATCAATTTTTTTCCTTAATGAATTAATAAAAACTCAAAGAGGAATGAAATTGATACAAAAGGATTGGTCTCACCATATGGTTTGTAGGTTTAGGTTAAGGAGTTGAGATTAGGATTAAGTGTAGGTTTATGTTTAGGGATTTGAGAATACATTAAGGTTTTAGGTTTAGGTTTTAGATTATAGGTTTAGGTTATATGTTATAGCTCTAGGGAATTGAGAATAGGTTAAGGTTTAGATTTAGGAAAATGGGTTCGGGTTCGGGTTCGGGATCGGGTTTAGGTTTGGGTTTTCAAGTTTAGGTTTAGGTTTAGGTTAGGGAGTTGAGATTAGGATTAGGTGTAGGTTTAGGTATAGGGATTTGAGAATACATTTAGGTTTTAGGTTTAAGTTTAGGTTTTAGGTTATAGGTTTAGGTATAGGTTTTAGGTTTAGGTTAAGGTTAGGTTGTAGGTTATAATTTTAGGTTATAGGTTATAGGTTAAGGTTTTAGGTCATATATTTTGGTTTAGGTTAAGGTTATAGGTTTAGGTTTAGGTTAAGGTTTAGGTTTAGATTATAAGCTATAGGTTTAGGGAATTGACAATAGGTTAAGGTTTAGGTTTAGGAAATCGGGTTCGGGTTCGGGATCGGGTTTAGGTTTGGGTTTTCAAGTTTAAGTTTAAGTTTAGGTTAGGGAGTTGATATTAGGATTAGGTGTAGGTTTAGGTTTAGGGATTTGAGAATACATTTAGGTTTTAGGTTTAGGTTTAGGTTTTAGGTTATGGGTTAAGGTTTAGGTTTTAGGTTTAGGCTACGGTTAGGTTTTAAGTTATAAGTTTAGGTTATAGGTTATAGGTTAAGGTTTTAAGTCATAGGTTTAGGTTTAGGTTTAGGTTTAGGTTATAAGCTATAGGTTTAGGGAATTGAGAATAGGTTATGGTTTAGGTTTAGGAAATCGGGTTTGGGTTTGGGATCGGGTTTAAGTTTAGGTTAGGGAGCTGAGATTAGGATTAGGTGTAGGTTTAGGTTTAGAGATTTGAGAATACGTTTAGGTTATAGGTTTAGGTTTAGGTTTAGGTTATTGGTTTAGGTTTAAGTTTAGGTTTAGGTTTAAGTTATAAGCTATAGGTTTAAGGAATTGAGAATAGGTTCAGGTTTAGGTTTAGCAAATCAGGTTCAGGTACGGGATCGGGTTTAGGTTTAGGTTAAGGTTTAGGTTTAGGTTATAAGCTATAGGTTTAGGGAATTGAGAATAGGTTAAGGTTTAGGTTTAGGAAATCGGGTTTGGGTTTGGGATCGGGTTTAAGTTTAGGTTAGGGAGCTGAGATTAGGATTAGGTGTAGGTTTAGGTTTAGAGATTTGAGAATACGTTTAGGTTATAGGTTTAGGTTTAGGTTTAGGTTATAGGTTTAGGTTTAAGTTTAGGTTTAGGTTTAAGTTATAAGCTATAAGTTTAAGTAATTGAGAATAGGTTCAGGTTTAGGTTTAGCAAATCAGGTTCAGGTACGGGATCGGGTTTAGGTTTAGGTTATAAGCTATAGGTTTAGGGAATTGAGAATAGGTTAAGGTTTAGGTTTAGGAAATCGGGTTTGGGTTTGGGATCGGGTTTAAGTTTAGGTTAGGGAGTTGAGATTAGGATTAGGTGTAGGTTTAGGTTTAGAGATTTGAGAATATGTTTAGGTTATAGGTTTAGTTTTAGGTTTAGGTTATAGGTTTAGGTTTAAGTTTAGGTTTAGGTTTAAGTTATAAGCTATAGGTTTAAGGAATTGAGAATAGGTTCAGGTTTAGGTTTAGCAAATCGGGTTCGGGTTCGGGATTGGGTTTAAGTTTAGGTTTAGGTTAGGGAATTGAGATTAGGATTAGGTGTAGGTTTAGGTTTAGGAATTTGAGAATACATTTAGGTTTTAGGTTATAGGTTAAAGTTTAGGTTTTAGGTTTAGGTTAGGGTTAGGTTATAAGTTATAAGTTTAGGTTATAGGTCATAGGTTAAGGTTTTAGGTCATAGGTTTTGGTTTAGGTTAAGGTTATAGGTTTAGGTTAAGGTTTAGGTTTAGGTTTAGGTTAAGGTTTAGGTTTAGATTATAAACTATAGGTTTAGGGAATTGAGAATAGGTTAAGGTTTAGGTTTAGGAAATAGAGTTCGGGTTCGGGATCGGGTTTAGGTTTGGGTTTTCAAGTTTAAGTTTAGGTTTAGGTTAGGGAGTTAAGATTAGGAATAGGTGTAGGTTTAGGTTTATGGATTTGAGAATACATTTAGGTTTTAGGTTTAGGTTTAGGTTTTAGGTTATAGGTTAAGGTTTAGATTTTAGGTTTAGGCTAAGGTTAGGTTATAGGTTATAAGTTTAGGTTATAGGTTATAGGTTAAGGTTTTAGGTCATAGGTTTAGGTTTAGGTTTAGGTTTAGGTTATAAGCTATAGGTTTAGGGAATTGAGAATAGGTTAAGGTTTAGGTTTAGAAAATTGGGTTCGGGTTCGGGATCGGGTTTAGGTTTAGGTTAGGGAGTTGAGATTAGGATTAGGTGTAGGTTTAGGTTTAGGGATTTGAGAATACATTTAGGTTTTGGGTTTAGGTTCAAGTTTAGGTTATAGGTTTAGGTTTAAGTTTAGGTTATAAGCTATAGGTTTAGGGAATTGAGAATAGGTTCAGGTTTAGGTTTAGGAAATCGGGTTTGGGTTCGGGATCGGGTTTAGGTTTAGGTTTAGGTTAGGGAGTTGAGATTAAGATTAGGTGTAGGTTTAGGTTTAGGGATTTGAGAATAAATTTAGGTTTTAGGTTTTAGGTTAAGGTTTAGGTTTTAGGTTTAGGTTAAGGTTAGGTTATAAGTTATAAGTTTAGGTTATAGGTTATAGGTTAAGGTTTTAGGTCATAGGTTTTACTTTAGGTTAAAGTTATAGGTTTAGGTAAAGGTTTAGGTTTAGATTATAAACTATAGGTTTAGGGAATTGAGAATAGGTTAAGGTTTAGGTTTAGGAAATCGGGTTCGGGCTCGGGATCGGGTTTAGGTTTGGGTTTTCAAGATTAGGTTTAGGTTTAGGTTAGGGAGTTGAGATTAGGATTAGGTGTAGGTTTAGATTTAGGGATTTGAGAATACATTTAGGTTTTAGGTTTAGGTTTAGGTTTTAGGTTATAGGTTAAGGTTTAGGTTTTCGGTTTAGGCTAAGGTTAGGTTATAGGTTATAAGTTTAGGTTATAGGTTATAGGTTAAGGTTTTAGGTCATAGGTTTAGGTTTAGGTTTAGGTTAAGGTTTTGGTTTAGGTTTAGATTAAGGTTTAGGTTTAGGTTATAAGCTATAGGTTTAGGGAATTGAGAATAGGTTAAGGTTTAGGTTTAGGAAATCAGGTTCGGGTTTGGGATCGGGTTTAGGTTTGGGTTTTAAAGTTTACGTTTAGGTTTATGTTAGGGAGTTGAGATTAGGATTACGTGTAGGTTTAGGTTTATGGATTTGAGAATACATTTAGGTTTTAGGTTTAGGTTTAGGTTTAGGTTTTATAGGTTTAGGTTTAGGTTTAGGTTTTGGTTTAAGTTATAAGCTATTGGTTTAGGGAATTGAGAATAGGTTAAGGTTTAGGTTTAGGAAATTGGGTTGGGGATTGGGTTTAGGTTTAGCTTAGGGAGTTGGGAATAGGATTAGATGTAAGTTTAGGTTTAAAGGTTTGAGAATACATTTAGGTTTTAGGTTTAGGTTTAGGTTTTATGTTATAGGTTAAGGTTTAGGTTTTAGGTTTAGGTTAAGGTTAGGTTATTGGTTATAAGTTTAGGTTATATGTTATAGGTTAAGGTTTTAGGTCATAGGTTTTGGTTTAGGTTAAGGTTATAGGATTAGGTTAAGGTTTATGTTAAGGTTTAGGTTTAGATTATAAGATATAGGTTTAGAAAATTGAGAATAGATTAAGGTTTAGGTTTAGGAAATCGGGTTCGGGTTCAGGATCAGGTTTAGGTTTGGGTTTTCAAGTTTAGGTTTTGGTTAGGGAGTTGAGATTAGGATTAGGTGTAGGTTTAGGTTTAGGAATTTGAGAATACTTTTAGGTTTTAGGTTTAGGTTTAGATTTTAGGTTTAGGTTTTAGGTTATAGGTTTAGGTTATAGGTTATAGCTTTAGGGAATTGAGAATAGGTTAAGGTTTAGATTTAGGAAAACGGGTTCGAGTTCAGGATCAGGTTTAGGTTTGGGTTTTCAAGTTTAGGTTTAGGTTTAGGTTAGGGAGTTGAGCTTAGGATTAGGTGTATGTTTAGGTTTAGGGATTTGAGAATACATTTAGGTTTTCGGTTTCAGGTTTAGGCTTTAGGTTATAGGTTAAGGTTAAGGTTTTAGGTTTAGGTTAAGGTTAGGTTATAGGTTATAAGTTTAGGTTATAGGTTATTGGTTAAGGTTTTAGGTCATAGGTTCTGGTTTAGATTATAAGCTATAGGTTGAGGGAATTGAGAATAGGTTAAGGTTTAGGTTTAGGAAATCGAGTTCAAGTTCGGGATCGGGTTTTGGTTTGGGTTTTCAGGTTTAGGTTTAGGTTTAGGTTAGGGAGTTGAGATTAGGATTAGGTGTAGGTTTAGGTTTATGAATTTGAGAATACATTTAGGTTTTAGGTTTAGATTTAGGTTTTAGGTTATAAGTTAAGGTTTAGGTTTTAGGTTTAGGCTAAGGTTAGGTTAAAGGTTATAAGTTTAGAATATAGGTTATAGGTTAAGGTTTTAGGTCATAGGTTTAGGTTTAGGTTTAGGTTAAGGTTTAGGTTTAGGTTATAAGCTATAGGTTTAGGGAATTGAGAATAGGTTAAGGTTTAGGTTTAGGAAATTGGGTTCGGGTTCGGGATCGGGTTTAGGTTTAGGTTAGGGAGTTGAGATTAGGATTAGGTGTAGGTATAGGTTTAGGGATTTGAGAATACATTTAAGTTTTGGGTTTAGATTTAGGTTTAGGTTATAGGTTTAGGTTTAGGTTTAGGTTATAAGCTATAAGTTTAGGGAATTGAGAATAGGTTCAGGTTTAGGTTTAGGAAATCGGGTTCGGGTTCGGGATTGGGTTTAGGTTTAGGTTTAGGTTAGGGAGTTGAGATTAAGATTCGGTGTAGGTTTAGGTTTAGGGATTTGAGAATACATTTAAGTTTATGGTTATAGGTTATGGTTTAGGTTTTAAGTTTAGGTTATGGTTAGGTTATAGGTTATAAGTTTAGGTTATAGGTTATAGGTTAAGGTTTTAGGTCATAGGTTTTGGTTTAGGTTAAGGTTATAGGTTTAGGTTAAGGTTTAGGTTTAGATTATAAACTATAGGTTTAGGGAATTAAAAATAGGTTAAGTTTTAGGTTTTAGGTCATAGGTTTCGGTTTAGGTTTAGGTTAAGGTTCGGGATCGGGTTTAGGTTTGGGTTTTCAAGTATAGGTTTAGGTTTAGGTTAAGGAGTTGAGGTTAGGATTAGGTGTAAGTTTAGGTTTAGGGATTTGAGAATACATTTAGGTTTTAGGTTTAGGTTTAAGTTTTAGGTTAAGGTTTAGGTTTTAAGTTTAGGCTAAGGTTAGGTTATAGGTTATAAGTTTAGGTTATAAGTTATAGGTTAAGGCTTTAGGTCATTGGTTTAGGTTTAGGTTTAGGTTAAGGTTTAAGTTTATGTTATAAGCTATTGGTTTAGGGAATTGGGAATAGGTTAAGGTTTAGGTTTAGGAAATCAGGTTCGGCTTTGGGATCGGATTTAGGTTTGGGTTTTCAAGTTTACGTTTAGGTTTATGTTAGGGAGTTGAGATTAGGATTACGTGTTAGTTTAGGTTTATGGATTTGAGAATACATTTAGGTTTCGAGTTTAAGTTTAGGTTTAGGTTATATAGATTTAGGTTTAGGTTTAGATTTAGGTTTAGTTTTTGGTTTAGGTTATAAGCTATTGGTTTAGGGAATTGAGAATAGTTAAGGTTTAAGTTTAGAAAATTGGGTTCCGGATCGGATTTAGGTTTAGGTTAGGGAGTTGAGATTAGGATTATGTGTAAGTTTAGGTTTAGAGATTTGAGAATACATTTAGGTTTTAGGTTTAGGTTTAGGTTTTAGGTTATAGGTTAAGGTTTTGGTTTTAGGTTTAGGTTAAGGTTAAGTTATAGGTTATAAGTTTAGGTTATATATTATAGGTTAAAGTTTTAGGTCATAGGTTTTGGTTTAGGTTAAGGTTATAGGTTTAGGTTAAGGTTTATGTTAAGGTTTATGTTATGGTTTAAGTTCAGATTATAAGATATAGGTTTAGGAAATTGAGAATAGGTTAAGGTTTAGGTTTAGGAAATCGGGTTCGGGTTTAGGTTTGGGTTTTTAAGTTTAGGTTTAGATTAGGAAGTTGAGATTAGGATTTGGTGTAGGTTTAGGTTTAGGAATTTGAGAATACATTTAGGTTTTAGGTTTAGGTTTTGGTTTTAGGTTTTGGTTTTAGATTATAGGTTTAGGTTAAAGGTTATAGCTTTAGAGAATTGAGAATAGGTTATAGTTTAGATTTCGAAAAACGGGTTCGGGTTCGAGATCGGGTTTAGGTTTGGGTTTTCAAGTTTAGGTTTAGGTTTAGGTTAGGGAGTTGAGATTATGATTAGGTGTAGGTTTAGGTTTAAAGATTTGAGTATACATTTAGGTTATAGGTTTAGGTTTAGGTTTTAGGTTATAGGTTAAGGTTTAGGTTTTTGGTTTAGGTTAAGGCTAGGTTATAGGTTATAAGTTTAGGTTATAGGTTATAGGTTAAGGTTTTAGGTCATAGGTTTTGGTTTAGGTTAAGGTTTTGGTTTAGATTATAAGCTAAAGGTTTAGGGAATTGAGAATAGGTTAAGGTTTAGGTTTAGGAAATCGAGTTCGGGTTCGGGATCGGGTTTAGGTTTGGGTTTTCAAGTTTAGGTTTAGGTTTAGGTTAGGGAGTTGAGATTAGGATTAGGTGTAAGTTTAGGTTTAGGGATATGAGAATATATTTAGGTTTTAGGTTTAGGTTTAGGTTTTAGGTTATAGGTTAAGGTTTAGGCTAAGGTTAGGTTATAGGTTATAAGTTTAGGTTATAGTTTTTAGGTTAAGGTTTTAGGTCATAGGTTTAGGTTTAGGTTTAGGTTAAGGTTTAGGTTTAGGTTTCGGTTAAGGTTTAAGTTTAGGTTATAAGCTATAGGTTTAGGGAATTCAGAATAGGTTAAGGTTTAGATTTAGGAAATCGTGTTCGGGTTTGGGATCGGGCTTAAGTTTGGGTTTTCAAGTTTACGTTTAGGTTTATGTTAGGGAGTTGAGATTAGGATTACGTGTATGTTTAGGTTTATGGATTTGAGAATACATTTAGGTTTTGGGTTTAGGTTTAGGTTTAGGTTATATAGGTTTATGTTTAGGTTTAGGTTAAGGTTTAGGTTTTAGTTTAGGTTACAAGCTATTGGTTTAGGGAATTGAGAATAGGTTAAGGTTTAGGTTTAGGAAATTGGGTTCGGGATCGGGTTTATGTTTAGGTTAGGGAGTTGAGATTAGGATTAGGTGTAAGTTTAGGTTTAGAGATTTGAGAATACATTTAGGTTTTAGGTTTAGGTTTAAGTTATAGGTTATAGGTTAAGGTTTAGGTTTTAGGTTTAGGTTAAGGTTAGGTTATTGATTATAAGTTTAGGTTATATATTATAGGTTAAGATTTTAGGTCATTGGTTTTGGTTTAGGTTAGGGTTATAGGTTTAGGTTAAGGTTTAGGTTTAGATTATAAGATATAGGTTTAGGAAATTGAGAATAGGTTAAGGTTTAGGTTTAGGATATTGGGTTCGGGTTCAGGATCGGGTTTAGGTTTGAGTTTTCAAGTTTAGGTTTAGGTTAGGGAGTTGAGATTAGGATTAGGTGAAGGTTTAGGAATTTGAGAATACATTTAGGTTTTAGGTTTAGGTTTTGGTTTTGGGTTTAGGTTTTAGGTTATAGGTTTAGGTTATAGGTTATAGCTTTAGGGAATTGAGAATAGGTTAAGGTTTAGATTTAGGAAAACGGGTTCAGGTTCGGGATCGGGATTAGGTTTGGGTTTTCAAGTTTAGGTTTAGGTTTAGGTCAGGGAGTTGAGATTAGGATTAGGTGTTGATTTTGGTTTAGGGATTTGAGAATACATTTAGGTTTTAAGTTTAGGTTTAGGTTTTAGGTTATAGGTTAAGGTTTAGGTTTTAGGTTTAGGTTAAGGTTAGGTTATAGGTTATAAGTTTAGGTTATAGGTTATAGGTTAAGGTTTTAGGTCGTAGGTTTTGGTTTGGGTTTTCAAGTTTAGGTTTAGGTTTAGGTTAGGGAGTTGAGATTAGGATTAGGTGTAGGTTTAGGTTTAGGGATTTGAGAATACATTTAGGTTTTAGGTTTAGGTTTAGGTTTTAGGTTATAGGTTAAGGTTTAGGTTTTCGGTTTAGGCTAAGGTTAGGTTATAGGTTATAAGTTTAGGTTATAGGTTATAGGTTAAGGTTTTAGGTCATAGGTTTAGGTTTAGGTTAAGGTTTAGGTTTAGGTTTAGGTTTAGGGTAAGGTTTAGGTTTACGTTATAAGCTATAGGTTTAGGGAATTAAGAATAGGTTATGGTTTAGGTTTAGGAAATCGGGTTCGGGTTTGGGATTGGGTTTAGGTTTGGATTTTCAAGTTTAGGTTTAGGTTTAGGTTAGGGAGTTGAGCTTAGGATTTGGTGTCGGTTTAGGTTTAGGGATTTGAGAATACATTTAGGTTTTGGGTTTAGGTTTAGGTTTAGGTTATAGGTTTAGGTTTAATTTTAGGTTATAAGCTATAGGTTTAGGGAATTGAGAATAAGTTAAGGTTTAGGTTTAGGAAATCGGGTTCAGGTTCGGGGTTGGGTTTAGGTTTGGGTTTTCAAGTTCAGGTTTAGGTTTAGGTTAGGGAGTTGAGATTAGGATTAGGTGTAGGTTTAAGTTTAGGGATTTGAGAATACATTTAGGTTTTAGGTTATAGGTTAAGGTTTAGGTTTAGGTTTTAGGTTTAGGTTAAGGCTAGGTTATAGGTTGTAAGTTTAGGTTATAGGTTATAGGTTAAGGTTTTAGGTCATAGGTTTTGGTTTAGGTTAAAGTTGTAGGTTTATGTTATAATTTAGCTTAAGGTTTAGGTTTAGATTATAAGCTATAGGTTTAGGGAATTGAGAATAGGTTAAGGTTTAGGTTTAGGAAATCAGGTTCGGGTTCAAGTTCGGGTTTAGGTTTGGGTTATTAAGTTTATGTTTAGGTTAGGGATTTGAGAATAGGTTTTGGTTAAGGTTATAGGTTTTGGGATTTGAGAATAGGTTTAGGTTAAGGTTAGAAGTTTAGGTTAAGGTTATAAGTATAGGTTTAAGTTATAGGTTATAGGTTAAGGTTATAGGTTAAGGTTATAAGTTTAGGTTAAGCTTATAAGTTTGGGTTAAGATTATAAGTTAAGGTTTTGGTTTAGGTTATAAGTATAGGTTTTGGGATTTGAGAATAGGTTTAGGTTATGGTTAGAAGTTTAGGTTTAGGTTATAAGTATAGGTTTAGGTTATAGGTTAAGGTTAATGTTGTAGGTTATAGGTTTAAGTTATAAGTATTGGTTTCGGTTAGGTTATAGGTTAAGGTTTAGGGAATTGAGTTTAGGTTATTGGTTCAGGTTATAGGTTATAGGTTATAGGTTTAAGTTAAGATTTAGGTTATAGGTTTTGGAATTTGAGAATAGGTTTAGGTTATAAGTATAGGTTTAGGTTAGGTTGTAGGTTAAAATTTATGGAATTAAGTTTTGGTTATTGGTTTAGGTTAAGGATTAGGTTGTAGTTATAGGTTTTGGGATTTGAGAATAGGTTTAGGTTATAGGATAAGGGTGTGGTCCCTATAAATATAGATATAAACACGGCCTGCTTCAATTGGTCGTGCCCTTCCAATGCTGTCCGTAGAAAATGGACTGCTTCATCATGGTCATAACAGCGATTCCCACCTTCCAGGGACCCCCACTCATCCGGATATCTCCGATGCACATCCGGGTCTACTCCATTAATGGCGACTAAATACATAAACACGGCCTGTCCAAATGGCCAGGCCACTCCAATGCTATCCATAGGAAATGGACAGCTTCATCATGGTCATAACAGCGGTTCCCACCTTCCAGGGACCCCCGCTCAACATCAAGATAGCTCCAACGCACATCCGGGTCTGGTCCATCAATTTTTACAGAATTATGCATGTCTTGCTCATGAGCATGCCTAATATTGCCAATGCATGAGATTCAGTACAAATACCTTTTCATGATTCAAAGAAGGGAACTCGAGAGTTTTCCTTACCTTCCATTGTATGCTTCCAAGGTGCAGATGGCCCCTGAAACACACATACATCCTGGGAATCGCTTCTCAAAATTGCAGACTGTTTTATTTTGAAAGTCGATCATCTCACCTGAAAACTTATTACATAATGAATAACTGTAACCACAATGATAACTATTGTGAATGCACTATAATGAACAAATTATTATTATTATAAATAACTGTAATTACAACATAGATATCATGCACACAATATCACATAATGTATTGTTTGATGAACTACATATGTGCATTCTTGATAAGAGACGTACCAAATGCTTAAATCTGAAATATACAGCTCCAATCCTCCTACATGCAACATCCACTTGAAAGAATATGCATAACCGTCATGCTTGAGTAATTAATAAAGGAATGTACAAGTAAAACCATAACACCAGAGATACTCACTGCATTTTTAGGATCTCCTTCATAGTTAACGATCTTATTCTAAAGCCCTTCTCCCTCCTCCTTTACTCGGGCTTGGAACCGGCAATGCAAGGAGTTGCATTGGCGGAGTTAAAAAAGGGCTTAGGCTCCATTTGGTTTTCAAAAAAAAATATTTTCATAAATACTAATGTGATAACCAAATGGAGCCTAAGACTATAAATATGTTCAAATATAGAGTACAAAATTCATTCAATATTTTTTTTAAAAAGTGCCAAATTAGTTCAAAATTAGTTCAAAATGCACACTACATGTTTAAAATTAGTTCAAATTGCACACTACACATGTTCACTTATAGAGTACCAAATTTGTCCAAATTAGCCTAATGCACCATCCTCCTTAAAGTTAGAAATTAACCTAATGCACCATCCTCCTCAAAGTTGGAAATGAAGGAAGTGCTATCAGATGATTAGACCCAAACAGATATTATATACCAAATACAATATATTAAGGAGTTTGCAAACTTTTTAAGAAATGGTGGAAATGCACATCTTGGTAGCTTCATGCCACTACTTGATACCTGACAAATGCAGTGAGGTGAATTAACATGTGTTATGGCACATGTGTGGTGGATGAGCCACCATCATTTAAGAAATGGTGGAAATGCACATCTTAGTGACTTAATCTAGCCCTTCAATCACATTTCTGAATATATATGAATGCTTGTTCCAGTAACATAACAGACATTACACCAAATTAAAAGACATTCAAATTGATCTCGAAAACTGACAAACCAACAAATTTTCTGAAATTCCCTTCAAGATATTATATATATCTATAAATATATATATATATATATATATATATATATATATATATATATATATATATATATATATATATATATATATATATATATGCTGAATGAAAGTTAGTTGATGTTTGCAAACACTATGACCAACCATTGCAATAGTGTGTAATAAAGTCAGATGCATCTCAGTAGCTCCATAACACTGCTTGATTCCTGATGAATGCAATGCAATGGATTAACATGTTTTATGACACGTGTGGTGGATGAGTCACCAACATTTAAAAAAAAATGGTGTAAATGCACATGCTAGTCTAGCACTTCAATCATATTTTTCAATGTATATGAATGCCTGTGCCAGTAACATAAAATACATTGAAAAAAAAAACATAGAAATTTAAACAGACTCGGGATCTTGATCCCGGGATATAGCAATCCCATGGATCTTAAGACAATCCACTGACATCACCATCATTACCTTTAAATCCCATCCAATCCACCCTAATCCCTTCAAAATTGCTTGGGACGTGTTTGGTTCAAGGGATTAAAAGGGATTGGAAGGTTTAATCTTGGGATTGGCCAGGCGTCCCAAACAGATCGAAAATAGCAATCCCGGGATATAGCAATCCCATAGATCTTGTACCAATCCACTGGTGCAGCTATCATTACCTTGAAATCTGTGCCATCCACTCTAATACCATCCAATTCCATCCAATCTGCTCGGCCAAACAGGCCCTAATGGTGGGCGTTCAATCACCACAGTTTCCTATGGTGTGGTCCACCTGAGATTTGGCCCAAAAATGAGCTGAAAAAAATGAATGGCCTGCATACATATATTATGGTGGAACCTACAAAGCATTTTTAGGGCCCGTTTGGTCGGGTGGATTAAAAGGGATTGAATGGTATTATGGTGGATGGCCTGGATTTCTAGGTATTGATGGTGTTGTCAGTGGATTGTCTTCAGATACATGGGATTGTTATATCCCTGGATTGATATATCTAGTCTGTTTGGCACGCCCAGCCAATACCGGGATTAAACCTTCCCATCCCTTCCAATCTCTCAAGCCAAACACGTCTCAAGGATTGGGATCAGATCACCGACTCTGTTTGGCACGCCCGACCAATCCCAGGATTTAACTTCCAATCCCTTCCAATAACATCCAATCCCTTCCAATCCGACCAGCCAAACGGGCCCTTAGATTTCAGAACTAGAGAGAGGGGAATGCGGATTGAAGGATTGAAAGATTTGAGAAAGAGATAAAGAGTGAGAAAGAAAGAAACTAACCGTACGTGCTCTGTCTTCTTCTCCTTCTTGCAGCGAAATGGGTTTTTGAAAACAGAGAGGGGAATGCGGCCTTGAGACAGGGAGAGAGGGTGAGCGAGATCGGGAGAACGAGAGAGGGCAAGGGAAAGAGAGAGACCGAGTGCAAGAGAGAGAGATGGAGAGATGGGTTCATTAGCTAGCGGGAGAAAATGGCAGACGGGGTTTTTATTTTTGGAGGGGTTTAGGGTTTTAGAGGGGCGCGTGACGGACGGCTCCCTGGACATTTTATGGTTTTAGGACTGTGGGGCCCACTATGATGTATTTCATATATCCACTCCGTCCATTAATTTTAAATTATTATTTTAAGTGCTGATAAAAAAAATGAGTTAGATCAAATTTGTAAGGAGACCACACAACATATTAACAGTAGAAATTTAATTTATATTATTTCTTATGGTGTGGTCCACTTTGACATTTAATCTACATAATTTTTGGGCTCATGCACTAAAATTATATTTCAGAATTTTTGGACGGCTTAGATCAAACACATATATTCTAATGGACCTCATGGATTCCCTTAAGCACCATCTATATTTAATATGTTTTAGGTGAAGAGGTACACTTTAGCTACAGAGCACTTAGGCTATAGCTGCGGATTAAATCCTTAGCTATATTGCTACGGATTAAATTCGTAGCTAAAAGCTTTCAACTTCTATGGCCATTGCTCGATTTTTTGGTAGTGAAAACTTTTTGGAATGTGTTGGATGTGTTGTATCTACACCGTCCATCCATTGGCAAAGATCATTCCAGGGCATGGGTCAAAGAATGGGTCAGATCCAAATCTGGAGTGGACCCCACCACAGAAAACAGTGGGGTGAGTGATGCCCATCTTTGAAACCTTTCTAAGGTCCACTAAGATGTTTATCTGAACCTATTTATAAGTTAAGACAAACATGAAAGAAGGGAAAAAGCAAATTTCAGTTTGATTGAAAACTTTTGTAGCCCTTAGAAATTTTTAATGGTGGGCGTCACTCTCTCCACTGCTTTTTGTGATGGGGTCCACTCGAGCTTTGGATCTGTCTCATTCTTTGTCTCATGCCCTAAAATGATATCTCCAAATGGATGGATGGTGTGAATACAACACATACATCTTGGTGGGTCCCATAGAACTTGGTGATGTCACTTTAGTAGCGAGTCTGGCTACTTAACCTGTCAGTAGCTAAACAGACGTCCATAACCCTAATATTTGGTGTGTGGGGCAACTAGCCTACCCTGATGTATGTACTTTATCTGCTATTCATCTTTTTTGTCAGCTCATTTTAGGATATGATTCTAAAATGAACTAGATCAAAAGCTTACGTGTACCACACCAAGGGATCAGTGGTGACTAACCACCAGCAGTTAAAAAACTTTTTGGAAGCCATGAAAGTATAGGATAAAGTTGATATTTTTTGCTTTCTTTAAATCTCTGTACATGTGACCTTTGTTATTGGATGTCAACTAAACAGTGGGCTGATGTAGAGTGGGTTGCAGACAGTTTCATGGCGAAGATGATTAGAAAAGGCCTGGTCGATGATAGAATTGATCCGGACAGTCAGACTTTAAATCGGGTGTATCTCTCAATTTGGAATGAGTTATTCGACGTACCATATATGATTTTGGTATAAGATGAGCTATTTTAGCCATCCAACCCCGCTACGCTGGGTTGCGCAAGCTGAATTTACGAAATATCATCTGATCGACGGTTGTTTCCCTGTTTTAATTCCATTTTGACTATAAATAGTAAGTTTTAGTTTGATTATAACTCTTCATCCGTTGGGCTTTAGGAGTTGTGCCCAACATAAAAAGTGCTTAGAATAATTAGGAGAACAGTATGGTGAAGCCAAATAGGACATTTACTAATTTTGGAAAAAACCTTGCGTAGTAGTAGACATCACGGCCGTCTATAAATAGTAAGTTTAGTATTTATAGTAAGTTGCGAATTCTAGGAGTTTTAGTTGTAGTTTGATTATGAAATTTCTTACATTGCTTAGTATCCCTATTTAAAGGGTTGTGAACTCATTTATTTTATTCATCAATCAAATTACAAATTCTCTAGAATTTATTTCTATTTTTCTTGCTTTTTCCTCATGGATTCGAGAGGTCTCCATGAGGAGTTTAGAGAAGCTCCGTGGATTTAGAGTAATTATCCCCTTGAGGAAGACGGTGATCGACCTCATCACGTTCATCCCTATGTCATGGGCCCTATAAAGGTTTGGTGTCATTATCTACATTGTTTCCTTTGGTGCAGTATACTTGAGCCTATGATCTGCTTCATTTTGGGCTCATGCCCTAAAATGAGGGGGTAAAATGGAAGAATGACAATAGGCAATGTCAGGTACTGTGGGGTCCACTATGATATGTGTTTTACCCATGCTGTTCAGCCCAAAAATAAACCAGATCAAAAGCTCAAGTGGGCCACACCACAGGAAACAATGGTGGTAATTGAATGCCCAACATTAAAAACATATTGAGGGCTATAAAAGTTTTGTATAAGGATGATATTTGTGTTTTCCATCGTTGCGACCTTGTTAGCAGGTTAAATGGATTATATGCTGCATACTCTGGCAGCGGATAACAATTGACATAGGCACTCTAAAATTATACACATGGCATATATTATATCAAATTAAACTGATGATACTAAGGAGCCCACTTACTCTTAAGTCATTGTTCCAAAAGAAGATGATTTGAGCAATCCTAACCTTTGATTCATGGATACTTTCTATTTTTCTGAAAAGGGATAATGGGATATTTGTCATTTTTAACGGTCCACTAAATGTCTCATATGTTCGTTCATGATACAACTAAATTGAAAACGATAATTTTGCAATTTATTTGACTTTTCTAAGAGCCTTCGTATGATCCCTGATGCTCTGCCAGGGTGTTAAAGTTTCCCTTTCTTTTTTATTGCAAAAGTAATTTTTCTGTATTAAAAAATGTTAAAGCTACTCATGAAGCTTTGATCCATTCACTATCTTGGGCCATCGATTGCTCATTAGGTGATCTTTTGGCATGACCCAACATTCAGATGGACTTAGATGACGTAAAAAAAAAAAAAAAAAAAGAAATTAGTGGGAAAGATGGGGTTGTATACTGTCAGAATTAATAGATTTTCTTTTTTAAAAAAATCTTTTTATTAAAAATGTTTTAGATTTTTTCTTTCAAAAAAATAAAATATCTAAAAATTTTCAAAGGATGCAAAATGAATTTGGAGAATATAGTTGATTGACTTTTCTTATATATTTCAATATAAAATGGTGGCGTGTATATACAAATGGGATGGCCTCAAATATGGAAAAAATAATAATAATAATAATTCAAAATTCAAATCTCAACAAGTATAGAATTTTGAAAAAATAATAAAAATAAATAAATAAATAATCTAATCTCAAATAGCATGGAATTTTGAAAAAAAAAAAATCAAAACTCAAATCTCATCAAGCATGGAAATTAAAACATTTTTAATACCCCTTTAAGTTACAGCGTGGAGATATGTAACAATCAACTTGGTGCATAGAAGACAAAGGGTGGTTTTGGCCAAATGTTGGTGGCACATTTGGCATTGTCGTGCGATTTGTATTGGCTACCGGCTGTGAATCCGTCATGGTTGATTGGTCTAGCCCCAGAGTGGGTTGTAGCTTGTTGAGTATGAAATATTACATACTTCCCTCTTGTTATACCTTAGTTTTATGAACATAAATGTGCTTAAGCAATCTAATCACACATGTTTTCTCTTATAAGGTGATTTTGAGAGCTAAGGAAAAAAGGACGTTTAAAGCGGTGAATTGAAGATCAAATGATTCAAGATGAGGATTAGATCTATAGAGATTAAGATTGAAGAATTCAAGAGTCCAAGATTCAAGGAAACCAATTGAAGAATGAAGAAAACTGGAGTTGCAAAGTGTAGAAAATCGAAAATGTTGAAATTAATAGTTCGATGCCATCGATGACATCTTTGATGCCATCGATCTAAGTGTTCGATGACATCATAATTAGTTCAATCACATTGCAAAAATCAGAAAAATCCAATTTTCTTGCTGGACATATTGGGGAACACTTTTCGATGTCATCAGAGGAGTATTCGATGCCATTAAAGCTAAGTTGGATGCCATGGAGGCAGTTCGATCACATCATAAAAATAAGCAATTTTGAAAGTTTGTTGCTTGACAGTTTCATGCTTTCACTCGGACTTTTCGATGGGACTTTAATGCCATCGAAGCTGTCATAGCTGCATAAATTGAGGCAGTTTTGAAGTTGGTTCGATCAAAAGCTTATATAAAGGGATGTTTTGAGTCTTTCTAAGGACGAATTAGGGTAAATTGAGTGGAGTAAGGAGTTGTAGAGCTTTAAGGAATCCTCCCTTCTCTTCAATCCTTCAATTCTAATTAGTTTTTATATTTTTCTGTTAGAGTTTTAGTTCTACAAAAGTTTTGGATTAAGCTTATATTTATGTTTTCCCTTCATCCAAGTCTACATGACTTTAACAATAGGATGAATGATTAACAAACATTACAGTGGGCTAAGGAAGGTTTCCACATTGGGTGTCATTAACCCTAATGTTTCCTGTTGTGTGGTGCAATTGTGCTTTGTATTTGCATCATTTTTGGTCTCGTGAACTAGGTCTAAAACATATACATTATAGTGGGCCACACAGAGCTAGGTGGTATTGGGCCATAACCCAAATGTTTCAAGGGTGGAGTCATTATGCCCACTGTGTCCTTTGGTGTGATCCACTTGAGCTTTAGCTCTCTTTAGTTTTGGGGTCTTGTAATAAAATGAGGTAGCAAAATGAATGGATGGCATGAATATAAATCACATACATTACGGTGGGCCCAAAAACACCTAACACCACATAGACGTGTGGCATTGAACCACCACCAAATTAGCTTCCCATCTTCATCATATGAAAATAATTTTGCCGCCTATAATTAAAACTGGCTTATGTACTTATTTAAGTTTGGCGACACTAGGGTTATAAATGGGTCAGTGGACCCGATGGGTACCCATACTTGATCTAGACCCAACATGTTTATTAAATCGTATGGGTCTGGGTCCAGGAACAGATCTAGTTGCTAAATGGGTCTGAATTCGTTTTGCTTTATATTAGGCCCGGCCCAACATGACTTGACCTGACCCGACCTGAACCCATTTAGTGAATGGGTAGTATGATCTACGTTGAAAGAGACCCATCAAGATTCGGACCCGTCCAAACTTTGTTTTAAACCTGGTAAAAATACTTACATACCTTAATAAGTAACATGGGAAAACGAGACCCGTTAGGCCTGATCCATTTGTAAATGGGTATGGGTGGATCTACCTCTACCAGACCAGACCCATTTATTGGGTTGACTCAAACCCGACCCATACCTGCCCATTTAGTAATAGGGTACAAATCTAAAATTTGGACCCATACTCATTTAGTAAAGAAGCGGGTCTAGTTTTGGCTAAACCTGCCCCAAACTTGACCATTTATAGCCCTAGGCAGCACACACCTAGGGAAGTGGATTGGAGGGTGACCCTATCACCAACCAGCTAGGTCGAGTCAAGCCTTGTGAGCCCTAACGTGATCTTTGTGTTTTCCCTGCATCCAAGTCCGTGTGACCATATCAACTGGTTGGATGGAAAATAAAAATTACATTGGCCCTAGGAAGGTTTCAAGGGTGGGTGCCATTATATCCCCACTATTTCCAGTGGTTTGGTCCACTTGAGCTTCGAATTTGCCTCACTTTTGGGGTCTTGTCCTAAAATGAGCTGGCAAAATAGATGAATGATGTGGGTAGAATACACATACATTAGGGTGGGCCTCACAATGCCCAACACTACCTGGCTGGGTTGTGTTGGGTCACCACCCAATCCAGTTCCTATGAATGTCTACTCAATATTATCTTACTAACTATCATTAAAACAGTCTTTCAAACCTCTTTATGTTTGGGCCTCTAACCTAGGGAAGCGGATCAAGTAGTGCCCCCCAACGCCACTAATGGCATTGTAAGGCCCACTGTAATGTATAATTTTCCATCTCAATTGACAGCATAAGTCCAATAGTGTAGCACATCAACAGCTTTAAGTAGCACTTGATAGGAAACAATGGTGATTGAATGCCCATCTTTATAAATTTCTTGTAGGCTACAAAAGTTCTAAATCAAGCTTATATTTGCATTTCCCTTTGTCCAGGTTATGTCGTGTGACCTTATCAACGAGTTGGATGGCAAATAAATATTACAGTCGGCTGGACGTGGATTGTGTCCTACCCCTGCCCGTCTCCAGCTGGGAACAGGTAACAGCTTTGAGTGGTCAGCATGATGTATGGTCTTATCTACACCGTCTATCCATTTTTATTTTTATTTTTTGTATCATTGTAGGTTATAGACCCAAAAATGAGGTAGATCCAAGTCTCAGGTGGACCACACCATAGGAAGCAGTGGCGATAATGATTCTCACCATTGAAAATTTTCTAGGGCCCACCGTGATGTTTATTTGCCATCCAACCTATTCATAAAGTTGCATAGACCTGGATGAAGAGAAAACACAAATATCAGCTCCATACAAAACTTTTGTGGCCCCCAAGAAGTTTTCAACGGTAAGAGTTTAATCCCCATTGTGCAGTCCATTTGAGCCTTGAATCTACCTCATCTACATGTGGTATGGTGCACTTGATCTTTAGATGTACTTCCTTTTTGAGCTAGCAAAATGGATAGATAGCGTGGATATAAAACACATATATCACGGTGGCCCCACAACACCCAAAACATGTAGATGTGTGGTGTTGGGTCACCACCCAATCCGCTTCTTATTTCCATCAAATGAATCCAATTTTAACGAGGACCTAATTAAATCTGAATTACATACCTATTTGAGTTTGGCTCCACCAACTTAGGGTAGAGATTGGGAGGTGACCTAAAACTATCCAGCTAGTAGTGTCAGCATTGTGGGTCCACAGTGATATATACAATTTATCCAAGCTGCCCATCAAGAGCTCAAATGGAGAACACTGCATGAAACAATGGCGGTTGAATGTCCTCCCTTAAAAACTTCTTGTGTTTTTAAGCTAATACTTGTGTTTTTCCTTCATTCAAGTATGTGTGACCTTATCAATACATTAAAGGCACTTTAACATTACAATGGGCATTCAAGAGGTTTCTCCTGTGACCGTCTATGTCCACATTATTTCTTATATTGTGGTGCACTTGAACTTAAGATATGCTTTATTTTAGTCTTGTCTTAAAATGAGATAGTAAAACATATGGATGCCTCCCGACAGCCGTGTTTAGGTATTGCAAACCATTCAATGGAATTTGTGAGATATTTATCTCTTGGGCCCACAACACCCAACATCACGTGGACAAGTGGATCAAGTGGTATTTGTGTTTTCTCATCATCCAGGTATGTGTGAACTAATCAACAAGATGGATGGAAAAATGACATTATGGTGGGCCATAGGATGGCTTCAAGGGTAGGGTGGGTGTTAATATCCCCACTGTTTTCTTTAGCGTGGTTCACATGAGCTTTGGATTTGCTTGAATTTTAGGGTTGTCCTGAAATGAGCTGGCGAAATGGACGGGCAATGTGGGTATAAAATATATATTTCGCGGTAAGCCTCACAATGCTAACACCACCTGGAAATTGGTTGTGTTGCACCACCAAATCTGTTTCTTATCATTGTTATCTTAATCCAATTTCTTTGACTATAGTTAAAACTGGCTTACTAAATTTATTTAAGTTTGCACCACCAACCTATGGAAGTGGATCAAGTGGTGACACCGATAATACCTAGCTAGGTGGTGTCAGGTGTTGTGGCATCCACCATCCTCACCTGTCCATCCATTTTGCTAGCTTATTTTATGGCATGTACCCAAATTGTAGTGGATCAACAGGCCTAGTGGAGCACCCCATTAGAAACAATTGTGATTGAATGCCCCCATTTAAAAACTTCTTGGGGCCATGAAAGTTTGGATTAAACTTATACTTTCATTTTCCCATTGTCCAGGTTTGTATTGCCTTATTAACAGGGTGAACGGCAAATAAACATTAGGGTGGACCCTAGGATGGTTTCTTTGGTTGGTGTCATATTCCTTGCTATTTCTTATGGTGTGGTTCACTAGAGCTTTAGATTTTCTTTGTTTCTTGGGCCCATGCAATAAAATGACTTGGAAAAATGGTGGATATATGGTGTGGATATAAAACACATACATCGCGGTGGCCCCACAACACCCAATACAACGTAGATTAGTGTTGAGGTCACCATTCAATTGCTTTCTATCAACATCATTTGAATCAAATCTTAACAATTAGGATTAAAACTGGATGGTGTGGATATAAAACACATACATAACAGTGGCCCCACAACACCCAATACAGCGTAGATTAGTGTTGAGGTCACCATTCAGTTGCTTTCTATCAACATCATATGAATCAAATCTTAACAATTAGGATTAAAATTGGCTTACATACCTCTTTTAAGTTTGGCAAGTGGATTGCCTGGTGACCCTAACCCCACCAATTTAGGTGATGTCAGGCACTGTAGGGCCCACCATGATTATATGTTTTATCTACATCATTCATCTATTTTTCTAGCTCAATTTAGGCTATGATCCCAAAAATAAATCTGATTAAAAGGTCTAGTGGAGCACACCACAAGAAACAATGGTGAATAAATGCTCGCCATTATAAAAGCTTCTCAGGAGCCACTGAAGTTTTGGATCCTCTTCATTTTTAGCTCATCCCCTAAAATGAGATGGCAAAATGGATGGGCGGCGTGAATATAAAACCCATACACCGTGGGTCACCACCTAATTCGCCCCACTTAAATGCCAACCACTTAAGGAAGCGGATTGGATAGTGACTCCAACACCACCCAATTAGGTAGTGTCATGCACTGTAGGGCCATTGTGATGTATGTGTTTTATCTATGCTGTACATCCATTTTGTAAGCTCATTTTTGAGCTCATGCCAAAAAATAAAGTTTATCAATAGTCCCGGTGGAGCACCACATTTGCCACTAAAAACTACTTTGGAGTCACGTGAGTTTTGGATCAAGCAGTATTTGTGTTTTCTCATCATATATCTACTTATGTGTGAACTTACCAATAGAATGGGTGTAAAAATGACATTATCTTGGCCTAGGAAGGTTTCACGGGTGGTGCCTCCCTACTGTTTCGTTTGGCGTGGTTCACGTGAGCTTTGGATATACTTGACTGCCGGCGCCATCCTTAAATGACTTTGGATTTACTTGGCTGCTGGCGTTGTTTCCTCAAATGACTTGTCAAAACAGACTTAGGACGACTGGGTTGTTTTAGGCCACCACTCAATCCGCATTCTATCATTGTATTTTTAACCCAATCTTATCAACTATCATTTTATGTGGCTTACAAAACCTCTTTTAATTTTGGCCACCAATCTAAGGAAGTGGATCAGGTGGTGACACTAATTTGCTACCTTGTTAGGTGGTGTCAAACGTTCTTGTGTCTACCATGATCTATGTATTTTATCCTCGCCGTCCATTTGTTTTTCTAGCTCATTTTACAGCATGAGTCCAAAATATGGCAGCAGATTAATAGGTCTAGTGAGCACCCTATAGGAAATAATGTTGATCGAATGCCTACCTTTAAAATTTTGTTGAGGGCTACAAAAGTTTTTGATTAAGCTTATACTTTTATTGTCACTGTGTACAAGTCTACATGACCTTATCCACGAGTTGGATGGCAAATAAACGTTATGGAGATTAAATCTCTGCCCCCATATTATTGAATGTTTATCTTTTGAGAGGAAAAAACAAAATTTATGGTGGGCCCTAGATGGTTTATGTGACCTTTTCAACTGGTTGGATAGAAAAAGATAATTCACGGTGGGATTTAGAAAATTTTCAATGGTGGGTGTCATTGTTCCTATTGTTTCCTATGGTGTGGTCGAATCTTAGTCAAGCTTCAGATCTGGTTTGCTTTTGGGCTCATGCATTAAAATGAGCTGATAAAACGGATGAATGGACTGGATAAATGATATGATCACTCTGCAGCCTACCATGATATAAAACACATGTATCACGTTGGGTGTTGTGGGGTCGCCACCCAATCAATTCGTTATCTCTCAGTCCACCATCATTAAAATAGGAAAGTGGACTGGATGGTGACCCTGATACCTGAGGTATCGGGCGACATGGCCCACGGCGATGTATGTTTTTTTTTTTTTAAAAAAATAAAAAATAAAAAAATCTGTGGTTCATTTGTTTTGTCGTTTTCTGAAAAGGGATGATGGGATATTTGTGATTTTTAACCGTCCACTAAATGTCCTTTAAGAATCAGATTATCGTATGTGTACAACTAAACTGAAAACGATAGTTTGTCATTTTATTTGACTTTTCTTTTTGTCTAACGTATGCAATATCTAAGCAATTTTGGAGTGCCTGCGTATGATCTCTGGCACTCTGTAAGGGTGTCAAAGAAATTTTATTTTATTTATTTTATTTTTATTTTTTGCAAAAGTAATTTTTCTGTATTAAAAATTAATATTAGTCTCTTATAAAGATTTGATATATTCACAATCTTGGGCTATCGATTGTTTATTTGGTGATCTTTTGTTATGACCCACCATTCATATATATGGGCCTAGATCGCATAAAAAAATAAGAAATTAGTGGGAAAGATGGGGCTGCATACCGATGGAATTAATAGATTTTTTATAATCTTTTTATGAAAAATGCTCTAGATTTTCTCTTTTAAAAAAAAAAAAAAAAAGATCCAATTTTTTTTTGAAGGATGCAAAATGAATTTGGAGAATATAATTGATTGATTTTCTTACATATTTCAATATAATATGGTGGTATGTATATACAAAAGGGATGGCCGCAAATATGAAAAAAAAAAAAAAAAAAAAATTCAAATCTCAACTAATAAGGAAGTTTGTAAAAAAAATAAAAATAAATCAAATCTCAACAAGTATGAAAATTAAAACATTTCTAATACCCCCTATAAGTTATAGCATGGAGATTTGTAACGCCCAACTTTGGTGCGTAGAAGACGATGGGTGGTTTTGGCCAAATTGAACGGCACATTCGCCATTGCTGTCTGATTTGTATTGGCTACCGACTGTGAATCCATCATGGTTGAGTGATCTACCCTAGAGTGGGATGCAGCTGCTCGGGTAACGGCTCATATCCTTGTTGAGTATGAAATATTGGATATTTTCCCCTCATTATTCCTTGGTTTTAAGAACATAATGATGCTTAATTCATCTATTTCTACATGTTTTCCCTTGTGAGGTAATTTTGAGATCTTAAGGTGAAAAGGATTCTAAAGGCATGAATTTGATGCTCAAGAATTACCAAAATGAGAATTAGATATTTGGAGGTCAAGATTGAAGAATTCAAGAGTTCAAGATTCAAGAAAACTGAGTGAAGAAAGAAGAAATTCTAAGTTACAAAGTGCGGAAAATCAAAGTGCTGAGCTAAATAGTTCGATGCTATCGAACACAGCTTCGATGCCATCGAAGTAAGTGTTTGATGCCACCAAAGAAAGCTCGATCTCATTGGAAAAATCAGAGAAAATTAAGGTTGGTTGTTGGACATATGGGTGCAACTCTTGATCTCATCGAAAGGAGGGCTTGATCTCTCGATCTCATCGAAAGGAGGTCTCGATCTCTCAATCTCATCGACCCATTCGATGCCATCAAAGCAAGTTCGATGACATCAGAAAAATCATTAATTATGGAATTTACTCGTTGGATAGTTTTGGATGTTTTTTTTATCCCATTAAGAACATGTTCGATGACATGGAAGCTAGTTTGATGCCATCGAAGCTTGGGCTATGCCATCGAGGACATACGTAGATTTCAAAAGTACATTGCTGACGGTTTCCAAATTCGAAACGAACTTCCATCCCATCGAAGTGTCATTGAAGCTCCCATCGAAGGTGCGAAAGCTGCATAAATTGAAGTTGGTTTCAAAGTCGGTCCAAGTAAAGTCTATATAAAGATGTTTTTTGAGTTCTTCTACGCACGAATCAGGGTAGGAAGAGTAGAGTAAGGAGTGGTGATGCTTCAAGGAGTTCTTCCTTCTTCTCCAATATTTCTTTTTTAGTTAGTTTTTATATTTTTCTTTAAGAGTTTTAGTTCAATCATGTCTTTGGTTGGCTAATCTCTTAGTTAGAGCTAAGAGGTGAAGCTTGTAGTTTGTTTTAATATTTATCTTATTTTGATTCAAGTTCATTATTTTATATGTTGAATTATTCATTGATTTCTAGTTTGAATGAAGTAGTATTTTTAGTTCACTTTGATCTATTGTCGACTCTTGGCATAGTGGATGCTTAGAAAGACTTTTGATACTTTCTTACCTATTTAGTAATTGTCTGATCTGTAAAATTCTTTGATCTACCGTCAACTCCGGGTATGGTTTTTGAGACTCAAACATTGCATAATTTTCCTCATTTATATCTTGGTTTTATGAACATAAATCAGCTTAATGTTCTATTTTACTTATATTTGTGTTGCAACGTGAATTTAAGAGCTTAGATTGAAAAGGGTGCTAAAAGCATGGATTTGATGCTCAAGAATCACTAAGGCAAGGGATGGATCTTAGGAAACCAAGATTGAAGAATTCACATTCCAAGATCCAAAAAAACCAAGTGAGGAATGAAGAGAATCAAAGATTTGAAGTGAAGAATCCTAAAATTGTCCTGAAAAAGCATATTCTGAAACTCTAAAATCTATTTTGGAAAACTGCTCAGCTAAAGTCTATTTAGCAAACTATGTAAATTTGAGGTGGTTTTTAGAATTTTTCAACTAATTGCGAAAGTTGGAATTCCCCACATATAAATAGGGCTTCCTAGGGCATTCCTAAGCATCATTTAAGGCATTCCAAAGAAGATCTAGGGTTTTTAAAGAGTTTTATAGTTTTAATTTGTTTTTCTTTACAAGCTTTTAGATATTTATTCTTTCTTGTTGCTTTCTTTCTCTCTTCTAATTATGTTTTTTTAAGTTCCCTCTAGCCTAAGTTAGAAGGGAAGCACATTGGTTTAATGTTTTCATAGTTATAATGATTAATTATTTTAATGTTGAGAAGAATGATGTATGCATGTTATCTATTGTTTAGTTTTAGTTTTTTATCATAATGTGAGATTCATGTGTTTCCATCATATGAGATCCACATTGATGGATATGCTTACCCTGAATCAATTAGATTTCCTAGATAGGAGAGGTTCTCAACCTGTTACATTTCTTTAATATTCATTATCTTAAAGATACGAATTCTTAAAATCACTAGCGCTTGAAAATATATATCAATGGTGTAAATCCATGATTTTCTAATCTTTTATATCATTTATTTAAAATGTTTAAATTGTTTTATTTTCCGATTAGGCCGACCATAGTGCTCGGATCCTAGTTGTGTTATCCAAGTCATCGTGATTTTGGAACATTAACCTATGTGTGAAACTTTGAAGCTTGGGTGTTATTTTAATTCAGTTGAATTACATCCATTCAAAACTCCCAAAATCAAATCATTAGTTTAGCTGTAACACCTGGTCCATTCGGTACTATTTTCCATGCATATGTGCATGATGATTGATGTCCTTAGCTAGACATAGATTGACCGTTCATAATACACACCCAACTAACCAGAACCCCAAGACCTTGAAACCTATCTCATATCGACTGCCCCATCGCCGCGATCGTGGAGGTACCACCCGTGCGTCGGTATGATACTTCATTAGTGAGATACGCCGTGAAGAATAATAAGTGTATCATGTGCGCATGGCACCATGTATTTCATTCCACACATGTGCACAACACATGTCAAGCACACATGTACATGCCACACATGGGTGAGAGAATCTCTACCCATGTGTGTGATGTCACATACCCATACCTCCCATCTCTCATGTGCTCCCCAAAGTCAACATCTCTCCATGCCACACCTCATGTATGACATCATCAAACCATGCCATCCCATGCTTCTTTAATCCACCATTAATTACAAATCATGAGTTAATTATCAAAATTATAGCCTAAGCTAATATTAATCACATTAGCCTAACTTAACCAAAAGTTTATCCATTTCTCTATAAATACACCTCCACCCCTTAGCCTTTCACCATTTTTCTACAATTAGAGAGAGAGAGAGAGGATTGATCTTGGTGGGCCATCAATCACATCCCTTCCATCCATCTCAACCATTAATTTCATCTCAACCATCCATCTAATTCATCAAGGTGAGTACACCCACCCTACTCATTCTTATTTTATTTTGTTGTGTTTATGTATGGTAGAGATGATGTTAATGATGATGTGATTAATGGTGTGGATGATGAAGATAGTATGATTGATGGTGAAGATAATTGCAATAATGATGATGATGCTATTAATGGTGGGGATGCATAGGAGAAAACATATAAAATTAATTTATTATAGAGTTCATGTGGGACCCATTGATAGTGAACCCCACCAAAATGTTTGTATGGCATCCAAATCACCCATCCATTGGCCCATTGGGCTGGCCAAACTCACACACACTTACACGTATAAAAAAAAAAAGAAGAGAGAGACACTTCCAGCCATTTGATTTAAAGGGGCAGGGGTTGTGGGTCCCCAACGGGCCCCACACGTGATGTATGTATTTAATCCACGTTGTCCATTTAATTTCTCAGCTCATTTTAGCCATGGAGCTGAAAAATGAAGACAATCCAAATCTTAGGTGGCCCACACCATCTAAACTAATGTGTAGACATGGCTAAAGCATATAAAAGCACTTGCTGGGCCCCACCTGAAATTTGGATGCATCTGAAACTTGGATTGAACGCTCCACCACGTGAGACACACACAACATATGGACTGGATCGTCCTGTTGTGGGCCCCATATATGAGAAAAAAAAAACACTCTGATGCTGCTGCTGCAACGTCTCTATTACGCTGGAAGAAAATGGGCCCCACCACAGGCCTACCTTGATGTATATTGAACATCAGTACCGTGCATTTGATGGGTCCCCTATTAAAAATGGGTCACGCCAAAAATTAACCGTACAAAGAACCTAGGTGGCCCACACCATCTAAAATAATGTGCAGACATGGCTAAAACATATAAAAGCACTTGCTGGGCCCCATCTGAAATTTGGATGCATCTGAAACTTGGACCGTCCCCTCCATCAAGTGGGACACACACAATAGATGGACTGGATCATCCTTTTGTGGGCCCCATATATGAAAAATTTTAAAAAAAAATTAAAAAAAAAAAAAAAAAAACACAACAGCAGTGACGCTGTTGCTGCCAGCGTCTGACGCTGGAAGGATGTGGGCCTCACCACAGGCCCCACCTTGATGTATGACGAACATCAGCACTGTGCATTTGATGGGTCCCATTTAAAAATGGGTCACCCCCAAATTTCAGTCGTACACAGAACTCAGGCGGCCCACACCATAAAAATAAATATTAATAATAAATAATAATTACAAAAAAAGATTTGGATCAATCTGATCACGAGGTATGTGTTATATCCAAACCGTCCATCCATTTGGCAAGTTTGTCTTAAGGCTGGAAAAAAAAAAAAAAAAGAGATAGATTTAACTATCAAGTGGGCCACACTACAAAAGTGGCGGGGATTGAACATAAACCATTGGAACCCTTTTGGGTTAGAAATTTTGGAGCAGTATGAAATTTATTTTTCCCCTTAATTCAGGTCTTTGTGACCTTATGAACAAATTGGATGGAAAATAAACGGTATGGTGGGCCCTGTAAATTGTTTAGTGGTGAAATCATTATCTCCACTACTGTTTGTGGTGAGGTCCAGATAATCTTCGGATATGATTCATTTTTGGATGATGCTATAAAATGATCTCAAAAAAATAATAATAATAATAATAATAAAATAAAAATAGGTGAATTGTGTATATGCAATAAATACATCTCTTTGCACCCATGTAACCTTGATCTCCTTAACTGTCTGTACAACTCGAAGCTCGAGTATGTAAATCACCTGTTAGGTCCACCTGAAATTTGGATGTATTTGAAACTTGGTCTGACCCCTCAACCAAGTGGGACACACATAATGGATGGGCTGGATTTATGAACCACACCTCTGTGGGCCCAACAAATAATTATGAATATTTAAGGGAGGGTAACCCTCTCAACTTGTGTGTGGTATGACCCACTTTGATGTAGGTGTTATGCCACTTAATCCACCATGGTTATGGCATGATTTATATTTAAGATCCTCATCGTTTATCTATTTTATCAACTTTTTTGACGATATGTTACCAAGACTTAGGCCCATCCAATGATTAGATAGTCGTACGTTATGAAATAATGCAAATTAAACTCTCATCATTGAAAATTCATTATGAGCCATCCTGACGATGTATTAGATATCGACCCATATACCGGGTTTCCTTTAAGCCATTATCCCACAGAACAGTCAATCCAACCTGAATTGGACCATACAATACAAGGCTGTGAGGATAAGTACTTAACTATTGAATTCAACTTAAGGCCACCATGGTGTATCTATTTAATCCATGCAGACCATCCACTTCCTCATATCATTTTAGGACTTGGACTAAAATCAAAAGCAAACCTAAGTCGTAGGTGGGTCACACACAACTCAACCTCATGGGAAATCCCCATGGACTCTCGCATAGGACCCATTATGAATTCCATTGATATGTGAGCCTAAGAATGTTAAGGCCCATTTTGAGTGAACGCCATGTGGACCCATCAGTGATAGCCTTGTTTGGGCTAACCATTGGGCCTCTTCGATAAGAGTTTGTAATTTCCATGTGTGGGATGTATGATGAACTGGTATTGTAATTTTTGAAGTAATGATGATTAATCCTTTAAATGGGCTGATTGTGGACATCCCTTGATCACTTGACACTTTGGTTAGAGTGCGGCCCCAAGTAATAAGATCATGATACTTGTGTTTAAACTCTTAAAAACATGTTTAATTATAAAAAATATATAAACTCTAGTGGTGTGAGGGTGTGATATTACCTGTTTGGCCCATTGATCATGTGGGTATTTGATGTATGTATAGCCACCTAATCATAGGCAATGGTGGAGTACATGTAGTATACGTAGTCATCTAATTGTATGAATGTGAAATATGTACAAGGCCACCTAACCGTATGAAATCAAGTGGCATTGATGACCATTCAACAATGTAGATTTGTACTTATCGACATAGATACCACCACTTGAATCACACATGACCAAGTTGTACACTAAACCGAATATGATTTAGGGTTATATTACCCAAGCTAATGCTATCAAGATCCTGGATTTTTATACAATGTGATCTTTAAACTATAAATGGTATGATGAAATGTGGCTCTCGGCCCTTAACCAGGTGACACCGAATATGAGTCATTATCTATGTGATGTGCGAAGTGGTTGTAGTATAGGACTTATCATAATTGGTGTAGCCATGTATTCGTGGCCTATGGGCAAGGCCCATTGAGATATATTTCCGGTCCATATGATGAAGCTCATTGTGATGTATTTTCGACCCATGTGATGCGGCCCATAGTGATGTGTATTAGGCCCAGGTATGTGGTCTACCTGTGAAATAGATTTGAGGCCACTTGCAATGTATTCGAGGCCCATGAGCGAAGCCCAATGTGATGTAATTGAGACTCATGGGCGTGGCTAATTGAGATATATTTTAGGCCCATGGGTTGTGGCTCATTGTGATGTATTTGAGGCCCATGTGTAGGGCTCACCTCTTGAGTATTTGAAGCCCATGGGTCGTACAGCCTGATGTGGTGTATTCATGGCCCATGAGTGAGGCCCAATGCGATGAATGTGCGGCCCTTGTGTGAGACCCGACGTGATGTATCTGAGGACCGATGTGGTGTGATTTCACCATGATGTATGTATTGATATTTATGTGGGTCATTCCTTGGGGACAATGTTGGTTAAATGTTCACATTGTCGAAGCCGATTGTTGAGGCCGGTTATTGATACTAATTATGAGTATGTGACAGCACAACATTATCATACATGCCCATACGCATCATCTGCATGTTTGTTATGAGATGTGGTTGACCATTGCATATGTCGTTGGACAGATTGTTATGAGACTCCCTGATAGGTGGAGGTTATCTCACATGAGTGCACGGTATGCGCAGGATTGATGCATGACTGTATTGTATGACTCATGCATCTTGCATTGTGTGCCCTAGCAACATCAGGGCCGTAGCCTCCACAGGCATATCGTGGATGGCCAGATGGGACACCGAAAATATTTGGTTCTAGCATACGGGTGCCATAGATGTCCCTAGGTGAAAATCCCTAAACCTCCGAGGCCAGGAGACGCCCCAACGTCGAGACCGAGTGGATACATGAGCGCCCAAGTGTCGAATACCAGGAGGCCGCGTCTCCCACTGTGTCGTGGTCGGTTGGGAGGGGGTGTGGCCTTACCCGCCCGAGGGTAGGGGGCATTACTAGGCTGAGTTTGACCAGCTCGTGAATGGGTCCGCTATCGATGTGCCGGATAGGTATTAGCAGACTATTGGCCAGGCGGATAGTGAGGTTTCTTACGCTCACTTGGTGTCTTCTAGGAGAGAGACAGTGTCATTTGGAGTGTACTAAACCCGGTGATGATCTCAGAGAGATGAGCTGTATCGATATGTGGACTTATTGAGCAGGAGTTGCATACTCATTCATTCATTCATTTACTATTCACTCGGGCTGGTGGTGCGCAACTATCTGTTGTGTGTACCTTCGCAATGGCCAAGATTTCGGTTGGGGCGCGCGACTAACCTGAGATCAGGAGTTTACCACATTGAGTCTGACTATCCAAATTAGGTATGGGACTATTTTGGATAGAAGCCCCTTGTGACAGACCCCATAGTCTGCGATACTACGTACCACCATCCCGACTTCACTCCAGCATAGTCATTTCATTCGCACCACATATTGTGTTGCATCCTCGACATCTGATATTTGACTCTTTATAACTCCTCATTTACATGCTGATTTATATTGCGTACTCTGATATTGTATAATTACGGCATGACAATATGATGATAATGACGTGATTACGGATGCATGTAATATGGTTATGGCTATGGTATGATTTCCTTGTAGTACATTTATCTTGCCTGCTTGTAGGACACACTTCACACACGTGTGTACTCACTAGGCTTTTTGGCCTAAGCCTCCTATTTCCCATTTTTTTTCAGGGTTGGAGTAGCTTGGAAGACTTAGCTTTCTCGATGCATTGCATTTATTCTTCGATTTGGCAATGTTGACGTTGCGTATATTTTGTAAAGCATTATACTTATAACCATCGGGACTTATGATGGAGAGTGTTGCTTGGTAGTTTGATCATGGATCTTCATGCTCAGGTATTACTATGTATATAAAAAAAAAATTCAGTCAAAAATCTTCCTTGTGGTGCGCCGAACTCGGGACTTGGTGTATGGAAGTCGAGTGCCGAATTCGGGGCATCACGGAAGCTGTCCGTCCCCGAGTTTGGGGCATGACAGAAGATGGTATCAGAGCATAAGATTTGGGATCAATTACAAGCAAGGTCTGCAAGTGGAAAACATAGAGGAACTTAAACTTGGTCTCCTAGTGTCGTTGATCGAAAACCTAGATGCTGTTAGTACCCCTGATTTGTATGAATCTAGAGACATGAATTTAAGATTCCCGGTTTGAGAACCTAGTTAAAACAGGATCCTCTATTTGAGAATGTAGAGGCTATACCTATCACCCAGGCATGAGGGAATAGCTGTGAGCAATACCTCTAGTGTTTGATGGATGATTGTTTGATAAATTTGGTGATGTATGTTTGGATTCTATGTTGTGAGTTTGATACTGTGCTTAGGACTAGAAATTTCGAGGACGAAATTTTTATTAGGGGGGTAGATTGTAACACCTGGTCCATTCGGTACTATTTTCCATGCATATGTGCATGATGATTGATGTCCTTAGCTAGACATAGATTGACCGTTCATAATACACACCCAACTAACCAGAACCCCAAGACCTTGAAACCTATCTCATATCGACTGCCCCATCGCCGCGATCGTGGAGGTACCACCCGTGCGTCGGTATGATACTTCATTAGTGAGATACGTCGTGAAGAATAATAAGTGTATCATGTGCGCATGGCACCATGTATTTCATTCCACACATGTGCACAACACATGTCAAGCACACATGTACATGCCACACATGGGTGAGAGAATCTCTACCCATGTGTGTGATGTCACATACCCATACCTCCCATCTCTCATGTGCTCCCCAAAGTCAACATCTCTCCATGCCACACCTCATGTATGACATCATCAAACCATGTCATCCCATGCTTCTTTAATCCACCATTAATTACAAATCATGAGTTAATTATCAAAATTATAGCCTAAGCTAATATTAATCACATTAGCCTAACTTAACCAAAAGTTTATCCATTTCTCTATAAATACACCTCCACCCCTTAGCCTTTCACCATTTTTCTACAATTAGAGAGAGAGAGAGAGAGAGAGAGAGGATTGATCTTGGTGGGCCATCAATCACATCCCTTCCATCCATCTCAACCATTAATTTCATCTCAACCATCCATCTAATTCATCAAGGTGAGTACACCCACCCTACTCATTCTTATTTTATTTTGTTGTGTTTATGTATGGTAGAGATGATGTTAATGATGATGTGATTAATGGTGTGGATGATGAAGATAGTATGATTGATGGTGAAGATAATTGCAATAATGATGATGATGCTATTAATGGTGGGGATGCATAGGAGAAAACATATAAAATTAATTTATTATAGAGTTCATGTGGGACCCATTGATAGTGAGCCCCACCAAAATGTTTGTATGGCATCCAAATCACCCATCCATTGGCCCATTGGGCTGGCCAAACTCACACACACTTACACGTATAAAAAAAAAAAGAAGAGAGAGACACTTCCAGCCATTTGATTTAAAGGGGCAGGGGTTGTGGGTCCCCAACGGGCCCCACACGTGATGTATGTATTTAATCCACGTTGTCCATTTAATTTCTCAGCTCATTTTAGCCATGGAGCTGAAAAATGAAGACAATCCAAATCTTAGGTGGCCCACACCATCTAAACTAATGTGTAGACATGGCTAAAGCATATAAAAGCACTTGCTGGGCCCCACCTGAAATTTGGATGCATCTGAAACTTGGATTGAACGCTCCACCACGTGGGACACACACAACATATGGACTGGATCGTCCTGTTGTGGGCCCCATATATGAGAAAAAAAAAACACTCTAATGCTGCTGCTGCAACGTCTCTATTACGCTGGAAGAAAATGGGCCCCACCACAGGCCTACCTTGATGTATATTGAACATCAGTACCGTGCATTTGATGGGTCCCCTATTAAAAATGGGTCACGCCAAAAATTAACCGTACAAAGAACCTAGGTGGCCCACACCATCTAAAATAATGTGCAGACATGGCTAAAACATATAAAAGCACTTCTTAGGGCCCCACCTGAAATTTGGATGCATCTCAAACTTGGACCGTCCCCTCCATCAAGTGGGACACACACAATAGATGGTGGATCATCCTTTTGTGGGCCCCATATATGAAAAATAAAAAAAACAAAATAAAAAAAATAGCACTGCTGCCAGCGTCTGACGCTGGAAGGATGTGGGCCTCACCACAGGCCCCACCTTGATGTATGACGAACATCAGCACTGTGCATTTGATGGGTCCCATTTAAAAATGGGTCACCCCCAAATTTCAGCCGTACACAGAACTCAGGCGGCCCACACCATAAAAATAAATATTAATAATAAATAATAATTACAAAAAAAGATTTGGATCAATCCGATCACGAGGTATGTGTTATATCCAAACCGTCCATCCATTAGGCAAGTTTGTCTTAAGGCTGGAAAAAAAAAAAAGATAGTGTAAGTTATGAAATAGCTAACCTAATTTATGCTATAGGTTGCCAATCTGCCATAGACAGACTTAGCTTTAAAACTGAGATCGTTACAAGTCTACCGGCGAAAAGTGCGAATTATAAATGTATAGGTTATGGTTTTCAAGGCTTTCAATGTCGGTTAATGGTTTATTACTGATGTGGGTGCAATTTCACATGCCAAATGCGATGTTTGTATCGCGTTTCTGATATATATGAACTATATTGAGTTTAGTGTATTCCATGTATATGTAGAAAGTATCGTATACGTATGAAATTTGAACATGTGTTTTCCATGATTAATTGTCGTGTGTTTGTGCTAGTTGTATGTGTAACAACTCCTTGGCGAAAGGATTTGTCCTAATATGTGCCATCACAAACATACATCATGTATGTTGGAATATGTAGTCTAAGTGTTTGTAGAAATGTCTGAATGAACAAGTATGTAATATATTGTACTTTATATGGGCGTTGAGAAGAGATTCTTAACTACCTTAACAATTTGTATGATTTCCTCCATGTAACTTACATTCTTTGACTGTTTTACTTAGACACTGCTTATGTATGAATTCATATTTAAGTTGAAATTCATCAAATGCTTACATGCTTGTACGAATGAAATTGTTGATTCATTACTATTCTGTTTTGCCTGTATGATTATCTGTTATAATTGAATGTGTTTGGGACTACAAAATAGTCCAGGCAATCGGTAACAGGTACTGAATAGGTGGCTGAGGTTGTCTCGTCACATAGAATGTGATTGATGAATCCGAGCCGTACTTGGGATGTCGGCAGTGGTTAGGCCACACGGAGTGCTTACGCACTTCATGTCGATTAACTCAACATGCGCTCGTACTAATCGAGCTCGTCAAGTAACCCGATTGACCCAATGTATTTCACCATGTATGGACGTTACTGCTTGAATCTAAGGTACCAAACTCACCAGTGAAAACCACTTTAACCTTGGTACCTCGATCCGCTAAGACTCATGGGCCGGGCATGGTGGTATGGGACACCGTGGTCGAGCTGTCAGCCTACGCTGGGGTGACGAGCCTCCCCGTAGTGACCAGTGAGCAACCCAATCTCGTAAGCCGAATACGGTGGTATGGGACACTGTATTCGAGCTATCGGCCTACACTGATAAGGTGACGAGCCCTTTGTAGTAATCTCGAGTGAACACTAAGACTGCGTAGAGGCGACGAGCCCTTACGTAGCAACAAGAGTACACTGGGCCTGCACTGATAAGGTGACGAGCCCTTTGCAGTGACCTAGAACCGTATCATCGTATGAGATTTACTAGGACTGACGACCCTAGAATGGATCATTGTTTGGAAATTGATATAAGGGAGGTACCTTAGCTTCCCAATCCTGCTATATGAAAAGGACTAATAATAACTCGGTAATCATGCTCATGTCATCGCACTGCATGTGCCCCAGGTTAAAGAGCACAGAGGAAAAAAAGCATGCCGAGGCTGTAAGATGGTGTCGCATGAGGGAGTGTAGGTGAGGGCATGCATCATGCTTACATTTCATCCTTACATTAATCAGAGTACTTAGGGATGTTTGATTGTATTGCTTTATCATTATTGCTTGACTGAATTGAGAACATGTTAACCTTTGCTTTATTGTTCCACTAAGTTGATCACTCACTCCCATGTTCTAGGACGGTGTTTTGAACACCCATCAGACTGTCTTAGTTGCAGATGATGATGCGACTCAGGAGGTGGGCCCGATTATTATGATGATCAAGATGAGTTCTCATATATGCAGTTCTTCGGGGGTTTCGCTTAGGCCATCCGGATCGACGGGGCTACAGGGTTTATTTTTGTAGTTGAACTATTTTGAACTATTACATGTATATGATGACTCAGTGATGTATTCATACTCTGGAGACCGATCGTGATCTTTTTGGTTCATACACGTTTATATACATTTTTCAGTCTCCCGCTTGCATTATATGAATTGATCTGGAGTATGAATTACTGTTTTGGTATAATCCCACTCATGATTAATGCACTAACACAAACAACATTTAATCATCATTATTTATGTTGCATAAGTGATGCGTTGGAACTCATGGATTGAGTTTATGCTCGACCCCCAATTTTCAGGGCGTTACAACCCTGTATTCACGGGATATTACTTACGAACCTCTGCACTTGGAGGCAAGCAATCAAGTTTTTGGCACAGTTGCTGGGGAGAGACTGAGATAAATTAGATCTGTGCAAGATAGCTAAGGTAAGTTCTCTTTTAAACCCTCCAAAATTTCTGTAGATTTTCTGTTTTTTTAAGTAAATTCAATCGGGTCTTTCAAGCACTAACTGTGACGTAAGGTTGCCTTGCTTGGGATTTTATCACCCACGTGCTATGGTTGTCCTACAGTTGCTATTTGATCACAAATATCATCCGTTGAATCTATTTTTCATATTAACATAGTTTAATTTCTACATTAGTTTTACTTTTGTTGATTTATTTTTTATTTTTTCTTTATGGTTTGAACCCTCATAGTCGGCCCTGCCACCTGGGTCGTTGGTTTATTTTGCTTTGTGGATTGAACCCTCATGGTCGGCCCTGCCGCCTGGGTTGTTGATTTAATTTTGCTTTATGAATTGAACCCTCATGGTAGGCCCTACCGCTTGGGTTGTTGATTTATTTTTGCTTTATGGATTGAACCCTTATGGTCAGCCCTGCCACCTGGGTTGTTGATTTAATTTTTCTTTGTGAATTGAACCCTCATAGTTGGCCCTACCGCCTGGGTTGTTGATTTATTTTTGCTTTGTGGATTGAACCCTCATGGTCGGCCTTACCGCGTGGGTTGTTAATTTATTTTGCTTTGTGGATTGAACCCTCATGATCGACCCTGCTGCTTGGGTTGTTAGTTAAGTTTTTATTTTTATTTTAAGTATCATACTTGCTATTTGAATTAGTGGTATTTGTTGTGTGGTGTGGATGGTTTATATCCCGTTGGAGTAAGGATTAAAACAATTGACTTTCCTCCAAAGGGGGACTAGTTCCAGGCCTTGATCATTCACTTAGAAGAGGCACTCAACATCACTTGGATTCTATAGCAGACCCAGTTAATAATCTAAATCCAAATATGTCGGATCTAACTATAAATCAAAATAGAGAAATTCAACCTAATCCTCCTCTTGAGGATGAAAATGAAGTTCATAAGAATGTGTTAAACCAACCACGGACTTTACGTGAACGTCTACACCCTGAGAGATCAATTTTACCATCTTACATAGTGTTCCTTGCTCACACAAGGAACATTGATTTTAAACCAAGTGTGATTCAATTTATTCCTAAATTTCATAGCTTGGATTCTGAAAACCCCTACTTGCACCTCAAGTACTTTGAGGAAGTAATTGGAACATTAGAAGTAACAATGGCAATAGGGATGCACTTAAGCTTAGGTTATTCTCATTTTCTCTAAAGGATCGGGCCAAAGAATGGCTCAACTCTCTAACACCTAATACCATCACTATATGGCAAGCCTTAAGTAGAGAGTTTTTGAAAAAATTCTTTCCCGAGCACAAAATAAATACATTTAAACAGGAAATCATGTCGTTCTCCCAAAAGGGGAATGAACTATTTTTCCAAGCTTGGGAGCGCTTCAAAGACCTACTTACTTATCCACATCATGGTTATGAACCATGGCATGTGATTGATGCGCTCCTGTTGAGGGTCAAATATTACATATCAGACCCCAGTTATTGCCTGATTTTACGTACATGATAATGCTTAATGTCATATTTTAATTGTGCTTTTATTGCAAGATGTAATTAGGAGCGTGGACTGAAAAATAGCACTAAAAGCGTGGATTTGATACTCCAAAGTCACCAGAGCAAGGGACGCACTCCAGAGAACCAAGACTGAAGAATATACATGTCAGGGATCCGAGGAAATCAAGCCATTCACGTTAAAGAGGCCCGAAATTGGTGAAGAATGCAAGATCACATAGTTCCTGCCATCTAATTGACTCAAAACTTCATACATGGCCTGAGGGCCATAAATTAACTATACACATCAAATTTCAGCCCTCGGATCACTATGAAAGTGCCCCAACTGACAGATCAGCCCATAAACTGTTGATTCCACCTGATTTCTGGAGCTGCCTCAAATCTGGTCTCAACGCTTTAAATAGAGATACTAATTGAATGAATGGATTGGATTTGACAAGAACATCACAGCAGATCACGTACATGCAGCGTGTGCATGGAGCGTGCACAAGCCCGCGCCGCACCGGAATCGAGAGACAGGTCAGCAAGCGCTGACCCGACCTTCTTCTCAAAAAGGAAACTTCCGTTTCCTATAACGTGTAACGGACAGACGCTGTCCATTTTGCGGACACTAGTGGGCCCCACAAATTGCCCGTACGGATGATCCAAGCCGTCCATCGTGTAGAGGGCCTCGAAGACATCAAATCTATGCTGACTGTTTGTACCCATGAAAGCACACGTGCGCGATACAGAGGCCATAAGTGGACTGCCCTGCAACGTTCAAATTGATTTTAGCATGATTTCTTCTCTGGTCTGAGTCAATGGACATTAAAAACCATCCGTTTCTGACCGATATTTCAAGGGCAATCTAATGGACGGGGTGGATTTCCATGAAAGCACCTCTGTGGGGCCCACCGATCACGACAGCGTTGGACATGTGAAAGGCTATGCACGTCCACGAAATTCGATTTTACCATGATTTTGATGATGACATGATTAGGGAGACATGTGCCTTACTTGATACTGCACCGGTACTTGAAGGTAACCAGTGGAGGCCACAATTTGAAGAGTTACCCCAAACTGATGTAGTGCCTCTACCGTCTAACCTCAAGCCACCGAAGCTTGACCTAAAACCTTTGCCCTCTGATTTGAAATATGTCTATTTAGGTCAAGATGAGACATACCCGGTGGTGATCTCTGCCCACCTGGAGAAAGAACAGGAGAGTATGCTCATATCTACTCTTATTGAGCATAAGGGAGCCCTTGGATGGACGATAGTGGACCTCAAGGGAATCGACCCCTCGATTTGTACTCACTGCATTTATCTTGAGGATAATGCTAAGACCGCTCGGCAATCATAACGTATACTAAATCCAAACATAAGGGAAATGGTTAAGGCCTAGGTTCTTAAACTATTAGATGTGGGTATCATATACTCCATATCCGATAGTCAATGGGTGAGTCTAACTCAGGTGGTTCCTAAGAAGTCCGGGATCACCATCATAGCCAATGCCACTAATGAACTCGTGCCAACTAGAGTTACTACTGGTTGGAGAATGTGCATTGACTACAGGAAGCTGAATACCGTCACAAGGAAGGACCACTTTCCTTTGTCCTTCATTGATCAAATCTTGGAAAGGCTAGCTGGTCATTCCTATTATTGTTTCCTCAATGGGTATTCGGGCTACAATCAGATTGAAATCGTCCCTGAGGATCAGGAAAAGACTACATTTACATGTCCCTACGGCACCTTTGCCTACAGAAGGATGCCATTCGGATTATGTAATGCCCCTACCACCTTTTAGCGATCTATGATGAGTATCTTTTCTGACATGGTGGGGAAATATCTAGAGGTCTTCATGGACGATTTCTCTGTTTTCGGTTCATCTTTCAGCGAGTGCTTGGAGAGTCTTAAATGTGTGCTGAGAAGATGTGAAGAAAAGAACTTGGTACTTAATTGGGAGAAGTGACATTTCATGGTTCATAAGGGAATTGTCCTTGGACATATTATCTCGTCCAAAGGAATCGAGGTGGATAAGGTGAAAATCGATCTTATCTCTAACCTACCTCCACCCAAGAACATTAGAGACGTGTGATCCTTCTTAGGACACGCAGGATTTTATAGGCGATTCATAAAGGATTTTAGTCTCCTCTCTCGTCCTTTGTGTAATCTACTTCAAAAGGATACACCATACGAGTGGACTGAGACATGTCAGGAAGCTTTCACTAAGCTTAAGGGCATGTTGACTAGTGCACCCATCATACAACCACCTGACTGGGGCATTCCTTTTGAACTTAAGTGCGATGCGTCTGATTATGCTCTTGGGGCGGTTCTAGGCCAGCGAAAAGATAAGAAACCCTACGTTATTCATTATGTGCGTAAGACTCTAAATCCTACCCAAGTGAACTACTCAACTACGGAAACGGAACTCTTGGCCGTAGTGTTCGCTTTGGACAAATTTTGGTCCTACTTGATTGGATCCAAGATCATTATTTACACTGATCACGCGGCGCTCAAATATCTTCTATCTAAGAATGATGCTAAGCCCCGCCTGATATGATGGATCCTCCTACTCCAGGAATTTGGCCTATAAATAAAAGACAAAAAGGGAGTAGAGAATGTAGTGGCTGACCATCTTTCTCGCCTTAATCCCTCTGATTCCCTTGAAACGACATGTTCCCTAATGAACAATTGTTCAGAGTCTCCCATTCACATTGGTTTGCTGATATTGCTAATTATCTTGCCACAGGTTCCATACCGACACATTGGACTGCGCAAGATAAGAAGAAATTTTTCACCGAGGTGCACAAATTTTTCTAGGATGATCCATATTTATTTAAATATTGCCCAGACCAAATCTTAAGGAGATATGTGCCAGACGTTGAGCATCAGAGTGTCATCTCTTTTTGTCATTCACAGGCCTGTGGGGGTCACTTTTCTACCAAAAAGACCACAACCAAGATTTTGTAGTGTGGCTTTTACTGGCCCACTATGTTCAGGGACACTCATGTGTTTTGCAAAGCTTGTGAGCGTTGTCAGAAATTGGGAGCGTTATCCCATCGAAATATGATGCCCTTGAATCTCATTCTTATCATCGAGGCATTTGATTGCTGGGGCATTGATTTCATGGGACCATTCCCCCAATCTTTTGGAAATCTATATATTTTGCTCACTGTAGACTATGTCACTAAATGGGTTGAAGCGATTCCGTGTCGAAATAATGACCATCGCACGGTCATTAAATTCCTAAAAGAGAACATCCTTTCCCGATTCGGAACGCCTTGAGCTATCATTAGTGATGGGGGCTCACACTTTTGTAATAGGCCATTCGAGAATTTAATGAAGAAATATAATATCTCTCATAAGGTGAGCACCCCATATCACCCACAGACAAGTGGGCAAGTTGAAATTTCCAATAGGGAGATCAAACACATTTTGGAGAAAACGGTTAACCCTGACCGTAAGGATTGGTCAATCCGATTGACTGATGCCTTATGGGCTTACCATACTGCGTTTAAAACCCCCATTGGAATGTCTCCCTTTAGACTTATCTATGGGAAGGCTTGCTAGTTGCCTGTGGAGTTGGAACATAGAGCCTACTCGGCAATAAAAAAATTGAATTTCAATCTGGACAACGCTGGCTCGCTACGCAAACTTCAGTTGAATGAACTCGAAGAAATCCAGAACGATGCATACGAGAACTCGAAAATTTATAAGAATAGAATGAAGGCGTTTCATGACCAACGTATTCTACGAAAATCATTCACACCTGGTCAGAAAGTCCTTTTATATAATTCTCGATTACATCTCTTTCCAGGTAAGCTTCGATCTCGTTGGACTGGCCCTTACATTGTGGTCACTGCGTATCCTCATGGGGCCGTTGAGATAAGAGATCCGGACAATGGCTAGGAGTTTAAAGTAAATGGACATCGCTTAAAGCCATTTGTCGAGAAATTTGATTCAGAGGACATGTCCATACCTCTAACTGATCCTGTTTACCAGGATTGACCTCCTAGTCTGATGGAGGTATAGGTAGGTTTCCTGTTTTCATAGGACTAGGGTAGTTTGCTTTATGTTATTCTAGATTCATTCGCTTTCTACATTGTTTTAGGATAGTTTTCTTTTATTGGTTTCTCTCTTGTGCTGACTTGCTTTCATGCTGAGATCCTTGTATAAAAACTTCTTGAATCCTTCATCCAGGTACAATTTTTCCATCACTTCTCATTTACTTTCATTGTCTCATGTACATTGTGAGCATATCTTTTACATTGAGGACAATGTAGATTTTTAGTTGGGGGTGGGAAATTAGGTTACCTAATCAGTGTTTTCTTGGTCTTAAGCTCGAAAATTATGAAAATTTTTAAATTTTTCTGGAATTTTGTATGAATTCGAAGTGATTTTGACGACCATCTAGGGCACTAAGAATTTCAAGATACGTGATGTTGGTAATTTATGATTATTGAATTCAGTTATTTGTTAGATTTCTCAGTTAAGTTTGAATTGTTAATCCATGATTAGAAGTTTTAAATATTGATTGAGTCATGATTTCACAAAATACATCTCGCTTGCACATTAAGGGTTCAGTTCGATATTAAAGGATTAACTTGGTGATCACTAAGCTTGAAAGGAACCAACCTGAGAAATTGAAAGGATCGGGCGAATGGTCTACACCATAGGTTTGCTCCCTATAGGTGTAGATTCAATCCCCCATGGATGATATGTGAAAAAAGTTGGGTGTATAGTCTTCACCATAGGTTTGCTCCCTATAGGTGAGGATTCGATTCCCCTTCTTGGCGTTACTTCTACTAGAAATTTCAAAAGCTGATTAAAAAAAAAAAAAAAGATAAAGGATGATCTGTGAAGTAAGTTTGGGTTTAGGTTTGGTTGTCATGAATTCTCTTGTTGGTTACAAATGATATCCTGAAATAAAGAAGTGAATTTTAATGATGATAAGCCGAGATTAGACTTACACTCATGGATCCTAATGTTTAGAATTTTTTCTAATTGGTGGATTAATACTTTGATCTTAACTATGAAATTTACCGTGCGCATGAGGCCAGGAAAGAGTAATGCCCAACATTCATGAATCTTAAAATTCTAGTATTTGATTTGTTTTCTTCAAAAATCACTCGAGTTCATATAAATTGTCCTGTAATTCTCAACTTATTTTTCTCATACTTTGCTTGGGACTAGCAAAATACTGGTTGGGGGTTGTGTTGAGGGTCAAATATTACATATCAGACCCCAGTTATTGCCTGATTTTACGTACATGATAATGCTTAATGTCATATTTTAATTGTATTTTTATTGCAGGATGTAATCAGGAGCGTGGATTGAAAAATAACACTAAAAGCGTGGATTTGACACTCCAAAGTTACCAGAGCAAGGGACGCACTCCAGAGAACCAAGACTGAAGAATTTACATGCCAAGGATCTGAAGAAATCAAGTCATTCATGTTAAGGAGGCCCGAAATTGGTGAAGAATGCAAGATCACATAGTTCCCGCCATCTAATTGGCTCAAAACTTCATACATGGCCTGAGGGCCATAAATTAACCGTTCATATCAAATTTCAGCCCTCGAATCATTAAGGAAGTGCCCCAACTAACAAATCAGCCCATAAACCATTGATTCTAGGCCCACCTGATATCTGGAGCTACCTCAAATCTGGTCTCAACGCCTTAAATAGAGATATTAATTAAATGAATGGATTGGATTTGGCAAGAACATCATAGCAGATCACGTACATGCAGCATGTGCATGGAGCGTGCACAAGCCTGCGTCGCACCGGAATTGAGAGACGGGTCAGCAGGCGTTGACCCGACCTTCTTCTCAAAAAGGAAACCTCCATTTCCTGTAACGTGTAACGGACAGACGCTGTCCATTTTGCGGACACTAGTGGGCCCCACAAATTGTCCGTACGGATGATCCAAGCCATCCATCGTGTAGAGGGCCTCGAAGACATCAAACCTATGCTGACTGTTTGTACCCATGAAAGCACACGTGTGTGATACAGAGGCCATAAGTGGACTGCCCTGCAATGTTCAAATTGATTTTAGCATGATTTCTTCTATGGTTTGAGTCAATGAACATTAAAAACCATCCGTTTCTGATCGAAATTTCGAGGGCAATCTAATGGACGGGGTGGATTTCCATGAAAGCACCTCTGTGGGGCCCACCGATCACGAAGCGCTAGACGTGGGAAAGGCTATGCACCATCATGAAATTCGATTTTTTAAGCGGTTGTGGCCCACCATATTTGATCATATGGCAGATCTAAACCGTCCATCGTGTAGGCCAGCCAAAATACTTCCAAGAGACGTTGTATTTACAGAAATAATGTAAGGAACGCAAGAGTTATGAAGCCCCGAACTTGGCTATGAAAAGGCTTTCGCTGCGCGAGCGATAGCTTTCCAAATCCTATTTCCACCACTCCATCAGCTATAAAAAGAGTTCCAAAACGTGGAGAAGGGGGAGGGCTTGAACAGGGGACGTCAGAGAAAGAAAGAGAGGCTAAGAGAGAAGTGTTGGGAATTTTTAGATATTTTCTTTATTTTTTTCTGCTTTTTCTTATGAATTATATTGAGATTTAGTCTGATTATGTTAGGCTAAACCTCTTAGCTAGGGCTAAGAGGTGAAGCTTGTGGCATGATGGAATGATCGTACGGTTTGATTCATGTTGAACTTGTTATTGATTGGTTTGATTTTAAGGAAGGCTTTAGTTTTTAATGGTTTATTGTGACTAGTATTACAGTAAATCTGCGATGGCGTGAGTTTTTCCTTTTCATTATCTTGATTATGTAGTCAGGAAGTCCCATTGTTCACCATCGTCTCCTGGGCATGGTTGGATGATGGAATCCTTCCTAACATTCATACATCTATCTGATTGATTGTTGATTAGTGTAATTCTGTTATTTACTTTGTCTCATGGGCATGGTTTTGTGATGGAATCAACTCTAATTCCCATACCTTTCATCTCTTTGAAAACTAGATCGAAGGAAGTTCAGATTGAGTTTTAGTGACATATCTTCCAACTGGATGAAGATGGGACTCGAAGTCCAATTGAGTTCATGAATCAAGCGTAGATCTCCCTGATCTCTACAAGTGGATCCTCTGAATCCCTAGTTTTCTATCTCTAAATTTTTTAAGTTTTACATTAATATTTCACCATTATTTTCTCAAATTCATTCGATTTAGATTTCATCTTAATCTAGTTCTAATTCTAGTGAGTTTCAGATTACACACAGGTTTCAGTCCCTTGGGATTCGACCTCAGTCTTACCGAGTTTATTACTACATCACAACCCTATACTTGGGGAGTGAACAGCTCCGAAAGGGGCTTACCATAGATACCTATCAATTCATAGAGATGATGTGTGGTGGAACCTTTCTTGACAAGGATCATAATGAGGCTTGGGATTTTTTAGACATGTTAGCAAAAAATACGCAGACATGGGATGTCTCTGCTAAACCAGGCCAAACTAAACACATTCCTAGAGAAAAAGTGGGGATGTATGTCTTAAGAGAGGACACTATAAGAAAAATGAGCAAAGGCTACGGCCAAAAACTGTAGCAAAAGCCCTTTTGCTACAGATACGATCTGTAGCACGTCCGTCGCTATTGGTGGGGTAGCTAAAGGTATAACTACTGTGTGATCTACCAAAATCAGAATCCCCCCTATATAAGATATTTTAAAATAATAATAATATCATGAAAATGACTAACAACCCACTATGTGATCTACCAAAATCAGAACAATGACATGCTTTAAGACATGGAAAAAGAACCCAATTCACCAAACATTACAAAATAAAGCAAAATCAAAATCCTAAAAAGGTATAAATCAAAAGAACCAGAAAATTCGAAATAAAACGCTTGAAAGCCTAAAAAAGTTCTGTCGTAAACAAAGATCTCCAAAAATCGACAATATGACAAGAATCACTAAAAAAAAAAACTCAAAACCAACACGGATCCTTGAATTGAAGAAATATAACCATCAAGATAGAAATCAACTATTATCAATGCAAGTACACTTCTTTAAATTGCTAAATTGGACTGCGACCAGTTTTTGTTCATGTTCACTACGCCAAAACTGCGAAAAAAGGACGGTCCAAAACCGTCTCAAATGACCAAAAAGGACGGTCATGGACCGTCGCAAGGGCCGTCAAATTTTGACGTGTCGTATTACTTAAAGGACGGTCAAAAACCGTCATTTTTATTGACGAAAAAAGGACGGTCATGGACCGTCCTAAAAAAGGACGGCCGTGAACCGTCCTTAAAAAGGACGGTCTCGGACAGTCTCTTATGAGCCTTTAAAGGACGGCCATCGACCGTCCTTAAAAAAGACTGTTGTAGACCGTCTCTGATGAGCCTTTAAAGGACTGTCATGGTCCGTCTCTTACTAGGCCTTCAAAGGATGGCCACAGACCGTCCTTTAAAAGGACGGTCATGGACCGTCCTTAAAAAGGATTGTCATAGACCGTCCTACAAAACGACTGTCATGGACCGTCCCTTATAAGAGGGTCAATATACACCTGTTACATCATCATATTCTTCCTGATATACACCTGTTATATAATATATTTCATCATATTCACATTCACATTCATCTAAACCTAAACTACGTAAATCCAAAATAAACTACATTCATCCAAACATAAACTACATTCATCTAAACCCAAACTACGTAAATCCAACATAAATTACATTCATCCAAACACAAGCAATCTTATCCACATTACATTCATCCACACATAAATATATATAAGTTTAACATCATAACTAAAAAAAGAAAAAAAAATCAGCAACAATTTTCTTTTTGTGTCTTTCACCTGAAAAAAAAAATATTAAACCAACAAAACATTATAATTTAGAATCATGAAGAATTGCATATACTTCTTCCAAAAAAGTGAGCACTTTTTGAAAATAAAACTGATCATTAAAATAGGTTCAGGTTTAGGTTTTAAGTTTTAGGTGTTAGGTTTTAGGTTTAGGTTCAGGATTAAGTTTTAGGTTATAGGTTATAAGTTTAGGTTATAGGTTATAGGTTAAGGTTTAGGTTATAGGTTTTGGTTTAGGTTAAGGTTTAGGCTTAGGTTATAGGTTTAGGTTAAGGTTTAGGTTTTAGTTATAGGTTATAGTATATAGGTTACAGCTTTAGGGAATTAAGAATAGGTTAAGGTTTATGTTTAGGAAATCGGGTCCGAGTTCGGGATCGGGTTTAGGTTTGGGTTATCAAGTTTAAGTTTAAGTTTAGGTTAGGGAGTTGAGATTATGATTAGGTGTAGGTTTAGGTTCAAGGATTTGAAAATACATTTCGATTTTAGGTTTAGGTTTAGGTTTTAGGCTTATGTTTAGGTTATAAGTGCAAGTAATAGGTTTAGGTTTATGTTAGGTTATAGGTTAACGTTTAAGTTTAGGAAATCGAGTTCGGGTTCGGGATCGGATTTAGGTTTGGATTAGGGAGTTGAGATTAGGATTAGGTGTAGGTTTAGGTTTAGGGATTTGAGAATACATTTAGGTTTAGGTTTAGGTTTAGGTTTAAGTTATAGGTTACAGGTTTAGGTATAGCTTTAGGCTTAGGTTTAGGTTACAGGTTTAGGTATAGCTTTAGGCTTAGGTTTAGGTTACAGGTTTAGGTATAGCTTTAGGCTTAGGTTTAGGTTACAAGATAAAAGTTTAGAGAATTGAGAATAGGTTAAGGTTTAGGTTTAGGAAATCGGGTTCGGGTTCGAGATCGGGTTTAGGTTTGAGTTTTCAAGTTTAGGTTTAGGTTTAGGTTAGGGAGTTGAGATTAGGATTAGGTGTAGGTTTAAGTTTAGGGATTCGAGAATACATTTAGGTTTTAGGTTTAGGTTTAAGAAATTGAGAATAGGTTAAGGTTTAGGTTTAGAAAATCGGGTTCGGGTTCGGGATCGGGTTTAGGTTTTGGTTTTCAAGTTTAGGTTTAGGTTTAGGTTAGGGAGTTAAGATTAGGATTAGGTGTAGATTTAGGTTTAGGGATTTGAGAATACATTAAGGTTTAGGTTTAGGAAATCGAGTTCGGGTTCGGGATCGGGTTTAGGTTTGAGTTTTCAAGTTTAGGTTTAGGTTTAGGTTAGGGAGTTGAGATTAGGATTAGGTGTAAGTTTAGGTTTAGGGATTTGAGAATACACTTAGGTTATAGGTTTATGTTTAGGTTATAGGTATAGGTTTAGGTTAAGGTATAGGTTTAGGTTTCGGTTTAGGTTATAAGCAATGGGTTTAGGGAATTGAGAATAGGTTAAGGTTTAGGTTGAGGAAATCGGGTTCGGGTTCGGGTTCGGGATCGGGTTTAGGTTTGAGTTTTCAAGTTTAAGTTTAGGTTTAGGTTAGGGAGTTGAGATTAGGATTAGGTGTAGGTTTAGGTTTAGGGATTTGAGAATACATTTAGGTTTTAGGTTTATATTTAGGTTATAGGTTACAGGTTTAGGTTAAGGCTATAGGTAATAGGTTTAGGTTAAGGTTTAGATTAAGGTTTAGATTTAGGTTTAAGGATTTGAGAATACATTTAGGTTTTGGGTTTAGGTTTAGGTTACAGGTTACAGGTTTAGGTTTAGGTTTAGGTTTATGCTATAGGTTTAGGTTACGGTTTAGGTTTAAGTTTAGGTTATAAGCTATAGGTTTAGGGAATTGAGAATAGGTTAAGGTTTAGGTTTAGGAAATTAGGTTCGGGTTCGGGTTTAGGTTTGAGTTTTCAAGTTTAGGTTTAGGTTTAGGTTAAGGTATAAGTTTAGGTTTCGGTTTATGTTATAAGCAATTGGTTTAAGGAATTGAGAATAGGTTAAGGTTTAGGTTTAGGAAATCGAGTTCGGGTTCGGGATCGGGTTTAGGTTTTGGTTTTCAAGTTTAGGTTTAGGTTTAGGTTAGGGAGTTGAGATTAGGATTAGGTGTAGGTTTAGGTTTAGAGATTTGAGAATACATTTAGGTTTTAGGTTTATGTTTAGGTTATATGTTATAGGTTTAGGTTAAGGCTATAGGTTAAGGTTTACGTTTAGGTTTAAGGATTTGAGAATACATTTAGGTTTTAGGTTTAGGTTTAGGTTATAGGTTACAGGTTTAGGTTTAGGTTTATGCTATAGGTTATAGGTTTAGGTTAAGGTTTAGTTTAAGTTTAGGTTATAAGCTATAGGTTTAGGGAATTGAGAATAGGTTAAGGTTTTGGTTTAGGAAATCGAGTTCGGGTTCGGGATCGGGTTTAGGTTTGAGTTTTCAAGTTTAGGTTTAGGTTTAGGTTAGGGAGTCGAGATTAGGATTAGGTGTATGTTTAGGTTTAGGGATTTGAGAATACATTTAGGTTTTAGGTTATGTTTAGGTTTTAGGTTATTGGTTTAGGTTAAGGTATAAGTTTAGCTTTCGGTTTAGGTTATAAGCAATTGGTTTGGGGAATTGAGAATAGGTTAAGGTTTAGGTTTACGAAATCGGGTTCGGATTCGGGATCGGGTTTAGGTTTTGGTTTTCAAGTTTAGGTTTAGGTTTTGGTTTTCAAGTTTAGGTTTAGGTTTAGGTGAGGGAGTTGAGATTAAGATTAGGTATAGGTTTAGATTTAGGGATTTGAGAATACATTTAGGTTTAGGTTAAGGCTATAGGTTACAGGTTTAGGTTAAGGCTATAGGTTATAGGTTTAGGTTAAGGTTTAGGTTAAGGTTTAGATTTAGGTTTAAGGATTTGAGAATACATTTAGGTTTTAGGTTTATGTTCAGGTTATAGGTTATAGGTTTAGGTTAAGGTATAGGTTTTGGTTTCGGTTTAGGTTATAAGCAATAGGTTTAGGGAATTGAGAATAGGTTAAGGTTTAGGTTTAGGAAATCGGGTTTGGGTTCAGGATCGGGTTTAGGTTTGGGTTATCAAGTTCAGGTTTAGGTTTAAGTTAGGGAGTTTAGATTAGGATTAGGTGTAGGTTTAGGTTTAGGGATTTGAGAATACATTAGGTTTTAAGTTTTGGTTTAGGTTATAGGTTATAGGTTTAGGTTTAGGTTTAGGTTTGGTTTTGGTTTTGATTTAGGTTATATATTATAGGTTTAGGGAAAGGTGGTTTTGATTTAGGTTATAGGTTATAGGTTTAGGTTAAGGTATAAGTTTAGCTTTCGGTTTAGGTTATAAGCAATTAGTTTAGGGAATTGAGAATAGGTTGAGGTTTAGGTTTAGGAAATCGGGTTCGGGTTCGGGATTAGGTTTAGGTTTTGGTTTTCAAGTTTAGGTTTAGGTTTAGGTGAGGGAGTTGATATTAGGATTAGGTGTAGGTTTAGGTTTAGGGATTTGAGAATACATTTAGGTTTTAGGTTTAGGTTAAGGCTATAGGTTACAGGTTTAGGTTAAGGCTATAGGTTATAGGTCTAGGTTAAGGTTTAGGTTCAGGTTCAGATTTAGGTTTAATGATTTGAGAATACATTTAGGTTTTAGGTTTATCTTTAGGCTATAGGTTATAGGTTTAGGTTTAGGTTTAGGTTTAGGTATAATTTTTAGTTTCGGTTTAGGTTATAAGCAATAGGTTTAGGGAATTGAGAATAGGTTAAGGTTTAGGTTTAGGAAATCGGGTTTGGGTTCAGGATCGGGTTTAGGTTTGGGTTATCAAGTTTAAGTTTAGGTTTAGGTTAGGGAGTTTAGATTAGGATTAGGTGTAGGTTTAGGTTTGGGGATTTGGGAATACATTAGGTTTTAGGTTTAGGTTTAGGTTTAGGTTTGGTTTTGGTTTTGATTTAAGTTATAGGTTTTAAGTTTAGGTTTAGGTTTAGGGAAAGGTGGTTTTGATTTAGGTTATAGGTTATAGGTTTAGGTTAAGGTATAAGTTTAGCTTTCGGTTTAGGTTATAAGCAATTGGTTTAGGGAATTGAGAATAGGCTAAGGTTTAGGTTTAGGAAATCGGGTTCGGGTTCGGGGTCGGGTTTAGGTTTTGGTTTTCAAGTTTAGGTTTAGGTTTAGGTGAGGGAGTTGAGATTAGGATTAGGTGTAGGTTTAGGTTTAGGGATTTGAGAATACATTTAGGTTTTAGGTTTAGGTTAAGGCTATAGGTTACAGGTTTAGGTTAAGGCTATAGGTTATAGGTCTAGGTTAAGGTCTAGGTTTAGGTTTAGGTTTAGGTTAAGGTTGAGGTTTAGGTTATAGGTTAAGGTTTTAGGTCATAAGTTTTGGTTTAGGTTAAGGGTATGGTCCCTGCAAATACAGATATAAACACGGCCATCCGACACAAATTGCTAGGCCCTTCCAATACTGTCCATAAAAAATGGACAGCTTCATCATGGTCATAATAGTGGTTCCCTCTTTCCAGGGAACCCCGCTCTTCCGGATAGCTCCGACGCACATCCAGGTCTGCTCCATCAATTTCAAGTTAATACATAAACATGGCCTGTCCAAATGGTCAGGCCACTCCAATGCTGTCCATAGGAAATGGACAGCTTCATCATGGTCATAACAGCGGTTCCCACCTTCCAGGGACCCCCGCTCAACATCTGGATAGCTCCGACGTACATCCGGGTCTGCTCGATCAATTTGTATTAAATACATAAACATGGCCTGTCCAAATGGCCAAGCCACTCCAATGCTGTCCATAGGAAATGGACAGCTTCATCATGGTCATAACAACGGTTCCCACCTTCTAGGGACCCCCGCTAAAAATCCGGATAGCTCTGACGCACATCTGGGTCTACTCCATCAATTTCGAGCTAATACATTTAAAAACAACATAATTATATCTAAAAGCATCTGGATACCTGGAGAAGGCCTCCCATATTCGTATTGTTGGTTACTCATCCCTTTGTCTATAAGCCACAATCGACCAACACTTTCTATTGCTACCTGTACTCTGAAACTAACACAAATATAACTGGGAAACAATCTAAGGAATAAGAAAAAATCAAGAAAACATTTACTAAATAAAAATTTTCCAATTTATCAGTAAGGTTCAATTTATTAGTCAGATACATCCAGCTAGACCAAATACTGCTTCTTTTTTTCTAGATTGAAACAGGGTAGATAGTTAATGATCTTTTAATATATAACCAATGTGACATATGGAGAGATGGACTCACAATTATGCCATGTGCCTCACTCAGACATCTCCTAACAAATTTTCTTTCTAATACAACAAAAAGCTCATCACTTGTCCATCCTCTATTCATGAAACAAAATGAAGGTTCTTCTTGAAACAATGCTAGGTTTCAAAATCAATTTGGAAACACTATATATAAGCATGTTTTGCATAAATGATAAAAGCCATATATATAAGATCTTGATGTCACCAAAGAATATATCAAAATCAATTTGAAGGCATTGTGGATAAGTGCATTTTGCAGATAAGTATGATAAAATGGTGTGAAATACCTACAGAGACTGTCCAGACATCACACGAACATATCATACTGCTATCCATAATGAATATAACAAGATCTGGTTTCTACAACATCAAGGAACTTAAATGTGATATAGATAGCATGTTGGCAACCAACATAAATGAATAAGAGTGATAAACCTTTAGAATAAGAAAATGAATACCGTTGCTTCAGACACTTGGTGCATTTCTTCAAACAGAGCCGCTTCCTGTTTGTGGTGTCCACTTGTGTCTACAATTATCAGATCACAATTTTCCTTCTTAAACCGTTCTACACCTTCTGCTGCAATTTTTACAGGGTCTGACTCCATGTAGCTGTGGATACAGCACAAATGATTTTTTATGTGAAAATGTTAGGGAAAGCACAAAATGAAACAAGCAGTGTTATGTAGACATAAACATATTTTATCTGACCAAAAGACGAGCAGCACTGGCAGCATTAACAAATTTGGAACTAATGTACAAATTTGGAACTCGTTCAAATATTCCAGGACCTAAATCGGGTTTCACTGTGATGACCCATTCTCCATGGTTGCTTTTGAACTCATACCTATGATTCAAAATTTTTGAGGCATCAGCACAGAAAAAAAAAATCACATTCAATTTTTATAAAGGAATCATGATAATAAATAATAATACCACACTGCCACTACTGTGTATATTTCATGAAACAAAATAGATACACCTAGATAGGGGATGGCCCTAACTAACCCCTCAATACAAAGCTATATAATGAAAAAAAATAGACCTCTATGCACAACCGCAACACTTGGATCCCTAAAAAATCAAACATCAAAGGATCAAGAGAATTGTAGCTTCACATGTACAACATGTAAGCACAGTAGCTCTCAAAGATCCCCATAACTTTCCAGCTATTTTTCTTGGGATCCAGGCCAGGTTAAACATTTCATTTAAAGCAAACAAGGGCCTTTTTTGTTCAGGTCCTAACAGTGTTCCAGACAGAATGTACAACAAAGCTAAAGAACTTGAAAATAAAGACACTTGACCAGGATCTCCATGAACCAATCGGATTCAGATCAGTTTGATGAAGGAAGAAAAAGTCACACTGTGATGTCAAGAAAAATCCTGCAACTGCTGATTACATCACATTTGTATGTATCCAGAAAATAGCATCTTGAACAGGACAACCATGCAATTTTTTTTCTTGTATTTACAGAGCACTTTGTAAGAATGCAGATAGCCATGCAATTTTTCTTATATTTACAGAATTTGGTGACTGTTTTATACCAAAATCTACCCAATGCCTCTGAAAAGCAAAGAGATCTCAGGTCCATTTAGACATTTGACTGAACATTCGATAATTCCAGGGGTCTGAGGAAATGAGATCCTCTTTCCCATTCTTTTCAGTATTGTGGTGGAAGGTTGTATTGTAAACAATGCTATGACTAGTCATGTTCGATCCATTTCTGCTGTCCTATCAGTTGCCTCAATGGATAAGTACCTCCTTTTTCTTTTTCTTTTTGAGAAATGAAATTTTCATTGCCGATTAGAAAAAAGAGAAGAAGAAGAAGAAGAAGAGCTAACTCAAGATTCTACAGTTTGATTCAGCAGTTCTTCATGGGGACAAAAAACAACTCAAATCTCCTTGCTTGCAACAAAATCCAATCATATCAGGGAAAACATGAATAACCAACAAGAAAAACAGCGTATTAAGAGAAGCACAGTTCATTTTTTAACCAAAATCAATCAAGATATTAACACAAGTGAAACCAATCAGCAAAATCTGTACTCATTTCCTTAACCAAGGCAATAGAATGAGCAAGGAACGAGTATACAACAGCAGAAAATCAATATCATTTGCAAATCCTCATTTCCTACAACAAAATCCTTGGAAACAGTGGTAAAGAAAAAGCAATGTAGGAAGTACATGCTAATGTGGCATGCTACATCAGCTGATTGCATCATTGGTCCAATGGGCCTTGTTTTTCTCTTTGCACCCAATAAGATTTTATATGTATTTTTATTTCGTTCTTAAGGGATGAATAACAAAACAAACATTGTATAGTTCTCAAAATGTCTGATTGGTTAAGACCTAGTACACTAAATCTGTGTATGCTTCTTGTTACAGTGTTTTGCAGATTGCATTGAAACAATGTCGCGAAACTCACTGCCACTTCCGCTTCAATGAACTTCCAGGAAATAGTATACCCTGTTCGTCATGTATGATTTCAATGTATTGCTCCCAGCATTGCCAAGAACAAGCAGGAGGAATACAATCTTGGAACAGTCAGCTCAAAGATACTATGCATGAGCACATATCAGACAAATTTCTGCAGAAGTGCTTGTACAAGTTCTGCATCTCTATTAATGTCAGATCCGAAATGTGAATTACATAAACTGAATTTTAGAGTGTAATCCAAGTTCATGTAATTATAAGATATGAATTAGAGATCGACTAAAAAGATATGAATTCATTTTAAAGTGGAACCCAAACAGGTCCTTAGAATTTACATTCAAAAAATCCTCCAGTCTTTTTCCTATTGTGCAGGAGAACCATCTATGCACATAAAATTGCTGGCAACTATTTTTTTTTTTTTTTGGTGTATTAAAATCCTCTCACCCCAAACAGGTGACTTTCCTCCCCCAAACGCCAACTGTAACTACGTCACCTGTAACTTACTAACATTTTAGAAAAGTTACAGGCATCCAAACAGGCCCTTAGTTGCATTCTGCTTCAACTGATCAAAAGCACCAGCTCTACTTTTTGGGATAAAGCCCTAAAATGATCTATAAAAATGGATGAATGGCATGGATAAAATATATACATCATGGTGGGGCCATAGATCATGGTGGTGCTGTAGACGAAATCGGATTGCATACTGAGTTACTCAGTACGCTCTTATTGTACTGAGTAAACTCAGTAGGGCCCACCTTAATCCCAAAATCCCTAAATCCCCATATCCCAAAATCCCTAAGGGCCCGTTTGGCCGGTCGGATTGGAAGGGATTGGATGGTATTGGAAAGGATTAGAAGTTAAATCCCGGGATTGGCCTGGCATGCTAAACAGAGTCGTGATCTAATCCCAATCCCATGGGTCTTAAGACAATCCACTGACAAAACCATTATTACCCTTAAATCCCATCCAATCCACCCTAATCCGTTCAAATTTGCCAGGGACGTGTTTGGCTCCAGGGATTGGAAGGGATGGGAAGGTTTAATCCCGGGATTGGCCGGGCGTGCCAAACAGACTGGATATAGCAATCCAGTGATATAGCAATCCCATGGATCTCAAGACAATCCACTGACAACACCATCATTACCATGCCATCCACCCTAATACCATTCAATCCCTTCTAATCCACCCGGCCAAACGGGCCGTAAATCCCCAATCCCCAAATCCCTAAACCCCAAATCCCTAAATCACCAAATCGTTTCAATCGGTCTTGAGATTGAGAGAGAGAGAGAGAGATACCTCATGTGGATGTACGAGAGAGAGAGCACCGAGAGAGACAGAAACAGAGAGAGGGCGCGGTGGAGAGCGGACCGAGAGAGAGAGAGGGCGCGGTGGAGAGCGGACCGAGAGAGAGAGAGAGAATGCGCGTGAGTGAGAGAGGGCGGCGAGGAAGGCAGGGCGGCGAGGAAGGGAGGGTGGCGAGGGAGAGAGAGAGAGAGAGCCCTCGCCGAGGGAGGGCAGGGGTGAGAGAGACAGAGAGACAGAGAGAGAGAGAGATGAGGGAATGTGGGCGCGCGCGGCTCTTTTGAGCGCGCGCCCAAATTTGGGCGACATTGGACGGTGCTCTGTGGGCCCCACCATGATGTATCATTTTCATCCATGCCGTCCATCCAATTTTACAAACCATATTAGGCTCTATGCCGCAAATTAAAGGGAAATAAATCTCAGGTGGTCCACACCACATGAGAACAATAGTAATTGGATATCCACCATTAAAATCCTCCTAAGGCCCACTGTACTGTTTATTTGACATCAAATCTGTTGATTTGGTCATCCAGGACCAGATGAAGGGAAAAAACAAAAATAAGCTTGATCCAAAACTTTTATGCCTATTGATCATATTTTTAATGGTCGACGCTCATTCAACACGTTTCTTGTAATGTGGTCCACTTGAGATTTCAATATATCTCATTTTTGGTCTCATAATGTAAAATTATCTATAAAAATATATGGACAGCATGGATGAAACACATACATCGTGGTGGGAGCCATAGAGCACTGAACACTAGTCATTGGTTAGTGTCAGGGGAGTAGTCATCCGTTCTCAAGCGTACAGAGTAAATCCTATGGGGGCCACCATAATTTATTTATTTTATCCACTCCATCTATCCATTTTAACATATAATTTTATTACATAAGTTCAAAAATGAAGCCTATAAAAATCTGAAGTGGACCACATCATAGGAAATAGTATAAACTAAACATCTACCATTAAAATAATTTGTAAGGCCACCAAAGTTTTGGATCAAGTTGATACTTTAGTTTTCCCTTCATCCATGTATTTGTGATCTATTGAACAGGTTGGATGACAAATAGAAATCATTGTAGGCCATAGGAAGATTTCAACGGTGGAAATCATTATTCCTAATGTGTTCCTGTGGTATGGTCCATTATGTCCACGTCATCCATCTGAGAGAGAGAGAGAGAGTGTGTGTGTGTGAGAGGACAGAGAGTGAGTCTCTCTTACGAGCGGTCATGGATCACATGGTCTGTGCTCTGTGGGCCCCACCATGATGTATGTGCATGTTTCATCCTTGTCATCCATCTATTTTTCATTTTATTTTATGATATGAGACAAAAAATGAGGTATATCCCAATCTCAACTGGACCACATTATAAGAAACAGTGTTGAATGAGCGTCGACCATTAAAAACCTTTTGGGGGCCATATAAAGTTATGGATCAATTTGATATTTTTTTCCCTTCATCTGGGCCTGTATGACCTAATCAACAGATAGGATGTCAAATAAAAGGTACAGTGGGCCTTAGGAGGGTTTTAATGGTGGATATCCAATCACTATTGTTTTCATGTGGTGTGGTCCACCTGAGATTTATATCCCTTTCATTTTTAGTATTTTGCCCTAATATGATTTGTAAAAATGGATGGACAGCATGGATGAAACACATACATCATGGTGGGACCCATAGAGCACCGACCAACATCCAAAAATGGTTACTCGCCTCGAACATATTCCGTATGAGAAAGATATTGGGCAAATAAGATTGATTAACAATTTGAGTGAATTTTGATTTAAACATTTGAAGTTATTTACTTTTCATGTTTGGACTGATCAGATTGTCCAAAAACAGTTAAAGGTTGTTCATAATATCAAAAATATATAAATGAATAGAAAACACAAACATCAGCTTGATCCAAAACTTCTATAGCCACCAAGAAATTTTAAATGGTAGAGGTTCAATCACACTATTTCCAGTGGTGTGGTCCACTTGAGCTTTGGATATGCTTCCTGTTTGTTCTTTAGACCTCAAATTATCTTTTAACATGGATGAATGGAGTGGATAAAATAAATAAATAACGGTGAACCCCACAGAGTTTACTTTGATAAAGGTAACGAGTAATTCACTTAAATGTAGTGGAGAAAGGTTTCCTTAAAACATTCATAATCATATATTGGGCCTGCCTAAATGTGATTCACATATCCAACCCACTCATTATGTGTGTCCCACTTGGATGAGGGGTCAGACCAAGTTTCAACCGCATCCAAAACTCATGTGGGCCCCACCAAGTGCTTTATATTTTTTAGGATGTCTTCACATAGTTTTAAATGGTATGGCCCACTCGAGTTTCGTTTACCGATGATTTTTGAGATATCTCATAACTATAAATAGGACACATCAAATCCACGATGTTGATGTTCGATACACATCATGATGAGGCCCACAAAACTTACTAACATCAATTCTTAGGTTCTCACGAGGTCAGTTATAAGTTGGGTCACAATTTTAACCAGAATATTTGGCCCATTTCACATGTCTAGTTCATTCACTCTATTTTACTAATTAATTCTCAATTTGACTAGTTACTCGCCTCAATCAGGCTACATATATATGAGAAAGATATTGGGCATACAAGATTGACCAACAATTTCAGTGAAATTTGATTTAAACATCTGAAGTTATTTACTCTTCAATTTGAACTGATTAGATTGTCTAAAAACGATTAAAGGTTCAATTAGTGGATGTGCCTAATAATTTAGTAATTTTATTTTTCACAAATAAATTTAACATTTTTTTTTTCAAAATGTATATATTTTTTCTCTTTTAACTAAATATCATTTTTATTATAAATAAATTTAACATTTTTTTTTACAAAATTTAGTTTTCTTTTTTTAAAAAATATATATGTTTTTACAATTTGTCAAATTTTTCACAAATTTGTTTAATTTTTTAAAATTTATTTTTCAAAATATCATTTTTTAAATCTCACTTTTGTTATAACTTTTTAATTTTTCTTGTCAAAATACAAAATCTGATTGGTAGACTTGGTATGATTTGATGGATGTCGGTCGTCTTTTTTTTTTTTTTTTCTTTTTAGATTCCATTTGGCTTAAACTATATTCCAATTCCTTTTTAATTAACAAGCAGCTTAAACTATATCTAAGCTGTGCAAGTTTACATCTCATTGCTTTGGAGACGAGTTAATAGCCAAAAAATGATAACATGAGAATGGCCTATACTAATGTATGCATTTGGTACCAATTCTTAATGTTGGCAACACCTGACATACCTGTACCTCTCCAAAGGTCACACTGATTGAATGATCTTAACTGTCTGAAATTGCCGTTGGATTAATTTGGACCATTTTCTTTTTGACTATCCTGAAGAACATTGACTTGTACTATTCTTTTTAAACATCTATATGCTTCAATCTCCTTTGGTCTGCACTTGTGTTGAAGGGCACATCTATTATGTTGGGTAGAACACTTATTTTAATATCACAATGATTGGATAATCTCAACCATCTGATATTACCGTTGAATTTAGACCATTTTCTTTTTTACCAAGGTATTGAGGAACTTTGATTTGCACTCCTCTTTCTTAAACGTGTATATTTTTTTTTAACCTCGAGTTAACACTCTTCTTCTTCTTCTTTTTCTTTTTTCTTTTCACGTTTACATGTTTTTAATCCCACCTTGTGTATTGTAGGCCACATCCATTTAATTTGGTATAGATCCTTTTTTTTATTCAATTTTTCTTGTTAAAATACAAAATCTAGTTTTCTTTTTTAAAATATATATTTTTTTACATTTTTTCAATTTTTTCACAATTTTGTTTAATTTCTTTTTTTTTTCAAAATATCATTTTTTTAATCTTACTTTTGTTATATAACTTTTTAATTTTTGTTGTCAAAATACAAAATCTAGTTTTCTTTTTTTAAAAAAATATATTTTTTTTTACAATTTGTCAATTTTTTCACAATTTCATTTAATTTTTTAAATTTTCTTTTTCAAAATATCATTTTTTTATCGAAATCTTGTTATATAACTTTTTAATTTTTCTTTTCAAAATACAAAATCTAGTTTTCTTTTTTAATATATATATATATATATATATATATAATTTACAATTTGTCAATTTTTTCACAATTTTGTTTAATTTTTAAAATTTTGTTTTTCAAAATATCGAAATCTTTTAACATCACTTTTGTTATATAACTTTTTAATTTTTCTTGTCAAAATACAAAATCTAGTTTTCTTTTTTAAAAATATATTTTTTACAATTTGTCAATTTTTCACAATTTTGTTTATTTTTTCAAATTTTCTTTTTCAAAATATCATTTTTGTTATATAACTTTTTAATTTGCCTTTACAAAATACAAAATCTAGTTTTCTTTTTAAAAAAAAAATATTTTTTTTACAATTTGTCAATTTGTTCACAATTTTGTTTAATTTTTAAAATTTTCTTTTTCAGAATATCATTTTTTAAATATCACTTTTGTTATACAACTTTTTAAATTTTCTTTTCAAAATACAAAATGTAGTTTTCTTTTTTAAAAAATATATTTTTTTACAATTTGACAATTTTTTTACAATTTTGTTTAATTTTTAAAATTTTCTTTTTCAAAATATCATTTTCTTATCGAAATTTTTTTTTTCAAAATTATCAACTTTATTAAAATTCTTAATTTTTATTTCAAAATCTAAATTTTTTTCTTAAACATTGTTAGTTATTTTTCTAAGCTTTTTAACGTTTTTTTTTTTTCGAAATTCATAAATTTTTTTTTTTATTTTTAATGTTTGAGTTGAGCATTAGTCTAATGTAGACGGTCTTTGACAGTCTCAAATAACCACAATAAGACGGCTAAGGACTGTCTCTAATAGAGACGGTCATTGACAGTCTCAAATAGGGACTGCTAAGGACCGTCCCTAATGCAGGTTCTTTTTCCCTACCTTGCAAAAGCAGTAAAAGACGGCCGTTGACCGTCTATAATTGAGACAGTCCATGACAGTCTCAGATTACCAATGCAAGACGGTCAATGACCGTCTCTAATAGAGACGGTCCTTGACAGTCTCAAACAGAGACAGCTAAGAACTGTCCCTAATACAGACTATTTTTAACAGTCCTAAATTACAGGAAAAGACGGCCAACGACCGTCTCTAATTGAGACGGTCCTTGACAGTCTCAAATTACCAGTAAGAGACAGCTAATGACCGTCTCTAATAGGTAAGAGACAGCTAATGACCGTCTCTAATAGGGACGGTCTTTGACCGTCTCAAATTCCAGCATATAAGACGGTCAGGGACCGTCTCTTATTCCAGACGGTCAATGGCCGTCTTTTGTCTGCAGTTAACGACGGTTTTCGACCGTCTCAAATGATTTGTAGACGTTCAAATTTTCAAGACAATAATAAGGACGGTCAAGGGCCGTCTAAAAGTTTAGAGACGGTTTACGGCCGTCTCTAAAGTGTCTTTAAAACCAAGCAATTTTAGAGACGGTCCAAAACCGTCTCTAAATCCGTCATTTTTTCCCATTTTTCACGTAGTGGTTGTTGATAATCAACCAACAAGTAGAAAAGTGGAGCACAATTACCTCATTAACAATGAACTTTAACATGTTTGAGAATTTTCCAGTAGCAGGAACACTTTCTGGCTTTCCAAAAGACATGAAAATCTATCAAGGAGAATCATAAGGCTACTGGAAAAGAATTTTGAACATAACCTAGCCCATACCCACCCCTAAATGATTATCTAGTCAATTTACTTCCGTTCAACATAAATATAGCAATAAGGCTGCTGGAAAAGAATTTTGAACACAATTCAAAAGCATTGAAGAAGCATTGATGGTGTGAGTGCATGAGTGTGTGTGAGGTGTGAGTGAGTGTGTTAAAAAGAAAAGAAAAAAAAAACTATGCTTTCTTTTCCTCAAGTGTCTTGGAAATGAAGTTTTTCGAAAAAGACTATTTCTTTCCCATGCTTTTCACAAATTAAAACAGGCCCTTAAGTGAAACCTAAAAATATCATGAGAAATTTGTAAATTTAAGAAATTTTGGAGAATGAGATTTGTCAGTAGCAAGTATGCTTACAACTACATACCTTTTCAACGTAAATACGAGGTTCTGATAAACAAACCACTGCAAAACATAAAGCAAATGCGTCAATTACCAAGAACCGTTGAAGCAGGTGGGACCCATTTCAAATGCAATCATGGCCATGTAAATTATAAAGGTTTTGGTAGAGGTGGCCATGGTGAATATGGTGGTGGTTGTATACAAATCTGAATAGAGAAAAATCCAGTAGCAGACCCTCCCCACACATAAGAATGGATCAATGCGAATTGAGGAATTGATTTATTTTTAGCAACGAGATAAGTAAAACAAGCGTGTTTAGATAATAGGCAAGGCAAGCTTCACGATCAAAGGAAACAATGGTGCTAAAATTATTAGGAAAAAAAAAAAAGAAGCAAGAGAACATACGAACCGAAATGTATCCTAATCGGGCATCCAAATGATGCATATAATTTGGATTGTTCAACCCATACTCATCCACATGAGTAGAAAATAACCAGTCTACATCCAACAGATATAATCCTCTAGCCTCATGTCCATCCCCAATTCTCTTCTTGATCTTCAAATCCTAAACCACGGAATGTAAAATGAGGTGATAGAACAATTTAATTGTTTTATTAAAGTACTGAGAAAAATAAATAAATTTGATAGGAAGGTTGGGACATGAAGAACATAGGGCAACAAAAAGTTAGAACTAAGCTGTTAAGATCCTTTACCACTTTGGAATAGGATCCATTAGCTACTCTAATTCGGTGAGGAAAGGAAGAACAAATATAAAAGCATTGAGATCTCAGGAACTCTACAACGAAGCTCATTAATGGCACCAGGCTTTACTGTGGCAAGCTCCCCCTCAACTATCTGTGTTAACCCTAATGGATCATCTCAGTTCCGATAGGACTTGCTGCTAGATCAACCATCACCCACATCCCGTAGCTAATCCCAGCAATAGACTCATCATAGAGCAGGTTAGCAGATTTACTAGATGTGACAGATGGTATCTTGGAGATATGTATATAACTAATACAACTATACAAAGATAATCTCTTTTGTGGACTAGTTCGATATCAATGAATAATACACACAACATTTACAACAGTGGATCAGATAAGAACGGGTGCCTTTAGCCACCTACCACAATTCAATATCATATCCTCAATTAGTCAACATTTTTTTCCTTGCATTTTTTTTTTTTTGAAACAACACCTTTAGAAAAGATTTTTATCATTCATAATCCTTTTACAACAATAACACTTCAACATACAACATTATTCAAATAAAATTCATGCCTAAAAAATAGCTTATCCAATCTCATCTCTAGCAAATACAAAAAATTCATGCCCACATCTAGCTATATTCCAACATCTTAAATGCTGGCTCACATATGTTGACTCATCACTACTACTAACTACTATGATGATTCACATTCTTACTCATGACTACATGCAATGGATGGCTAACAAGGATCGTATCTAGGATCAAATGACAATTGACAACACGATATGAAGCATCAAGCAATCTTATTCTTATTGCTACATCAATCTATAGGATCATGCCAAAATTTAAAAATCCTAAATTAAAGCTTAGATGGGGAATTTATCAACAATTGAGATGGCCTGCATTCTGCATGCTTGCAATCCCCAAATTGCATTGGCTTGCATCATCAAACATTAGGAACATTTCAACTACTACCTTGTGAAGGGAGACTATGTCTTCAGATCTATGCAGCAAGCTGAAGCAAGTTATCAAGCACCATCTGTCTAGCAACTAAGAGCTATATGCAGCAAGCTGAAGCAAGGCACCAAGCAAGGCCTTTTTAGTCGGTAATGCAGGAATAGCTCCCCTCTCCATGCATCATAGTTAATGCCTCACATGCATTTGCAAACTTGAGAGCCCCTCTCAATCGATCTTTGTCCTAAAGCAACGAAAAATCAGAAGCAAAGAAGAAATTCAATACAAAAAAAACTTGAGAGCCCCTCTCAATCGATCTTCATCCTTGCATAGAAATTCAACACAAAAATAGATTTATCATCACATACCTAAGCAAAGAAGAAATTGCAATTAAATGATTATTGAATGCCTAGAACTTCTAACCACCTAGGACTCCTTGGAGGATCAAGCAAACACGAACAGGGGCGGTGGCTGCGGACGAAGGCTGTGGTCACAGGGGCTCCGGCCGGTGGATGAGCTGGGGCAGTGACGAGGGTTGGATGAAAAGGGTTTCGAAAACCCTAGCACAGAATGTGCTCACAGATCAATGGGGACTTTGCAGCGAAAGGGGGTTTTGAAAACCCTAATGAGAGAGACAGAGAGGTTGGGAAACAGAGAGAGGGAAATGGGACTGAGTGACAGAGAGAGGATGAGGGAGTGTGAGAGATCGCGAGAGGGTGAGGGAAAGGGAGAGGGTGAGTGCGAAGAGAGAGAGAGAGAGAGAGAGAGAGAGAGAGGGGGGGGGTTTAGTTTTGGGAATTTGGGTGCCGCGGGAGAGGAGCGCAGATAGGATTGAGTTTTAAGGGGTGACAGACATCACCATCTTGATTTAGTTTCGAACTTGTGGGGCCCACCTTTGTGTATTTTATCTATCCACTCCATCCATTCATTTTAATGGCTCCTTTTTAGGGTTTATACAAAAAATGTGTTAGATCGAAGATGTAGATGGACCACACTATATATTAACGATATAAATAAATTTTTCATTGTTTCTTATGGTGTGGTCCACTTAAACTTTTGATCTTTCTACTTTTTGGGCTCTTGCACTGAAATAATAATTTAAAATTGATGGACCCCTTAGATAAAACACATATATTGCAATGGGCCTCATGGAGCTCCTTAAGCATCATCGGTCTCTAATAAAGTCTAATGGGAGAGGAATGTTTTAGCTACAGATTAAGTAGGTTTTAGCTACAAATTAAATCTGTAGTAATATAGCTACAGTTTATATCCGTAACTAAAAACCTACATAGTCCGTAGCCTTTGGTCATTTTTTTAGTAGCGGGAAGATAGCCTTAATGGAAAATTCGTTGCATTAGCTAGAAAGGTCGAAGCCTTAGAAATTAGGAAGGTTGATATGGTTAAAGAAAACACTTCCTTAGGTAATTTTTGTAGAATTTGTGGTGGTGCAGACCATGACACAAAGGATTGTCTAATAATCTCAGTTATACAAAATATCACGCACGAGTATGCGCAAGGAAATGTTATAAATAACTACCAAAGGTCAGTTATGCAACCAATGGGAAACACGTATAATTCAAATTGGCATAACTATCCTAATCTTAGTTGGAGGAGTGGACGATAAATTAATGCACCCAATGCACCTCAAATGCCTCCACAAAATAACTCCTTTGGGGCATCTAACAATGCACCGTATGTGCCCCCATCAAAGAGATTATCTGTGGAGGATGCATTGACCGCATTCATGAACTCTCAAGCTCAAATGAATCAGTCTCTAATCTAATCAAATCAAGAATTAAAGATGGTCGTGAATAGGATTGAGACTCAACTAAATGCTAGGAAAAAAGGCACCCTTCCTTCTCAACCTGTGTTAAACCTTAGAAACACACATTTCATTGGAGACTAAAATCCAAGTGAGCTACATTACAAACAAGGTAAGACCATCATTACCTTGAGAAGTGGAAAAGAGTTCAATAAGAAGATAATGCAACCAGTAGAAATACCGGAGGATGAGCCATCATCTCAAAAGAATAATGAACCAGCTATGGTTCAAGAGCCACAAAAACAAAAGGATAAAAAGACTAAGTCATATGAACCTTCAGTTCCGTTCCCATCTAGACTTCGGAATCCGACTGTCCCCATGAAATATCAAGAGGTGTTAGATGTTCTCCAAAAGGTTACTGTCAATATTCCTCTGCTTGATGCCATTAGACAAATTCCATCATATGCTAAATATCTTAAAGACTTGTATACTGTAAAAAGAAAATTAAATGTGCACAAAAAGGCCTTCCTTACTGAGAAAGTGAGCGCTATCATTCAACAAAGGGTCGTACCCAAATACAAAGACCCGGGAAGTCTGACTATTCCTTGTATTATTGGGAATTTCTAAATTGAGCATGCTTTGCTAGATTTGGGTGCAAGTGTCAAGTAAGTACCTTATTCGGTTTACTAACAAATGGGGTTAGGTGAGCTTAAACCAACCACGATTACACTCCAACTCGCTAACCGCTCCATTAAGGTACCAAGGGAAATTTTAGAGGACGTGCTAATCCAAGTGGAGAAATTCTACTTCCTCATAGATTTTATTGTACTAGACACTGAACCATGTGTAAATGCCAGCGCTCAAGTTTCCATCATTGCAACTTCAAATGCAATCATTCCTAGTAACTTTAAATGCAATCGTGAATTGTAAGAATGGAATGATGAACTTGTCTTTTGGTATTATGACTCTTAAGTTAAATATTTTTAATCTATGTAAGCAGCCCATTGACAATAATGAGATCCATGAGCTGAATCTCATGGATTGCTTTATAGAAGAAGAGGAATTGGAACCTAGTCTGACTAAGGAATTGATCAAGTTTTTGTGGACTTGAAAAAATTTTATTTAGAAAAAGTGTTTACTGAAATTTGTGATGATAATGAGAGCACTACCACCCAGGACATTGGTATGTACCAATGGAGACCGCACACTCAAATCTATCTATCAAGGACTCGTGACCTCTGTCATCACCAACCAATATTCAAAAGCTTGATCTAAAACCACTACCAAATGAGCTTAAGTATGTATACTTGGGTGAAAATAAAACTTATCCTATAGTGATCTCTTCATTTTTAGATAATGATCAAAAGATTAAATTGTTGAATATTCTAAGGGACCATAAAGGAGCCTTGGGTTAACTGGATCATTTCTGATATTAAGGGTATAAGCTCTTTCATATGCACCCATTAGATCCACCTCGATAAGGACGCCAAACAAATTAGATAACCTTAAAGGCGTTTCAATTCAAACATGATGGAAGTTGTAAAAAATGAGGTGATCAAATTGTTAGATGTGAAAATCATCTACCCAATATCTGATAGTGTTTGGTTGAGTCCAGCTCAAGTAGTCCCAAAGAAATCTGGAACAACTATCGTGCAAAATTCTAATAATAAACTTATACCAACACGTACCACCACAGGTTGACGTGTTTACATTGACTATAAAAAATTGAACCAGCTCATAAAAAGGGACCATTTCCCTCTATCATTCATTGATCAAGTTTTAAAGAGGGTAGCAGGTCACTCCTTTTATAGTTTTCTTGATGGATATAATCAAATAGAGATAGCCCTGAAGACCAAGAGAAAACAACGTTCACTTGTCCATTTGACACATTTGCTTTTAAATGGATGCCATTTGGATTGTGTCATGCCCCATCAACTTTCCAACGATGTATGTTAAGTATTTTTTCAAATATGGTTGGGAAGTTTCTTGAGGTTTTCATGGATGACTTTTCTATATTTGGGAGTAGTTTTAAGGAATGCATCAACAATTTATCTTTTGTCTTGTCTAGGTGTGAAGAAAAACACCTTGTCTTAAATTGGAAAAAATGTCATTTCATGATTCAAAATGAAATTATTTTGGGCCATGTTATATCCAAAAATGGAATCAAGGTAGAACACTCAAAACTCAACATTATTGCTAATCTACCTATCCCCCAAACTGTTAGAGATATTAAATCACTTCTAAGGCACACTGGTTTCTATAGAAGATTCATCAAAGACTTTAGTGTCATTACTAGACCCTTGACTAATATTCTCCAAAAGGATGTCCCATTTAAGTGGACAGATGAGTGTGCAAGTGTCTTTAATAAAATTAAATCATCCCTTAACACTTCACCTATTATGTGTCCACCAGATTGGACACTTCCTTTTGAACTAATGTGCGATGCAAGTGATTATACCATAGAAGCTGTTTTGAGTCAAATAAAAGATAAACGGCCCTACATTATTCACTATGTGAGTAAAACTCTAAACTCGGCCCAAGTAAACTACTCAACAACTGAAAAGGAGTTACTTACATTAGTTTTTACTTTGGATAAGTTTAGGTCGTACTTGTTAGGATCCAAAGTGGTCATTTTCACAAACCACTCGGCTCTGAAATGTTTGTTATCTAAGAAGAATGCAAAGCTGAGACTTTTGAGATGGATCTTCCTACTCCAAGAATTTGACTTAGAGATAAAAGATAAGAAAGGAGTAGAAAACGTAGTGGTCGATCACCTTTCCAGATTGGTGTTAGATGATCCCACCAAGGAGATGCATATCTAGGACACTTTCCCTGATGAACAATTATTTGCGATCTCCAAATTGCCTTGGTATATGGATATAGCGAACTATCTTGTAACAGAAAAAATGTCATATCATTGGAAGTCACAAGATAGGAAGCATTTTGAAACCGAGGTTAGGAACTTCTTCTGGGATGACCCGTATTTATATAAATATGGGACTGATCAGATTTTTAGACGTTGTGTCCCAGAGGATGAAGTTCAGAGTGTTATTTCCTTTTGCCACATGGAAGCATGTGGTGACCATTTTTCTGCTAAGAAAACCACTGCAAAAATCCTACAGTGTAGTTTTTATTGGCCCACCATGTTTAAAGACACCCATGCTTTCTGTGTTGTTTGTGATAGATATTAAAGGTTGGAAAGAGTGTCCCGACACAACATAATGTTTTTATCTCCAATTTTACCATTGGAGATATTTGATTATTGGGGTATTAATTTTATGGGCCCATTTCCATCTTCTTTTGGATTTCTTTATGTATTGGTTGGTGTGAACTATGTTTCAAAGTAGATTGAGACAGTTCCAAGTAGAACCAATGACAACAAAGTGGTCATACGATTCCTCAAGGAAAATATTTTTTTTAGATTTGGAACTCTAAAGGCTATCATTAGTGATGACGGGTCTCACTTTTGTAATAAGACATTTGAGGCTTTGATGAAGAAATATGGCATCAAGCATAAATTGAGCACCCCTTATCACCCACAAACGAGTGGGTAAGCTGAGATTTCTAATAAAAAAATCAAACATATTTTGGAGAAAACTATAAGGTCAGATATAAAGGATTGGTCCCTCGAACTATCCAATGCTTTATAGGCTTATAAGACTGCTTATAAGACGTCAATTGGAATGTCCCCATAAAGATTGGTATGTGGGAAGGCTTGCCACTTGCCTGTGGAATTGGAACGTAGATCCTATTGAGAATAAAGAAATTAAACTTTGATATGGACCAAGTAAGTAGACAAAGAAAATTAGAGTTGAATGAATTAGACGAGCTGAGGAGACTCCTATGAAAATTCTAAAATCTACAAAGAAATGACTAAAGCTTTTTATGACAAAAATATCCTGAGGAAGAATTTTGAACCTCAGCAAAAAGTCTTATTATACAATTCCCGTCTCCAGTTCTTTCCAGGAAAATTAAGATCAAGATGGAGATGCCCCTTCATTGTGACGAATATTTATAACCATGGGGCTGTTGAAATTGAGAATCCACGTAATGGCAATGTGTACAAGGTTAATGGTTAGAGATTGAAGCCTTATGTTAAAAAATTTTATTTGGGAGAGGGGTCCATCCCTCTTCATGAGCCAGAATATGCAGATTGATGCTCCTAGTCTGACGGAGCATTTGTGTAAGATTTGTATCATATTTAATTTTTTTTGTGTCACTTACCAAGTGAGTTCTTCATGGTAGGTACCATCTACCATTTCTTTTATTTTTATTGTTCTCTGCATTACATTATCAATATATTGGGGACAATGTAAATTTTAGGTTAGGGGTGTGGATAGTCATCCATGTGAGTTTTTTTTTAAAATTTTTAGTTTATTTTTTTTATTTAAGTTTATTTTTTAGGTTTATGGGGAAATTTTTTTCAACATTTTCAAAATAATATGTTTATATACAAGTATGTGAACATGATATTATACGAATTCCAAAGGCAAAGTTAATACTTAGTCTAGGTTGTTAGTAGTCAGAATTCTGATAACTAAAAATTATAGACTTGAGTTCGATTATCTAATCACTAGTTTAAAGTGAGTTGTAATTTGATGTACTAAATTCACAATACACCCTAGATAACTAAGTAAGGAATATGATATGTGAACTAGAATAACAAATTTAATTTGATTCAAACAAGGTTGAATGAATTAGTAGCATCGATATATGCTTAAAAGAGAGAATATTGAAGAAGAAAAAAAAGAATGATGGAAAAAGAAAATTTTATTATACAGCATGAATGCAATGACCATAACAATCGTGTCAGTAATCTGGAGTAAGGATACTTAAGTATCCATTACTGTTACCATTACAAGTACGATACCTTAGGTTATAAAGTAAACCCGGTGGGAATCTTCATCTAAGGGCGGTCTATAATAATAATGTATGATGATAAAATAAGAAATGACATGAAGGAAATGAGATAACTAGGGATTTCATATTCTTGGGATGATTGAAAAGAGTTAGGATAGGGAACATGCATATTTCTCAAAGTTAGACTAGTGTCACCAAGCACCTAAGTATATTGGATCATAACTATTCTAAATTTTGATTAGCTCTCTGAACTCAAGGATGCAATGGATTAGGAAATTGAAATTCTAACAAACTTCAGACTTAGGATAAGTATTATTTTGTTTTGAGATTCATATGATGAATGGAGGCATAATTGTATAAATTTCTGAGTGATTGAAGTATTTTTCATGTTTTCAATATTTGTAGGTAACATTTCTGAAAACTCTCACGAGACTATAACTCGTCCATTAGGGGAAACCTAAGGGTTCAAAAGGTTTGTTGCATATGTTAAATGTAATCGAGATTACCTGCGAAAGTGGTATAGTTAGAATTTTTTTTTTCGTCTTAATTTTGTTTCTATAATTAATTTTTATTCTTATTTTTATTTTTCTTCGCTTATTTTGCTCGGGACTAGCAAAATTCTGGTTGGGGGGGGTGTTGAGACTCAAATATTGCATAATTTCCTCCATTTATATCTTAGCTTTATGAACATGAATTAACTTAATGTTCTATTTTACTCATGTTTGTATTGCAAGGTGAATTTAAGGGCTCGGATTAAAAAGGGTGCTAAAAGTATGAATTTGATGCTCAAGAATCACCAAGGTAAGGGATAAATCTTAGGAGACTAAGATTAAAGAATTCACATGCCAAATATCCAAGAAAATCAAGTAAGGAATGAAAAGAATCAAAGATTTGAAGTGAAGAATCTTGAAATCGTCCTGAAAATGCGTATTCTAAAACTCTGAAGTCTATTTTGAAAAATTGCATAGCGTGAAGTCTATTTTAACAAACTGCGTAAATTTGAGGCAGTTTTTAGAGTTTTCCAGATAAGTGTGAAAGTTGGAGTTCCCCACTTATAAATAGGGCTTCCCAGGGCATTCCTAAGCATCATTCAAGACATTCCAAAGAAGATTTAGAGTTTTTAAAGAGTTTTATAGTTTTAATTTATTTTTCTTTACAAGAATTTAGACATTTATTCTTTCTTATTGTTTTCTTTCTCTATTGTAATTATGTTTTTCTAAGTTCCCTCTAGTGCAAGCCAAAAGGGAAGCACATTGGTTTAATGTTTTCATAGTTATGATGATTGATTATTTTAATATTGAGAAGAATGGTGTATGCATGTTATTTATTGTTTAAATTTAGTTTTTTATCCTAATGTAAGATCCATATGTTTCCATCATATGAGATCTACATTGATGGATATGCTTACCCTGAATCAATTAGATTTCTTAAATAGGAGAGGTTCTCAACCTGTTACATTTCTTTGATATTCATTATCTTAAATATATGAATTCTTAAAATCACTGGCGCTTGAGAATATATATCAATAGTGTAAATCCATGATTTTCTAATCTTTTATATCATTTATTTAAAATGTTTAAATTATTTTATTTTCTGATTAGGCCAACCATAATGCTCGGATCCTAGTTGTGTTATCCAAGTCAGCATGATTTTAGAACATTAACTTATGTTTGGAACTTTGAAGCTTAGGTGTTGTTTTAATTCAGTTGAATTGCATCCATTTAAAACTCTCAAAATCAAATCATCAGTTTAGCTTTTATTACTTAGTTTGTTTTGCATTTGATTTTCTCATTCTCGTAATTCATCTCCCTGTGGGATCGACCCTGTATTCATGGGATATTACTTACGAACCTTGCACTTAGAGGCAAGCAATCAAGTTTTTGGCGCCGTTAAGGGGAGAAACTGAAATAAATTATATTTGTACAAGATAGCTAAGGTAAGTTCTCTTCTACACCCTTCAAATTTTCTATAGATTTTATTTTTCTTTAAAAGTAAATTCAGTTGAGTCTTTCACGCACTAACTGTGACATAAGGTTGCCCTGCTTGGGATTTTATCACCCACGTGCCATGGTTGTCCTACAGTTGCTGTTTGATCACAAAGATCATCCGCTAAATCTATTATCCAGATTAACATAGTTTAATTTTTACATTAGTTTTACTTTTATTAAATTTTTTTTAGTTTTTCTTTGTGGTTTGAACCCTCATAGTTAGCCTTGTTGCCTAGGTTGTTGGTTTATTTTGCTTTATAGATTGAACCCTCATGGTCGGCCCTGCCACCTAGGTTGTTGATTTATTTTTGCTTTATGGATTGAACCCTCATGGTCGGCCCTGCCGCCTGGGTTGTTGATTTATTTTTTCTTTCTAGGTTGAACCCTCATGGTCGGCCCTGCCACCTGGGTTGTTGATTTATTTTACTTTGTGAATTGAACCCTCATGGTTGGCCCTACCGCCTGGGTTGTTAGTTAAGTTTTTGTTTTTATTTTAAGTATTATACTTGCTATTTGAATTAGTGGTATTTGTTGTGTGGTGTGAATGGTTTATGTCCCGTTGGAGTAGGGATCAAAATAATCGACTCTCCTCCGAAGGCGGACTAGTTACAGGCCTTGACCATTCACTTAAAAGAGGCACTCAACATCACTAGTTATAGGCCTTGATCATTCTATTACAAGAGAGTGTCATATATGTAGTTCACCCATGCATCACTATGAATCATAACTCACTCTAATTTCACAAATCAAATTCTTATGTGCAATTGAAGAAATTAGGAATGATTTCATTGCTATTCAGGAAGAAGCATTTTAGTACATTATTCCCACACAATTAACTTTTCAACATAAAGACTATAAATGCTTGCTAGTAAGTGGGACTACATTTCTCCCTACACTATTATAGACTAAACACACGCTATAATAGAATATAGATTAGGATATACTGATCCCTTGAGATGGGCGATGGAGTAGGCACTCCTTCTTTTTGTACGTAGCACAATATCGCCTTCAATGTCTGGTATATCTTCTTGTACCACCTTCTTGATCTCTCTTCATCTCAGCCATCTCAACCTAAAGAACATCTAAGTGCTCTTATATGCTCTGGGGCATAAGAGGCTCCTCATCGGCTCCCTCAGCATCAACTCCTACCTCATTCTCATCTCTTTATTCACCTTTAGCTTCTTCTTATTCGTTCTCCTCTTCTTCCTCTTCAATCTCATCCCCAAATTCTTCAGCTCTAGCCCTCTGCTGTTTGAGGCCTATGCCCATACGATTCAATGTATCATCACTTACCAACTTGACTTCTTTGGGCTCACCATTGGATCCCCAAATCCATACTGTTGAGCTAGCCTACACACGAAGCGACCGAATGGGAGGCTACTGTATTACAATTGGATGTTGCCGCCTTCACAATCTGGTAGAGTACAATCAAGGAGAGATAAATGTTCTCCCCATGCCTTACTTGGTAGAGGAGTTCTACCATGTAGCTAGATAGCTTCATACAATTGCCCACCCTCGGGTACACATTAAATGTGAAGATGTGGTGGAGCACTTGATTCGGCGCCATTATGAGCGAGGTGAGCAAGTTGCCATTTTTTCTCTAATTGATGAGCCAGATGCACAAACAAACAGTGTGCTCATTTTGGCGATGTGTTGACTTCAAATTTCCTTCATCGATCTAAATGTTTCCCTATGGTATGCCAAGCACCTGCGAGAAGACTTATATGTCAATGTAAATCATTCACTTGTCGTAACTTATATTAAATCCCTAAGAGTCCAGGTGAGGATTGTTGATTTGGGCGTAAAATAACCTAGCTTACCTTACATCGGCTCGATGATTTCCTTCGAACATGGGGCTCTTGTGCAAGTCAATCTAGTGCATCATACCCACTGAACAATCGGTTTTCCATCATGCACTCGAAGATGATATTTCGGCTTGCATGCCTACCCACATCTACAATAGGTCGAGTGGGTTGGGCCAAGGAAGCTCTCAGTGTTTCTTTTTTGCTAACGTCTCACGGCTTGGCCCCACCTCGTCGAAGGCAATTCTTATCTTCCCCATGAGGGAAAGAAGCAAGGGAATTGTGAATGAGGCAATGAATGTAAGGAAAGCCACGTTTCCTTGTTAGAGTATGTGATTTCTAAATGTAGAGGAAAATAGAAAGTATGAAAGAGGAGACGGAAGAAGAAGATGAAGACTTTACAAGAAATTTGCAAAGATAGAAGGTTTTGAGAGCTTAAAAGGTGGGTATTCTTAGAGTTTTTGGAGAATATAGGTTTAGAATGGAGGACAATGGTGGGAATCGGGTGAAAGGGTTTGGGAGGCTTGGAAATGGAATAATTGAGATTTTGAAAGAAGATGAGCTTGGGTCGTGGGGATTTGGGGAGAGGAAGGACTTGGTGAGGGAGAGAATGGGGAAAAAGATGAGAGGGTTTGTCTCTTAAACCCCTCCCACATGTGGGATTTTTGTTGCACAAACGGGTTTGTCCCAATGGTGGCACTATCAACCATTGTCCAAAAATCCATTTTCAGTAGCGGTGCCATAGTGCTGGTAGTGGCACCGCCAGCCACTATCCTCCCTTTTTTGAAAAACTTGCTGGTGGTGTTGTCGCTGTTTGTCCTCTTTGCAGTGGCACCACTGTAATCTATCTAAATTATAAAAAATTTGGCGGCGCTGCCACCGGCTGCTAGCTAAAACCCAAATTTTTTGGGGTTTTACACTCCCCAATTGGGCTCCTGCTAACCTCAGGTCACTCCTCCAACACACACCACTCAAAGTTCTACCTTAAAAGGGGCGTTCTGATCGTAAATTATTTGAAACAAGCCACTTTAATCCTTGTAGTGAACCTTACCTTTACTTGTCCAACAAACAACCTACTTATTAGCTCTCTATTTCTTCCTTGCCTATTGATTTCCTCTTCAACAACAAAGGAAGGGTGGAAGAGATGGAAATATTTATTGAAGTAACTAAGTAACTTCAAATGAGCAGTTACCTATAACTAATGTAACACCCCGTACTTTTCAGTACTCGAGTGTTACCGTGTGACCTAACTAACTCGCACATTCACATCCATCCTAAGTATAAATCCGACTATTGAAAGAAATCCCCACCCATGAAGCAAGCCATTAGAGTTTGAAAATAATTATCAAAATTCATTTAGATTAAATAAAGAATCCTTGGAGACCCTGATGGTTGGGTATGGCACTGTTCAAACCATTGAAGTAAAAGTCAATTATTGAATTCGAAATTAGTCAGTAGATGAGACCCTTACATCATCTAAATAGGCATCCAACCAGCGAAATTAGCTATCAGATTCAACTAGGTACGCTAGAGGATGTTGCACTCTTAATGATCTATTCTGAAACAATTCAACACTTTGGATTCACGATCGTCCATTTACTTGAGATGTAGGGTCGTCTAAGTTGTAGAAATAAGCATTAATCTTCCTCTAAATTGGATTGAAAATTTTATTACTGTTGGCGATCTATACAATTAGAAACACCAGCCAACAATTCAAAATAATTCAGCCATTATACCTTAAAATCATCTATTTACCAACTATTAGGTCAAATTGCGAACCCGTTTAGCCATAAAAATTGGCCATCTAACCGTCCATTATGAGCCAAGAAGTGTCTTGACCATATGAGCAACTTCTAAAGACCTTTGACCATTGGAGTTTAGATTGAAACCAATTCGACCATTTGATCATGATGACTAAATGAAATAAGATAAGGAAATAATGGGTATGGCCCATGTATCTACGCAATTCACCTTAAACTAGGACCGTAAGCTAAAGAATTTTAATCATTAAGCTACTAAAATCTTCACACATTAGAATTTCATTAAAAACACTACTTAAACATCCCAATTGAGGCAATCAACTACTAAGTTACCAATGGTTTTCATTTAAACAAATCATAGGACCCTTAAGAACCTTGGATGTTATATCTAAAGATGATCCAACCATTGGATTAGTGTGAATCATTAGTTGTCCGTGAGATCATGATCATGGCCCACCTGGATCTTGAAATTTCCCCATATTTGGTTGAGGGCAATGATAGGGCCCACCAAGTGGAATGGGCAGAGTGGATTTATCACAAACATCATGTTGGACCCCACCTCAAAGCATGAGTGCACAGCAGGGATGTGCACCCGTTGTGCACCAATCTAAAGAGAACTGGTCAAAGCATGTCGACCGAAAATTCTCTAAACAGAGAGATTTCCCTCACTGTTTCTATTTTGCAAACAGTGGACAGACATACGTCCGTGTTTGTGATCAATGGCCCACCTACACTGTTCAGATGGACAATCCAAACCGTCCATCATGTTGAGAAGTTCATTCTAACCAAAACTATGTCTTCCATACGCATACGCAACCAAACGTGCACACAAACGCCGGCACAAACAGGACTGAGAAACACAAAGTTTCCAAAAAAGGAAACTGTCCATTGCCAGCTAAGCAATCCGTGTGCGCCCTCATCCTCGGATCTCAGCCGTCCATGGGAAGAAGATCCTGGCCGTCCAATGCCAGCTGATGCAGCTGTGTGAATAAAAGAAAAAAATGGGAATGGGAGAGAGAGAACCGCCGCAGCCATCTTCTTCATCCGAACCTAATAGCCAAATGGCATCCTAGCTCCATTCCTCCCATCCTCCAAGCTTCCCTCAACCCATATACACCACCCACAACAGTCAGATCAGAGGGAGGTGCAGGAACGGTGAATCTGCATTGAAGCTTGAGTTTCTTCCTCGTTCGAGCTACACCTAACCGAGTCGATTCGGGTCGAATCCGGTGGTCCAGTGATCCGGCTGGACCTACAACAGATGAAAGAAATGAAGGAAAAAAGGGAAAGAAAGAAGAAAGATCAGAGAGAGGGAGAGCGTCAGTGGCTGCACAGCAACCCGAACAGAGCCGAGCTTGGGCCGAGTCAGGTCGGGCTTGGCCTACCTTGTTGGGTTGAGTCCAGAGGTTTTTCCGGACCTCTCTAGGCAAGAAGAAAAGAGAGTTAGAAAGCAGAGAAGGAATGAGGGAGAGAAAGCAGGGGAGAATGAGGGGGAGAAAACAGGGGAATGAGGGAGGTGCGCTTGCGCTGCACCGTAACTCACGTCCGGCGAGTTGGGCAACATCCAGGTGAGTCCTACACCTCTGGTAGTTAGGAAGAAAAGAGAAAGAAGGGAGAAGGAAGGAAATAAGAAAGAAAAAGGGAAGGAGAGAGAAGAGAGAGAGGCGGTTGGGTGGTTGCACCCTCCGAGCCAACTCGACTCGCTGCCATCCAAACTCGCTGACTTGGTAGTCAGCACAGAGTCGAGCTGCGTTGGGCAAGAACGGGCCTAGTTCAGCCCGGTTCACCCAAGGGAAGAAAGGAAAGAAAGAAAAGAAAGAGAAAGAAAAGAGAAGGAAAGAAGAAGAGCGGGAGTTGAGTCCCGAGTCAACTCGTTTTGGGACCGAGTCCAGCTGACATTCTTGAAGGTTGGGTTGGGGCAACTTTGTTGCGTCAAGTTGAACCGAGTCAAGAGGCGATCTCCAAGCCACAATACAGCACACCAACTCGAGTTGTTGGATCAACTAGGTGAGACACATTTCCTTTTCATATAAAGATTATTGCGATTATATTGTTATCATTACAATCGTCATTAGATTTGTTAATACTAAACATGATTAACCATTAATAAACTACATATACTAATGTTAGTTACAATGGTTAAATATAAGTACTTCATTTGTCACTCCTAAACATTGTTATGATAGTTATTAATCACGAATAGCCATCACCACACCGTCTAAGTTAATATTAGAAACTACTATTAAATGATATTAGTATGCCACCCATCATTTGAAATCTAGTACCATTAATAATAGATTTTAATATTTGTTACCATTGTAATACTTGTTACCACCATGATCGCAAGTACTAATCATATATATCATCAACGATTAATGGTGACTAACCATATTAATACATTTTGCTAAAATTACACACATATTATAGTTCAACCGCTAGGACTAAACCCTAAAAACCTAAGCAGTCTAAACCCTAGGTTAAGACCTTAACCCTAAGTAATGTGTTAGGGTTGGATCTAACTGTAGAACCTCATAATTCATGATAAATCATAGTATCCATTATCATGACTGGAATTGATAGTTAGAATTTAAAATCATTAGAAAATATTGTCATTTCCCTTATGGGATTAGTCAAATACTTGTTAATATAATTATTAGTGTTAGTCCTTATTGTATTATCATTAGAAAATATCCTATTATTATTACTTGTATTGTCTAAGAGATTATTAGTCACTATAAAGATGTTAGATAATGTTGATACGTTCAAACGTGAACTTTTGAACCATCATTATTAATATCGATGGATTAATACTCCTGTTATGAATATTAATCGGCCCATTGTACAATAATAATAATAATATTATTAATAAAAATCTAAGATTCAAATCTTAGAATATAAGCGTTTAACTAAACCCTAGGATCAAAACCCTAATTTTGCATTAAAAATCCTAAAAGATAACCCTAGGCTATGATCTTAAACCCCAGGTAGTATGTAGAACTTGAATCTAATTGTACATCCTGATTTATGATAGGATTTGATTTTAAGGGAACGCGCATTCCCTATTAAGGCTGGCAGGCGATGCAAACTATAAGGTGATGATTCTTCCCCTTGAGCTTTCCATTTTCCCATTAGCATAAGTTATAGTTTTTATTTTAATTTGTAATTGATATCTCCATTTCATAGCCACATGTGTTAATTGTTGGAATTGAACTTCTACATAACATAATGTTTATCCTGCATATTTATTCATGCTTGTAGATTATTTGTGGATTGCTTATGGAACTTAAACTAGTACATCAGTAGGAAACCCTCACCTATAAATGTACACCCATACTTGGGATGTAACCCCTCTGGTTGTGATTATAATGGACCTTCGGCTTAGTGGTTATTGAAAGGTGGTTTTAATTGATGATTGATGTAGGCCTACCATACAGGGTTATTGTGTCTAAGTGGTTTTCAAGGATGGTCCTTTATCGCTTAGTTTTGATACTCGCCCTATGTGGCTTATTTTGATATTGGCCCTACGTGGCTTTGTTTTGGTATTTTCCTTATATGGGTTCGATGTTTTATACTGTACAAGCATGTGATGGTAAAGCATCATATACTGTAATATGATTGGCCACTAGTCGATGGGTTTTCATTATACATCCTAAGATGGTAGCCTCATGAGCGGGGGATGATGTATGGGACTTATGCCTGAGCTGTCGGCCTACGTTAGTGACAAGCCCCCGTAGTGATATTTGAGCTTATTTAAAATGACTGGTTGTAATTGGACTAATAACGGGTTGGTTAATCATGCATACATGGCACAGACCAGCATCTATTGCTATCGTACGTGATGTACGTATTTACCTGTCTGTATGTTTTTTTGAGGCACATACTGTCTAGATGTCTTTCCTAGGTCGATGTTTACATGGGTGACGAGCCCACTATCTGCATGAATAAACATCCCTGGGGCAATGATTGCATTCACACATTCATGCATCTAATAATACCTGCATCATGTATTATTTCGTGTGCTTAATTTTGTAACTATACTTACCTAATGCGATGGTATGTAATTGATGTTTTATTTAAACCAACCTGATTTAAATGATTTTAAACTTGCAAGTGTACGAATCAGATGTAGATATGGTACGTATTACGAGATCATTCCCATGAAAACTGGTTGTCACAATTCGAAATTTACGATTCTTCTTAACTAATCCAACAAATAGTTTAGTGAACTACTAACACAAATCTATGAAAAATAATCGAGAGCAATAAGGAAAATTCAATTAAGGAGAATACTAGGACTTTTGAATCCACCCCTAATTATCCTGACCCTTGTTTTACCTGTTGATTCACCCTGATTCAAATTGATATAAATTTAATAAACAAAGAACACTCTATGTCCTTGGTCAAGCACACAGAATGTATAATCCCTTAAAGCATAAGGATCACATCTTTCCATCCATGGTCAGGCATGAAGAGATGTAATTCATATTTCTTTCTCTGTAGGAAACCTATTCATGGTCAGACACAAGCACCTAGAATAAGATTCTAAATAATATTCACATCTAAACTTTGGTTAAGCTCATAGAATGGAGTAACATTGAATTTTCATGTAAGCACACTAGAGATAGAAACAAATCAATTAATTCAGATGAAATCAACAATAAACAAGAGTCATTCAAATTAGGGGCTTCATCTCAGCCCTAGCTACGCAATTAGCAACTCATAAAATCAACTAGAAAGAGAGAAAAACAAGATTGATAAATGAAAAACATCATTCTCTCCCTTCTTTCTTCCTCCCTCTCTCTCTTCTCTTTCTTCTCTTTCTTCTTTTTCCTCTCCTTGGCTCTATATCTGCTCTCCCCCCTGCCCTGGCTCTTCTCAGGCCCTTTTATAGTTGATGGAGGTCGGCTGGAAGGCTGGAGTCGGTGGAGAGGCTGTTGCAGCAACAACCACGTAACAGCTTTTTGCAGCAAACTTCGGGGCCTCAAAACTCCCTTGTTCCTTACACTTTGTCCGTAAAATCAACGTCTCCTGGGATGTTTTTGACTGAGATACATGATGGATGGATCAGATCTTCCATCTGATCAAATATGGTGGGCCACAACTGCCTGAAAATTCATTTTTTCACGGACATGCGTAAGCCTACGCACGTGACTGCGCTGACGTGATCAGTGGGCCCCACAGTAGTATTTTCAGGGAAATCCACCCCATCCATTAGATTCAAGAAGAAATTTTGGTTAGGAATGGTTGGTTTTGAATGTCTATTGACGCGGCCCAGAAAAGCAATCACGCTGAGATCTTTTTGAACGTCGCAGGGCAGTCCACTTGTGACCTCTGTAGAGCACACGTGTGTTTACATGAGCACCAAATATCAGCTTGGATTCGATCATGTCGAGTCCCTCTACAAGATAGACATCTTGGATCATCCGTACGGGCCATGATGGTGGCCCACTGGCTTCTGCAAAACGAACAGCGTCCGTTCGTTACGTAGCAGTGAAAATGAAAATTTCCGTTTAGAGAGGATGACGCGGTCAAGAGTCGTTTTGACTAACTCTTTGTTTTCGTGCACAACTGGAGAAATAGTGCACTATGCACACTCTGTTTAGGTGGGGTCCACTGCAATGTTCTTGAGAAATCTAATCCATCCATTTAATTGGTCTCCCCATTTAAGGCGTTGAATCCAAAGTTGAGGCATATCCAGATAGCAGGTGGGCCCCACTTAGGGAATTAAGGGGCTGATCTGTCCATTGGGACACTTCCCAAGATATAATATTTATGGTTTATTTATGGTCCCCAGCAAATGTATGAAGTTTCGAGCCAATCGGATGGCGGAAACCCTGTGATCTTGCATTTTGGACCATTTTTGGGCCTCTTTAATGTGAACGGCTTGATTTTCTTAGATCCCTGGCCTGTAAATCCATCAATCTTGGTCCTCTGGAGTCCGTCCCTTGCTTTGGTGACTTCGGAGCATTAATTCCATGCTTGTAGTACTCTTTTTCAGTCCACGCTCCTAATTACTCCCTGCAACAAAAACACAATTAAAATATGACATTAAACATTATCATGTACGTAAAATCAGGTAATAACTGGGGTCTGATATGTAATATTCGACCATCATCAGTAATCTTGAGGGGAATTCACACTGAGTTGGCCACTCATCCATCAATTATATAACCGTAAAGGTAGCACAGGTGGCCCATATGATGTATATGTTCAGACTTAATGAGGAACAGTGCATAGGTGCCATGGACACATGATTGTATTGTCAGGAGGAGTTGCGCGACCTTGTGACTTAGATTTTACATGCATTTGGTTATCTCAATTGTATAATTGCGAAATTCGTGTATTTAATTGTTATTTCGCAGATATTTGTTTGTATGAGTCATTATAGGTAATCTCTTATATATCCTAAATGAAATTACAAATTTTCCTTTATGCTTACTTGTCCATTCTACACTCATCTGCTTACTCTGAATGAATGGGGAAAAAATATACTCGAATTTGACCATCCTTTAAGGTTAACACTCGGGTTTGGGAAACGAGTCGTATACTCGGGTCCTAAAAAGTCGGGGCGTTACAACTAATCACAGCTCAAACCTGCTTGTCTGTAATAACTTACTCATCTACTGATATAAGTAAAAGAGGTAATAAAAAGACGAGCTATTAATGTCTTAAAGGGGGGGTGAATAAGACAATACCAAATAATTGAAATAAAAAAAGAATATATGATCTCAATTGCCCAAGTATTGAAACATTGATTCCAAATAATTCATAGGACAACCTTCACCTAAAATTTTAGGCAGGACAACCTTATTTCACAAATGTCTTTAAAATCAATCTTTCAAACTAACAAGAAAAAATAAAATAAATACAACATTCACCACAAGGAATGCAATAAATAACATTCACCACAAAAAAAAAGTATTCACCACAAGGCATATTGGGTTATAATGGTTCGGTGCTTAAAACCCACACTTACTCCATTCCTAAAATTACTACCCTAGTAATTTTAACTTTCATTATTTCACAGGTTCACCTTAACAACTTTATACAGTTCTTTTGATTGTCACAGGCTATCACAATCAAACCCCATTTGTGATTTTCATGGGTTATGTAATGACCCGGAAAATTTTGTGCCAAGACCCGAGTACAACCTCTATTTTTCTTAGAAGCTTTTTGGGGTAATTAGCACTATACTCGATTGCTTGTGAAATTTGCATCAATCACTTTAAATTGTATCTGCATGACTCAAAACCTATAGATTAGTTAGCGCTATGTTACTCTAAAATCTGGGATTCATCGCTAAAGCCAATTGCTCTTGGGATTTTTTGGAAGTTCTGGATCGGACCTGGACCGCGCGTCGAAAGTCCGATAGCGATGATCTTAGGCTGTTGCGGTCACCATGTTGGGCTTGACCATCACCTCAAAAATTAAGTCCAGATGATGTCCTGGGTCGATTTGATTGAGTCCGGAGTGAAGAATGTGAGAACGGTTGGAAACTTAAATAAAATTTTATGAAATCTGAGTTGTGTCGCTTACGCGACGATTTTAAGCAACTGACCATTGGATTCTGACCCAATTTCACCCTCTGATCAGGGAATGTGGCCCAGGCATGTCCTTGTGCTTATGGACCTGATCGAGATTCGGTGACTGTTGAATTGAGTGTGGTCCGTCACGGCTGATCTGAAAATCCAGTTGGTACGAAAACTCAGCTTGACCTAGATCCATGGTCAGTGAGCTTAAGTCCGACCTTTCGTGGTAATAAGCCCACCGGAAGTGCTTCGTTGGATCGTGAGATGCCAGTTTTGGTTATACCCTAAGTATACCTTAGCCCTGGGGTTATTTTCATCAATATTAGGCCTATTTATAGACCTTAAAACCCTAGCTCACTTTTCCATATGAATTTCCTAACCCTAGCTAAGAAAGAGAAAGGAAAAGAGAGAGAAAGTGAGAGAGAAGTTGGTGAATCATCTTAGATTCTTTCCTGTTCTTCTTCATCCTTAAACCTTCACTTTTGAATCGTTATTCTGGCGATTCTGAGTTCATCTTTGGGTAAGTTAACCTAACCCTAATCTGTGTTAGAGCTTAGAATAGTCTTTGTGATGTTGTATCTCATTTATATTCTTGCCTTAGGTTATCCTGTCGCCGTTGACGAAGACATATCATCTGAAATCAGTTCGGTGTTCTTTTTTGGATTAAGGTGTGGACTTTAAGTGTATAGGTTATGGTTTTCAAGGCTTTCAATGCCAGTTAATGGTTTATTCTTGCTATGGATGAGATTTCACATGCCAAATGTTATGTTTATTCTACGTTCCGGATATGCATGTGATACATTGAGATTTGTGTATTCTATGTGTATGTATAAAGTACCATATGCGTATAAAATATGAACATGTGATTGCCATGATTAATTGTCATGTACTTATGCTAGATGTATGTGTGACAACTCCTTGGTAAAAGGAATTGTCCAAATGTGTGTATTTCAATATACGTCATGTATGTTGAACTATGTACTCTAAGTGTTTGTAGAAATGCCTGAATGATCTAAAGTGTAATATATTATACTATTTGCGGGCGTTGAGAAGTGATTCTCAACACTCCTATTGATGTGTATGATTTCCTTCATGCTAGTTACATTCCTTATTGTTTAATTTCAAGTCTTGCTTATGTGAAATTCCATGTTAAGTTGATTTTCTTCAAATACTTATGTACTACATGATTTGAGTTGTTGTTCCATTACTATTCTAAATTGTAGATATGAATATTTGTTGTAGTGGAATGTGTGTGAGACTATGCATTAGTCCAGGAAATTGGTAATCGACCTTAAGATCGTGGCTGAGGTTGCTTTCGTCACGTAGGACGTATTAGACGAAGCCAAGTCATATTAGAGTTGTCGGCAGTGGTTTGGTCACGCGGAGTGTTTGCACACTCTATGTCGTTCAACCCAACATGCGCTCGTGCTAGTCGAGTTCGTCAAGTAACCCGATTGTCCGATGTATGTTCACCATGTTTGGACACTACTGCTTGAATCTAGGGTACCGAACTTACCAATGAAATCCTGTTAACTATGGTACCTTGATCCGCTAAGACTCATGAGCCGGACATGGAGGTATGGGACACCGTGGTCGAGCTGTCGGCCTACGCTGGGGTGACGAGCCTCCCCGTAGTGACCAGTTAGCAATCAAACTCATGAGCCGATTATGGTGGTATGGGACACTATATTCGCGTTGTTGGCCTACATTGATAGGTGACGAGCCCTTTGTAGTGACCTCGAGCATACCCGGATACCGCATTGATGTGACGAGCCTTATTGTAGTAACGATGGTATGATGGGCGTGCATTGATTGGTGACGAGCCCTTTGCAACGATCTGAAAACATATGATCATATGAGATATCTAGGACTGACGACCCTAGAATGGATCACTGTTTGGATGGTGATATGAGGAAGGTACCTTAGCTTCCCAATCCTGCTGTATAAATAGGACTAATAACAACTTGGCAATCATGATCATGCACCGCATTTGCATATGCTTTGTAGATGTGGCGCACTTTAAGGCGATGTCATGCGTAACGTAAGATGAAGACACTGAGGGTGTATGCGCGAGGGCACGCATCATTCTGCATGCATCCTTGCATTAACAAGAGTACTTAGGACATGTTTAATTGTTCTGCTTTATCATTACTGCTTGATTGAACTGGTAACATGTTAACCTTTGCTTTATTGTTCCACTGAGTTGATCACTCATTCCCACGTTCTAGGGCGGTGTTAAACACCCACCAGACTCTGTCTTAGTTGCTGATGTTGCAGATATTGATGTGACTTCTGAGGCAGAGCGAGAGATTGATGATGATGAGGCTGCTTTCTCTTTTATGCAGTTTTCAGACGGGTTCTAGTGAGCCTTGTTCTGATGCGCGAGATGCTGGGATTTCTTTTGGGAATTAAATGATATAATTTGACACTTGTAATTTTGATAGCAACACTTACTTTATGACCTGGTATGTGTATGTATTTCAGGGATTCGCACATGTACACATATATTTCTATAAGTCTTCCGCTTGCTTTCTTCACTTATCCCTGAATTATATTTGTTATTTGGTTTAATCTATTCCATGTTTATGCACTAATACAGACAACATACATCCATCATTAAATATGTTGCATAAGTGATGTTTTGGAACTAGGGAGTTGAGTTACGCTCGACCCCTGAATTTCAGGGCGTTACAGGTTATCACAAATAAAAAATCCACTTTGTGATTTTCACAAAATATCACAAACAAAAACCTACTTTATGATTTTCACGGGCTATCACAAATCAACCCACTGAGATTTTCACATGCTATCTTAGAAAAACCTAAATGAAATAAATTAAATAATGTACTTATCTTCAAATGTAGATTCGAAGATGTATTCGAAGCTTGTATTAAAGATCTTCTTTCTTGAATGTAGAGGAGGCGGTATTCGCTCAACCAGAAAGAGTATAGGGCTAAAGTATTTTAGAAAATCAAAATCCTAATTCTACAGATTCAATTCTCTTAATTCTCAAGTGAAGTATAAACTACCCTCTAGAATGTAATTGAAAGTAGCTTGAGAAAAGGAATTGAATAAGCTTAAATAAATTTATAAATACTGCACAATTAGCTTAACGAGGACCTGGGCTTCTTTCTCGCTTGTAGAAGGTTTAGAGTAATTTTTCATTGTGATTTAGAATGAGAGCCAAAAGATTTGAAAATTCAGCTAGCCTAAGAATAAGTTCAGCTGGCCGGTTTCTAAATGATTCCATTCAATGGCTATTAGATTGTGCGGGATAAGTTTTATCCAAAATTAGGCTAGCCTAGGGAAAAATTTGACTGGCCGAATTGTCTCAAAAATTCGATAATCCTTTGCAATTTGACCTGAATTACACTCGGCCTGGCCGAACTTCAAGCTAGGCTGGCCGAATTTGTAACAGATTTTTCAAGTATTAAAATATGAAATTTAGCCCGAAATTGAAGTTAGGTTAGCTAAAGAAGTTAAGCTGGTCGAACTTTAGAGCAATTACATCATAGATAACCCAAAATAAACAAATTTTGAATGCGCCTAACCTAAGGTCTTTCTAAGGTTATATCACATATTGGTTGGAAAATACAGATATCTTCTAATCTTGATAATTTTAAAATTGAGAGACGTCTTGAAATGATAAGTCGATCTTGAGTTGATCTTCATGAGACGACACTACAAGAAAGAGGGTTTTTAGCGACGGAAAAAAATTTCGTCACTAAAAGTTTACTTTTAGCGACGAAATTGTAAATTCGTAGCTAAAAGTCACTTTTAGCGACGAATATTTTTGTCGCTAAAGGATGTAAACAGTTTTTGACAAAAATCGAAAGGTTTACTTTTAGCTACGAAAATTTTCGTAGCTAAAAAAGTGGATGAGATTATTTTTTTTGTCGCTAAAGGTTGTGAACAGTTTTTGAAAAAAAAAAATTGAAAGATTTACTTTTAGCTACGAAACGTTTCGTAGCTAAAAAAGTGGACGAGACTTTTAGCAACGCACATTTTCATCGCTAAAGGCTGCTAAAAAAATCGAAAGGTTTACTTTTAGCTACGAAAATTTCGTAGCTAAAAAACGTGGATGAGATTTTTAATGACGAAAAGTTTCGTCGCTAAAGGCTGTGAACAGTTGTTGAACAAAATTGACATGTTTACGTATACCTACGAAACTTTTTGTAGCTAAAAAACGTTGTTAGGACTTTTAGCGACGAAACTGTTCATCGCTAAAGGCTCTAAATAGTTTTTGAAAAAAATCAAAAGGTTTACTTTTAGCTACGAAAATTTTCGTAGCTAAAAAAATGTGGATCATACTTTGAGTGATGAAAATTGTCGTTGCTAAAGACTGAACATTTTTTTAAAAAAAATCGAAAGGTTTAGTTTTAGTTGCGAAACGTTTCGTCGCTAAAAAACGTGGATGAGATTTTTAGCGACGAAAAGTTTCGTCGCTAAAGTCTATAAGGTTAAAAAACGTGGATGAGACTTTTAGCAATGAAAAGTTTCGTCGCTAATGGCTATAACAGCAAAAAAATTCCTTCTTGGGATTTTCTTAATGATACTGCATTGAATGCTTCCATAAACAGCTAAAAAAACATCCTTATAAACCAATTCGAGGCCCAGAAAATGACATTTTTCAACTTATCCAAATCATATGAAATCAAAACCTGATAACCAATCCAAAATCACTTACCTAGGCCTTAAATCATCCATAACACAAGAAATTTCAACACCCAACACGAAATTCAGTTCCTCTACACAACAGCTAAAACAAAACCATCTTTCTTCCAACCAATTCAAGGCCCAAAAAGAATGTTACTTTTTCACATTCTTCAAATCATATGCAATCAAAACCAAACACCCCCCCCCCCCCCCTAAAAAAAAAAAAAAAGCTTCTCTGGTCCTCAAAAACAATGTAGATATTCCAACACCCAAAAAGCAATTTTCTTTTTGTTGTGCTTTCCTTCAAAACGACCTGCAGGAGCCTGTAAGAATTTTCTGTAGGAGCCTACCCCCCCAGCTTGTAAGAATTTTCCTTATCAATGATAAGGTGTTAGTCTAGAGGATTGAATAACGCAATAGAGAACAGGGGATTTTCATTTGATCTAGAACTAATGCTATTAGTCATGAGAAAATAGGCATTGGTATTCAACTAGTTACCTGGTTTTCAACTGCAAATCTTGTCAGAGACTTTCTATCTTCTCATCTACGTGAAAAGGTTGGATGGTTTTTCGATTCCCATGGCATTGCTACCACCAAATGCAGAGAAACTACCACTCCCTTGCGGGTTGCTAAAGGCCCCAAAGACTGAAATAAAGGAAATAAGTTGCTTTTGGAAGTTGAAAAGCAAAAGAAGTAACTTACTTTTTCTTAAGAGATACTTATGTAACTTTAATAACCAAACTAAATAAGAGGTAACTTCTTGACTTACATAAGTTAAAAAACAAAAACAAAACAATCCAATCAGGCATCTTTTCAGAAACAACTGGGGCATCTAATGCATGATTGGCATCCTCTTCATCTTCTTTTATTTATTTTTTTGGTAAATCCAGGCTCATTGCTCTGTTGGGCCCCACTTGGATGGATAGCATTCACTATATAGGGGCTACTCTGGCTTTTAAGGCACATTGCATATATGAAGTCTTAGACTATTGAAAGCTTCCAAATCACAGCGTAGCCTAATGCTCATATGATTCATCCTTCTCTTATACAAGGAGAAAACCCCTTCTATTCTAGTATTTGAGGATTAATGGATCACCATTTACACTCATCCTCCCCTTATATAAGGAGAAAATATGTTATTTCCCCTATTTGCAAGCAGGTACCCACCTGGCCTGAGATCTTTAATGCAAGCTATGGCCGTTGGATCCTTGTGATCAGCCTGCAATCATAATCACAAAGAATAATTTGAATGCATAACTGGTAAAGGCATGCATGCTCATTAGTGCACATAGTGGAGTGATATAAATATTGTTAGGCAAAGACAGTAATGTGGTGCTAGAAAACTGAAACAGCTAGAACAGAGAAGCAAGGATAGTAAAAACAACAATGGAGTAGCTGCTTTGCGTTAGTGCAAGCATATCCATGGCCATGGTATATCTTGACAGAGCACATTTTTTTCCAAAGATTCGCAACTTCCAAGAAGTTCAACATACATAACATATCTTCTACAACGAGCATTTCATGGTCTTTTGGATGGTGTCAAGCTCTACTCCAATCAGGTTGTAGGTGTGTGCCTTCTAAATTCCTCAATGCACCTGATGTTTGGGGCCTGCCAGTATAATCTAGAAGCTTAATTCTGATGGTCACATGAGTCATGAAATAAAAATAAACAAAAATGGTTGGCCATCCAATGAACATGTGTTTGATGTTGCTCAAGAATCATACACAAGAAACCCATGCAACCAATGCCATGTTTATTTTGAGTTCCATGTTTCAGTCTCCTACAACATAAATCTTCTTCATCAGTGCTGTTTATCTTGCATTCTGACTAGTGGACTGTGAGATTCTCATCTAGTCTTTAACAAGGCTAATGCAGACATAACAGTGTCTACTGGATTCTCCCCACCATAAGATACATGTGATACAAGTGAAACTATAATGTTATCGACTTCTGATACAGGAATGTCTACTCTTGAAAATTCAAAAAGTACTCCAAGAATATCAAGAATGTGCCACGTGAGTGGGGAGAAATGGCAACCCAAGAGCTTATATAAATCCGGCAACAATTTAATAGTGACTTTCTTTGAGAGAAAAGGGAAAAGAAGTTTTAGTGAATTTAGCATATGGAGGACCTCCAAATGCTTCGATTGAGACAGTAATTCACTTTTTGATCGGTCAACAATTCTTATTGCACTCAGTTCAATTGCCAGAGGCATGTTACGATTGAACAAAGACCATACCATTTCGCTTGCCCTCTTATGAACAGTGGATTCGAAAGACATAAAGACCTTCTCAATACACACTTGGGCACATCTCATGGTTTATCTTTGTTTAATTGATTGTAGAAGAGTTTCTTGTATGTGCATTGTGAAGCCCATCAAACTAGAGTTTGAGAAGGTTTATTATCCGTACCTTTTAATCAACAAGAAGAGATATGCTGGACTTCTGTGGACAAATCCAGAAAAGTTTGACAAAATGGACACCAAAGGTGACTCACAGATCTTTTGGACCATTTGAAATTGTTCTTTTTTTTAAATTTATAAATTTTTAAAATGCTAAACAAGCCTTTTAATTCCTTTTGTTTTGATGTGCAGGCATTGAGACAGTCATGCCTTCACAACTGTGTTCTGGTAAAGAATTTGGTAACTGAATGCCTTCATAAGATTCTAATTGATCAAGATGTTCCTAGTGCAGTCCAGTATGTCAAGAACACCATTTCAAATCTTCTGATGAACAGCATAGATTTGTCGCTTCTGGTTATCACTAAGGTGACAGAATAATACATTTGTCTAAATAGTGCTGCAGTTGCTGTCCAGTAGACTTCTTTATGATCCTATGGTTCTTTTATAATATTTGAATTGCTGCTTGATGAGAGCAGGGTCTCACAAAAACAGGGGACGATTATGCAGTAAAGACGACACATGTTGAACTTGCTGAACGCATTACGCAAGGTAAAAAAAAAAATTAATTTCTTTTTTTTCACTTACATAATTCATATTTTGCATGCTTACACTAGCTATATTCAGGAAATTTATTCAGCAAAAAAGAAGAAGAAAGCAACAAAAACAGGGGTAAAAAAGATGGCTGCACAGAATAAGAGAATCACAGATAAGCAGCAAGATGTTACTGCTATTGACAATGAGCTGGCTAATCCAAATCACCCCATCTTTAGCTAATGGTCTGATCGGGCATTAGTCTCTCAAGGAACACAAGAAAGGGAAACAGCATGACTGTAACATTCATATCGAGCTTGTTCAATCATATTTGCCAGTCTCCAAGGGCAGGGGAAACTGCCACACTAGCAAGCTATTTAAAGGACATGGACATTCATGTTACTGTCTTGCTTCCATGGTTGGTGTCCAATATGATCATCTTATAAAGATTATATTGTTACATGACTGTGCAGATATCCTGTAACTGTTAAAGTATTATATGTTATAAATATATGCCTACAAAATGTGTAACTGTGACATGTCCATAGAGACATCATAATTTACAATAAGGTGCTGCTTGGGTAGAGTGGGGATATTGCAATATTCACACACACACACACACACGCACGCACACACACACACACACACACACATATACATACACGTGTGCACGCGTGCGTGCTTGTGTGCATTGTAGTTTTAGCTTGCTTTTTGGTGAAGAATGCAATGATTACCTTTTAGGTGTTTTCTTTTTCTGCAACAAGTGCACTCTCAAGAAAAAGAAGTACCATGGCATACCATAGCATTCACTCGAAACTAAACAGCCCCTAAAGTTTTTCTTATTTATATAATATGAATGGTGCGTTTCCTAATATTTTCTTGTTTACTCCAAACCTTTGCTTAGTTGTTCCATATAATGGCTCAATAGGCCCTAAGGTTGAGGGTTTGAGGAGTTGGTGCTAACACCATCAAAACTTATTTAATATGAATACAATCAACTAAAAACTTTGTAAAATTGTCATGCGATTCTTGCATAAAACATATCTAGATTCTAGACATGCAGGCCCATTTATAGAAACCCTCTTTATGAACAGTTTGGATCCTTGAAATTGGAAACTAAAGATTTGAGTATAAATAAGTTTTAGTAAAATATTTCACTTTATAATTTACCAAAATCCACAATCTTGAAGGGCTAGTGGTTTGATGCTTCGACATAAAATAAGAAACCAATCTGTTCATGGTTCACGATATATGACTTGTGAGAGAAAATAGGAATAAATGGAATAAACCTGTAGTGGAAGACATGATCCATGTGACAATTGGAAGCTGAGGCAATTATTACACCATATCTTGATCAGCATGACTGTAGATGTGTGGCACAGTCATTTCCTGAACTCAATCCATGTCAGGTAACTTCTTACATGTATCTGACCAAACTTAAACATGATAACTTTTTCCACATTCCTCTAACCCCAAAACAAGCATAAAACCAACTCCACTTTCTAATTTAGGAGATGCATGGATGAGAGGATCTCTGCCCTATGCTTCCCATCTTAGTACTTCATGCTCATCTTCTTGCTCTTTTTTTAATATTGGTATCTGGTCTCTGATAAAGTACAACTAATTGTTCTCATGATTTCGAATTAGTATTTATTTAAACAAATTGGATGTCATTCCTATCTTTGTTCTTACAGCAAGATGCATTTTTATTTTATTTTATTGCATGCTCTTATTTTCTGCTTGTGTGGTTGTCATGAAAAGCGGGATGCTGCCACTGCTCCAAATGTTGGGGATCGTGTTCCGTATGTTATTATTAAAGCTGCAAAAGGTGCCAAGGTAGTTGGTTATGTGATGCTTGTTCTTTGTGAGTTGTTTTTTTTCTGTGTTCGTTGGTAACGCTTTCAAATCCACTGGTTCATAATGAAACAGGCTTATGAAAGGTCGGAGGATCCTATCTTCGTGCTAGAGAATAACATTCCAATTGATTCCCATTACTATCTCGAAAATCAAATTAGCAAGGTGTTATTTGGTATTTCCTTCAAGATTTACTTCACTACTTTCTTTGATTGACCTGGTTATTGAGTATTTTCCATGTTACAGCCGCTTTTGAGAATATCTGATCCCATTCTGAAGAATGCGGAAAAGGAACTTCTCCATGGCAGCCACACAAGATCAGCTTCCATTTCAACTCCTTCAAACAACGGTATCATGAAATTTGCTAAGAAACAACTTTGTTGCATTGGCTGCAAAGCTCTAATCAGGTAAGTTTCCTACATTTGCTGAGTTATGGTCCTAGTGCATAATTGTCAATGTATCGTGTGTATGACATTCACCCCCTCCAATAGGTTGGTCCAGCCATGAAGATCACCTAGCACATAAATCGGGTCTATCCACTCATCAGATGTGCCACACATGTACTTTGGATCAGCTGAGCGGTTGTCCATTGTTTTTTGTGGTTTGGCCTACTTGATTATTTGATTAACCTGAAATTTGCATCAGGTGTTTTCATGGAGGTGCCAACCTTTTTGATTGGTTGGATGTTAGACACGCTTGAAACATTGAATCTCATGTGCTAGTTGGTCAATAACCAATAGTCCAACTAGTTGCACATGAGACCTCGTGTGTATCATCGTCATCATCATAGCCTTCCCTCAGGTATTTTGGGTCAGCTTTGTGAATCTTGTTTCACCAATCAATCATAAGGCTCTATGCTATGCAACTGAACAAGCCTTCATATACTTCCTTACCACCTTGATCCAAGACCTTTTTAGGTCTTCCTGTCATATTCTTTTTGAGGCCTTTCAACTCCTATCATTGTTCCTTGCTGGAGCTCTCTAGTCTTTGTTGCACATGACCGATCACCTCAACCTGCTCTTGATCATTTAATTTCTTATTGGAATTATTCTTATGTTGTTCTAATGATCTCATTTTTAATTCTATCCTTTCGTCCCAAGCATAGCCAGTCAAGTAGTTGTCTTATGAAAATTTCCTAGTTTCATTGACATAGGAGCCGATCAATTTCCTTGTTTCATAGACATTCCCATGATGAAGGGCTTGATCCAAAATGACATAGGAGTCGGGAGGAACACTTGTTTCATAGACATCAACCGATGGATAAACGAACTTATATGTATTTATGCGTGAATGAATGTGATGTGGATAAGATTGTTTGTGTTTGGATGAATGTACTTTTATGTTTGGATGGATTTACTAGTTTGGGTTTATATGGATGTGAATGTGAATGTGAATATGATGAAATATACTATATAACAGGTGTATATCAGGAAAAATATGATGACATATATTATAACAGGTGTATATCAGGAAAAACATTTTTTTGTGAAATTTTGTGCCGGTATATTTTTTTAAAAAAAAGAGACTTTTAGCTACGAAATTTTTCGTAGGCAAAAGTTTTGTAAATATTTTTCACAACGAAATCTTTTGTTGCTAAAAGTCTAACAACTTCTTTTTAGTGACGAACATTTTCATTACTAAAAGTTGAACGAATATTTTTTAGCAGTGAAAATTTTCGCTGCTATAAGTCTTGTAAAGTTTTTTAACAACGGAAATTTTCGCTGCTAAAAGTGGAACGAATATTTTTAGTAGCGAAAATTTTCACTGCTAAAAGTCTTATAAAGTTTTTTTAGCGACGAAAGTTTTCATCGCTAAAAGTGGACCGAATATTTTTAACAGCGAAAATTTTCGCTGCTAAAAGTCTTGGAAAGTTTTTTTAGCGACGAAAATTTTCGTCGCTAAAAGTGGAACTTATATTTTTGGCAGCGAAAATTTTCGCTACTAAAAGCCTTATAAAATTTTTTTAGCGACGAAATGTTTCGTCACTAAAAGTGGAACGTATATGTTTGGCAACGAAAATTTTCGCTGCTAAAAGTCTTATGAAGTTCTTTTAGCGACGAAAATTTTTGTCGCTAAAAGTGGAATGTATATTTTTGGCAGCGAAAATTTTCGCTGCTAAAAGTCTTGTGAAGTTTTTTTAGCGACGAAAATTTTCGTCGCTAAAAAGATTACCTTTGGCGACAATTTAAATTTTTCGTCGATAAAACCCTTTTACGCCGGTGTTTTAGAGACAAATTTAGCGACGAAAATTTTCGTCGCTAAAAGTGGAATTTCTTGTAGTGTGAAGTGTAGTTGTGATTGACCATACTTGCGATCTAACTGATATCACTGTGTATCTTTTGTCTTACGAAATTTGACAACCTTATGTGTACTAAACATATAAGCACTTACAATTAACTTATTTAGCAATATTTAAAACGAGTCCGAAAATCAACTTCTTAGGGCTACAACCTATCGAATCAACTCATTCCAAGTCAACATTACATGTCCTCTAAAACCCTATTATGCAACAATAACCAACCAAGGCATTCTTGAGTTTCTGATTTCTAAGTTCGAGTTCAAAACTTACCAAATAATCGGAAGTTCACTCCTAATGTCCAATGTCACTAGTTTCAAGGTCCTAACTACGTCAATGAATGTAATATGGAAAGTCCATAGCCCACAGTCTAGTTTAATTATAAATTCATGCTCTAATACCAACTTATAACCCCCCGAATTTCAGGAGTCGAGAACGAACTCAAGCCTAAATATTCCAGATGTCACTTTTGCTTGGTGGAAGTATGATTTAACTATACTTTTAACCTTCTAAAAAATTATAGAACGAAGTTAAATAATGAAATATACTTTGATCTAAATGTGTCTAAAACAAGCAACAGACTAAAATAAACAAAGTACATCTATCCAGAGTATGAGAGTCCACAACAAGGACCCAATATACAGTTCCAAAATAAATAAATAAAAATGTGTCATGATCATAATTTATATATATATATATATATATATAAAAGAATTCCGCCAAATCCGGCTGAGCAGTGAACCGAATACAACTGCCTGTCAGATAACTGGAAGTAGAACTCCTCTGAGTCGATGTACGTGTCCTCTAACGCAATCACATCAACAACCCATGCATCTACAACAATGTCTGGTTAATGTATTAAAAAGCCATCCTAAAGTGGGAGTGAGTGATCAACTCAGTGGTTTCATTAATTCTAAGTTGCACATGTTATCAACTCAATTAGTATAGGTAATAATAGAACATGTAAACAAACACTTCATATCTAATCTTATTAGGTGTACGAATGTTATAAATGATGCATGACCCTTGTAATCCAACAGTCACTTATAAGCAACTTCAACACCTATTTTGCAAATGCCAACACTCTCTCATAATGTGACTTTAATTCTGATCGCAATAATCTATTTTAATCCAATGTGATTGACATGTATGATTATCCATGTACTTATTAAATTCTATTCAATTAGCATATTGGGGAAGCTAGAGTACCATCATTTTATCATGAGTCTCAACTGGATCATTAGGCTTGGAGTAGCCATAACGGCTTCTCAGCCATGTCCCTTGATCTGTTTTGGATTCACCGCCCTAATCAATCACACATAGTAGACAAATTATTTTCATCATTGATCATGGACACTATGGGGAGGCTCATCACCCCAGCATAGGGCGACAACTCAAACACGGTATCTCATACCACCATGCCAGGTTCATGAGTCTTGTAAGATCATAAAACTAATGATTATAATTAGATTTATTCAAGGGAAATGGTGGAGTAACGCCCAAAAAATCGACACATGAGTACATAGACTCCGATCCCAAGTTACAGGGTGTTAGCTTAATAAAATACATGTGTCCTCATTCAGATTCACATTTATTTCATACACAAGTAATCAAAGTAACACATTTCAACTTAGCGAAACCAAAGCGAGCTAGAGATTTCGAAATCTAGAAATATATGGCTAAGACACAAAAGTTATAGTTCTAAAAGTGGTAACCACTCATATGAGAATTATATGAATCATAATAATTGCAATAGGAATAGAAGAACAACTACGAAGTGAGAAGAAGCTAGAGATCTACTAGGTGCCCCGCGTAACCCCCGACTGGTCCTATTCCTGAGTTATCTACATATGTCGAATAGGAGGCATCAAATGCCAACATAGTGAAGAAATATGTCTAAGAATGTTACATGGGACATTTTAGTGAATAGAAGGTTCATAACAAATATATATTCATACATGTAATATACTTAAGTATGTTACCTTTAATGCACAGATACTAAGCAAGTTACATATATTATTACCATAACCAAGTGCAAGTAATGATAACATAACAAACAAATAGTTTTCTGATTTACTTGGTAGGTATATTAATATTATGATGAAATGATGCATGCTCCTTACAATCCAACACTCCCTCACAAGTGACTTTAACACCTATTTTGTAAATGCCAACACTCCATCACAAGTGACTCCAACGCTAAATAGCAACTTATCCTATGATATGAATGATTAACCAAGTGATTATCAGTCTCAGTTCATCCAACAGGTTAGTGAATATAAGATATCATTGTTATATCATGAGTCATTATTCGGATTGATTCACATAGCTCATTGCGGCACGTGACGACTCTTCACCAAGTATCCCTTGATCCAAACTAAAGCACTAATATGGTACGAGTCATTACCCTACACCGAGTATGAACAATCAATTCAGAGGTACTGGATTTTCACTGATAATTAAATCAATACAGAGGAAAGGGCTCATCATCCAATTCCATTCATGCCTGGTCGTTTGAATAGTACTCTAACATGGAACTATTGGCTGGGTAATTTGACGGGGGTTATTTAAATAACATTCTATCACCTTAATCAGTACTCACTGGTCACTATGGGGAGGCTTGTTACCTAAGCATATGCCGACAACTCGAATATGGTGTCCCATGCTACCATGATCGGCTCATGAGTCTTTGTGGGATCGTAATGCACTAATAATTATGATTAAACTAACTTAATGGTAATGGTGGTATCACATATTCTATTGAATGTTATACAATCACCAAGCATCTCGTGTAGTTCTAACTAATGTCGATTGTTTGTGTTCAACTTCAGTCTGCTGTATAAGTCTAAGATAACCTCCCTAAAGCGAGCTATCTACATATTTAAATAATTTGCGAAGCTCAATCTATCACTATAATAATTCAAATTTATCCATTACATAAACATGATCGCAAGAAAATTCAATACGTCACCATAGTATATCAATCAAATACATGTACAATTCAATGTAATTCAATTTACATTAACACAATTCAATTATGTTAACATTTTTTTAGCATTCGACATCAAAGAGTTCTAATATTAAGAGTTTAATATCATTCAAGCATTTCATTGAGCATGTTATATTTTTCAAATAGCAAACAAACACATTTTATTATTCTAAAATATTAGATAGAAGTTTAAGGGTAGATCTTCACCTTAGATTTGAAAATCCTCGATTCGGATGCGGCTCTAGCGTCAAAAATTTAGAAATTTTGCTCCAAACCCTAATTCATTTGTAACTTCATCGTTAGTAGTGTGAATTATATTTTAAATATATTTTAATTAAGGGTTAAGGGTTTTACCTAACTCAGTTTGAGTAAACCCCAACTCGATTCGATGAGTCGGGGGTCCGGAATTGGCGTACCACGGTATTCACACAGGGCTACACCTAAATATGGCTTCCACAATAGTATGAGTCGTTCCTATTCAATTGTTGAAACCTTAAGTCATAGCATAAACTAACCTATAGTTAGGGTTTTTAAGATATGATGAAATGAAAGAGGGTTTCTAATCTTAGTGGCTCAAAAATGTAGGAAATTAAAGATATAGGTAGAAGGGTAACAAGGGAACCTCTTACCTAGCAAGGGGTGACAAATCAAACCCGAAATCATTGAATTTTGGCCATGGAAGACGTGAATCTGTGTGTATAGGCGAGATCTTGTAAGATCCAGCGAGCACGGGGATTAGACGGTGTGATCCGACACTGGACCCCACCATTTCTACCATTTCTTCCCTCTTCTCTTCTTCTTTTTCTCATATTTTAGGGTAATTTTATATGGGGAGAGGGGTAGTGAAATAAATGGGTATTTATAGTGTCAGATTTAATGCAAATGGTCATAATGGATATGTACTTACTATGAGAGGTAGTTTATACCTTTTGAGGCCAACTGGAAGATGTACGAGTCGATCTATTGCATAGGATTTTTTTCTAAGTGACAATTTATGCAAGACTTTAATCGCCCTGTATATCAGAATCATCAATCAATGGTTATGATCAAAAGTCAGTTCGACGGTTATTAATCATCAATCGGAATCATAGCGTGGACTATTCGTAATTAAAGGAAATGATGATTAAAGTCTAATCACCCTAATCAAGAACCCTAATTCAACTATACTAGAAACTACCCGAATTAGTATAATATACTAAAAATAGAAAATCATAATTTAATCATATAGCATGATTTCATGATTTCTATTGTGATTAGAATAAATTCCTAAGAAGACACCGAATATAAGAACTATAAAATGAAAAAGATATGTCCAGCCCATTAGCGACATGTAGTTGAAGAAATTTTTATTTTCAATGGGTCTATTGATTATATTTTTTCTGGTAATTTTAGTTACTATATTATTATTTTTTAATTTTTATAGCAATTCATCATCAAATTTAATTTATCCCCACCAAATTTCATTCTATTTCCAAAAAATTTATTAAAATTCTAAAAGTAACAGCTGTCTAAAACCTATGATTTTTTGTATAATTTTTAAAATATCCTAAAATCAAATTCTTTTTATTATTATTTTTTTTTTATGAAACTAGAATTATTAAGCTTCCTTTTAGTTTTGAATCACCTCAATTGGAGTTGTAAAGAAGAAGATACATATTTTTAAAGTTAACTATCTAAATGAGGGTTGACCCTCAATTTTGGGGGTCGACCTTCGACTTTTAGACTCTTTTTTTTTCATTCATAAAATTGAGGTTTTTGTGGACCCAAAATCACTCCTGATGATTTCAAGTACGAGCGAATACACACACGAATATGCACGCAAATTGAGAAATTAAAAGTAACGTCCAAGGACATCCAAATCTCAAGTTGGCAAAAACCTAGGGCGTTATAGGTGATATCCTAGATTCAATCAAACGTTATCATACATTATGAATATAATATGATCAATCATGCATTAGGCCAATCTGATTGACATGAGAGAAATCCAGTGTAAATGGCATTAGGTGCAAAGAATCCTGCGTAGTCCAGCTACCGTTGGTTGTTCGCGTTCAACCTCGGTCAATTAAACAAGCCTTGGGTGGCCGACCTAACACGGGTCACCCCCTAACTTGAACAATTTGCCGGCTAACTTCACGTCAAAGACAGTTCTACTCATTAAGCTAATAACTAGGTAATCATTTAAGCAATCTCATAAAGTTAAGCACGAACCCTAAAATCAACATTCTTATTCATCCAGCCATTTCATTGAGGATGCAAATAATCGATAGAAAGTAATAATAAGATTTGAAGAAATAAATATGTAACAATGTTATGCGATAAAAACCCTATTCAGAATAAGGGTTCATTAACCGAGACCCTCAAGTGTTGATAAAATGTAGCCTATGAGTAATAGTCCCCACCTTGAGATGGTTCGCTCGACTTAGAACGCTCCTAGGATTAAGGTTTTAGGGAAAGATTACTAAAACTTTGAAATACATATAAGCCTTCATAAGATTTGAGAGACGACTTATCTTAAAATATCTAAACTTGGGAAGTATGACTCAAATCTTACCTAAAATTGCCAGCAAAAAGGCTCCTACGAAGTATTCGAGAATGGCTAGCATGTAAATTGAATAGGAGAAAGTCAAACCCTCTCTCTCTCTCTCTCTCTCTCTCTCTCACTTTTCTTCTTCCCCTCTTTCTCTCTTTCTCTTTGAAAATTAGGGAACAAAATTCATACGGGCAATAGTACCAGAATTGGTGCAAATGGCCCCAATGGCTAGTTATTAGCTATATTACCCCTATGGAATATCATTTTTAACCACTAGGACCCACCAAGAGGTTTATGTGCCAATTTAAGCCATGGGGTAGTTGTCCCACTAGGAGATTCATGTTTGGATACAACCATCTGACGACTGGATATGCCAATTAACGAGGAATGTACAATTCAGTTCGACAATAACTAAGCATTGATCAAGGTTACAATTATATGAATGTATGTAGGGTAATAATTTAGATTAGTTTCCTAAGTTGATCACCATCAAACGGTCCAAAAGTCACAACTTTAGCGAAGAACGAATGGTGAACATTTCTCTTAACTTTAGGTTATCACCTAAGGCAATCGTACACTCCCATGCACTCGACCTTTGGGACCAAGTTGAGTTATCCTAAACACTATCTCAGCCCAATATCCGCGATGGACATCAAGCCCGATACGAGGGATGTCTAGCGGACCACGAACATATGGTCTAAAGATATTTCGATTAATCGGGGCATTTTTGGAATAAGTTGCACGTCAAAATTTCTTGCAGGTGATAGTTAGTATTGAGATTAGTTAAGTTCATGACGTTACCCATTCACGATTAACGAAACTGGGTATTCAACTTTAATTATCCTAAACCTTCAAATGCTAGTGTAATTAGGGCATTTAGTGGGGTTAGTACCAACTTTTGATGGTTCTACTCGTGGACATATTACAGTTTTCGTACTAAATTTTACAGGACATTACATACAGTTTCATGTGATACGGCCCACCTGCACATCAAATTTGATTGATATTTTGAGGTCTACCTTATATCGACCTTAAAAAAGCAATGAACCGTGCGAATCAAGCCCCACATGTACCAGTGAGCCCAACACATTTTTCAAGTAAAAAACAAAAGAAGCCTCTGCAACATAGTTACATAGGTGTTTTGCTTCTTCTTTTTTGTTTTACATGTGTGAGGTGCACTAAAGTGCACTGTATATGTGCACATCAATGTTACATGTGTGCATGGGTTGGTCCCATGATAAATTCGAACCGACCATCATGTGGGCCCCATGCATAAATCCTATTATAATAAAAAAATAAATAATAACAATATAAAAATAAAACACTGATATTTTTGTGAGCCTTCTCTTTCTCTCTCACTAGCACCCACCCTCTCTCTTATTTTCTTATTCGAAGTCCCTATAGAGAAGCACGCCCCTCTCTTAATAAGGGAGGACGGTTCCTGTACCGAAAGGATAAGGAAGAGGAAGTTACAACCACTGGTATCAATCCTTCAACTTATTTTAAAACCACAAGAGTCTCAACCATTAAACTAATCAATTAATTATATTAAAATATGGAATTATAAATATAAGAACTAACACATTTGTGTGAGTATGAAAAAATAAGTGTTATTACATCACCCGAGTCTTCTCATATCCGCCATTCTTGCAGACCAGATAGTCCGCGACCTGACCATTTGCCATTACTCTACCGCTCAAACGGGTGCAACCCTTACTCAAGTGCCATGTCGACCCACTGTCGGCCCAACTAGCCCTGATTACAAGAACCCATTTTGTTGCCCTTATTTAGGGCCCCTAGTCCTCGTTGTTCCTTTGTATTTCTTTGGGCTCTTGGTTGATAAGAAGAGAGTTTTCTCACTTGCTTTTCTAAAAAAGTTGTTGATTTAATTTTATTTTATTTTTTAAAATAATTTGATAAATATAAAAATAACAAATTTTAATGTTTAAAATACTATTAAGATGATTAAAAACTTTAATATTTCAAATCATATTTTAAAATAATTTCTATAGAGAAGATAATGAAATCTGCAGGTTTTAAAATATATATATATATATATATATATATATATATATATATATATATATATATATTTGATGATGATATGGACCACTGGATGGATGATTAATAATTTCAATACATAAAAAAGATAATATAAAAAAATTATAAATAATTTCAATACATAAAATGATAATATATCTAATTTCTAAAATAAGTTAACATGGGAAAAAAAAAAGATTCCAAACTTAAATAAATAAATAAATAAACAAAAAAAAAAAATCTATAGAGAAAAAAGATAAAGAAATCAGATATTTCTTTAAATAATTGGATGATTCAATTTTTAGTTTTCTTAAAATTAAAAATTTAGAAGTACTTTATAAAGAGAAAAAGATAATAAATATTATTTTGAGAATAAATTTATTATAAAAAATATATTTAAAAAAAAAAAAAAAAAAAAAAAAAACCTGGATTCAGTTTTCATAATAAAACAGTTTTTAATAAAGAAGACGTGGAGTCGGACCACAAGACTTTTAGATCCTGCTGTCTCTCTCAACTAAGTAATATTGTTAAATTTAATAACAGAGTAAGAATGGATGCGGATTGCATCCTACCTTGGTGTGGACGGAAAAGGAAGGGGCTCTGTGGGGCCACCATGATATATGGGTTTTATCACCCCTATCATCCATTTTTCCATGTTATTTTAAGCTCAAAAATGAGGGTGATCCAGGACTCAAATGGACCACATCACTGGAAGGAAGCAGAGGTGATAATATCGTCCACTGTTGAAATCTTCATGGCCCACTATAATGTTTAGATTTCTTTTGCACCTTCTGGTGTAGAGCACGTGTCTACGTATGCCTATGCGCCCAAAAGCACCAGTGAGATCTACCATAGCGCCGGGAGCAGATTGCCCGGTGTACCACACACCACCTAACTAGCTGCTGTGTTGAGGTCACCCTAAGTTCTGTGGTTCTCACTCTCAGGTATATATTTTATCAAAACTGTCCGTACATCTGGGGAGTTCGTTATAAGGCTTGAGCCAAAATAACGCAGATTTAAAGACCAAGTGAACCACGCTACAAAAATCAGTGGGGATTGAATGTCTACCATTGAAAGCCTTTTGGTGGCTACAAAAGTTTTGAATCTATAAAATTTGTTTTTCCTGTTCATCCAAGTATGAGTAACCTTTTGAACTGATTGGATAGAAAATAACTATTATGGTGCGCGTTATGAATGTTTTAACGGTGAGAATCATTCTCTCCGCTGTTATTTGTTGTGTGGTCCATTTAAGTGGTATGACTCATGTTTTGGATAATGCTCTAAAATAATCTCCGCACGTGGGTGAACGGTGTAGATATAATAAATGCATGATAATTGGCTGTATAACTTTGGTATCCTTTGAACCGTTGAACAGCTCAGAGTTCAAGGCACGCTTCTCACGACAGGTAAACACACCACCTAAGTCGGTGGTGTGTGGTACACCAGCCCATCCCTTCCCCCTAGCGCGGTTCATTTTCCTTATTTTATAACCGTCCTTTTTCTAAGCCATATGTGAATTGGTTAGGATGGCCTAAGAAAAGTGACTCTTTAGGTTGATAAGAAATCTATGGTGGGCCCTAATAAATAAATTGATCAAATTGTAGATTGGACCTATGCACCGTCCATATTAAAGGGTGATGATGATGGGGTTGTAAATGCCAAATTGATATAAATTTGCCTGGTAGCACACGAAATGTATATTAGACCTAATGGATGATGGTTTACATCAGTCAATTGGATTCCATTTAAGTGTCTATGTCAATAGAGTCGATGACAGGTGAAGGCATTTAAGTAATTTACCAATGAGAATGGTCTATATAAGCTGATATTGTTAGAGATATGGATCCGGAGAAGGTGTGTACTAGATTTTAGATCAGTGCATTTTATCAAAGTGAGGAAAATCATGGCGGTTACGAATAAATTGGCCCTGTTGGTGGGATGCAACTACACCAACAACCACAAGGTACCGGTAGAAAACAAGCTGCATGGGTGCATTAACGACGTGAATGCCGTGCAGGCCCTGATCCGTCAACGCTTCGGCTTTCAGGACAAGAACATTACGATCTTGACCGAAGAGACGGAGATGAAGCCCACGTCTTATAATATTATGTATCAGCTTAAAAGCTTGATCGATGCAGCTAAGCCGGGAGACACATTGTTATTCTACTTCAGTGGGGGTGGGGCGGTGGTTAAACACACGGTTAAGAATAAGATCACAGACATTCCAGCGATCGTTCCTTCCGATCTCCATCCCATTACAGGTTAGGATGAATGAAATTTGAGATATGTTCTGAGAGTGGATGCATAGTCGGCGTTCCACCGTCCATTCCCAAAGGACAAAAGATGGTGTGATATTTTCTATGGGAATATACGGTGGCGATTGACTATACATAGAACGATGGTGTATAAATGATTTCTCTCGTTTCATGTTTAGAGTTCTGTATCATTGACACAATGGGCTCACAGTACATGTGTGATTGCGCAGAATCTCAGGCGTGGCCACTAGGGGTGTACACCGAGTCGAGCTGGCCTTAGCTCGACTTGGCTCGGCCACTAGCTGACCCCTGCTCGAACTCTGCTTGGCTCAATCCTCAAGCCTGACTGCCCAGCTCAGCTCAGTTCGATCAGCAGCTCGGGCCAATTCGAGCCGTGTTCAAGCCTTTGCGACATTTTCACATACACATGTTGCATGGGGACTTTCAATTTTTTTCTCATTGTATGTAAAACAACAGTAGCTGTTTACAAGTATTTCAACAAACACCTTATAGGCAACATCAAAATCAAGAAAAAATGTTATTTGTTTCATATATCAAAGTAACTGAGTCACCAAACTAGTTTGATTCGAGTTGAGGTTTGATCCAAGTCGAGTCGAGCTTAGGCAAACTCGAACTCAGTTCTAAATTTTTTTGAGCTCAAAAAATCAGCTCGACTCGGCTCGAACTCAACTTTGAACTAAGTCGAATCGAGCGAGCTAACCGAACTAACTCGGTTCGTGTACACCAGTAGGGGTGGGAACCACCCGGGTGGGTGGGACCCTGACAATAGGGCTCACAGTGATTTATGTACGTTAAGTCCACACCGTCCAACCATTTTAAAAGCTCACTTTAGTACATGATCCCAAAAAAGAAGTTGACCCATATCTTAGGCGGACCACACCATAGGAAACAGTCTTGATTGAATCCACACCATTAAAAACTTCATGGATTCCACTGGAGTGTTTATTTTCCATCCAACATATTGATAAGGTCACGAAGACCTAGATGAAAAGACCACACAAGTATCATCTTGATCCAAAACGTTTTTTAGCCCGCAAAAAGTAACTACACTGTTTCCTGCACCATGGTTCATCTGAGTTTGGTTCTGCTTCATTTTTTGGATCATGCCCTACAACACCTGTTGTGGCGCACACACGAGCTCTGTTATGGGTGTGACCTACACTCCACCCCCATCAATGTGTGCCTTCTAATGTTCACCGTACATCCCAAAATGCAGCCCCGATACAAAACAACGATGGGCCACACCGCCTGATGAACGGGTTGGATGCAATATACACACCATGGTGAGCTCCATGCAAACCTATGGTTGGTCGCCCACCTCAGTTGTGGATGGGGCTGATTTTTTACCTCGCGTTCTAACTTAGATCCCAGACTCACAACACAACACGTACAACAGGTGTTGTAGAGGATTGGATCCGTGCATACGTTACACCACTCGTGTTTGAAATACCCTTTTTGTAAAAATACTGCAACTAACATGAACCGAATCCCCTTCCAGTTGATTTCATCCTGCCTAAACTCAATCTGTTGCCGGACGGGGCATTCTTCACCTTCATATGCGACTCGTCATACAGCGGCGGCCTCTTCCACAATGAAGTTCAGATTGAATCCAATGTCCGTGATCCCGGGTCCAACTTCCGCCGGAAAACCATTCCCTCTAATTTACTTCAGTCTCACAATGTTTTTGAGAACTTGGCAGCAGGCATCTCACTCAACAATAAGTTCCTGTTCAGCAGCTCGAAGGCGAACGAGGAATCGGTGGAAGTGTATCCAAACGGCGATGAGTCAAAGGCAATCAGCGCATTCAGCAATGCGATCCAGACATTGTTGAACTCGCCCCAAGCAGTGAATCCGTCCGTAGCAGGGAATCATCTCAATGCGCTGTACAACATTTGGGAGGTAGCTGCATATACTAAGGCAGTGTTGGGCATTCTAGGGTTCGATCAACACCCGTACGTCAACTACGGTGACAATACTGCGGCTGCATCTTTCCTGGGCGGCTATGTGGCCTAGTGGGTGATCTGCACGTTGTCTATCTATTGTATGGAATAAAGATAATTGTGTGTGAAGGTTTGCATATTAGTTTTCTACCTAGGTTCTCCAAGCGTGTAGCGGGTACTACTCTGCACGTTATCTAGCTGTTGTGTGGAATAAAGAGAACTCGCATTTGAAGGTTTGTATATTGTTGTATATCCACTTTCCTCAAGCGTTTAGCGGATAGCCTGCACGTGTACACATTTGTGTTGTGACTCAAAGAAAAGGGCAAACGTACATGAACTAAATCACAAATATCAGCTTGATCACATTCAATCACCACTGTTAATTGCGGTGTGGTGATTGAATGTACAAATTATGGTCCCAGTTTGCATGTATCTTGAACCAAAAATTACATTTATTTGCAATGGTCGGTGCCACAATTAAGTCGATTTCATTTGAGTTAATGGCTGCCACCTGTATATCAAGCATGCCAAAGTATTAAATAACTCTCCCCTTTTCATTATATGATGCAATCCATATATATCTTAAACATGCAACAAATACAGACCCAAATGGAATTAATCATCTTAGCTTGGAGAATTCGAGCATGCACTCAGCAAGCACGAGGAATAAACGAGGCTAGCCCCTGACTTTAATCCAATACTAATTACTTCAACTAGAAAACTCTATAACAACAAATAAAATCAATTTTTTAAGGTGTGTTTGGATGCCATTCAGTTTAATCAAGAGGACAATGACAATAAGTAATGATTTTTGCTATTATCATAGATGAGGGATCACCTAGCTACCACCACCTGCAGGTTCAATCAACCTACCGCCCTTTTTTACAATCATTTTCTATTGAATATATGGTATTTTCAACAGCAAAAATGGATGCAAGAAAATTTCTGACTGTGTGAGAGATTGGTTGTATTGTACTTCCAGCCACTATCAGGTGATACAACCCTTTTCTCTAGACATCCTAATTGACATTCCTAATGCAATCTCCAGTATATTATGACACTCATTCATAGGCATAGATCCATTTGATTGCAGGGATGGCGGACTCCTTACATGACTATATAGGACACTAATATCTTGCATAGGGTCAGACATATCAGAAGAGTTGCTGCTATCTAGAACGTCATCAAACTCACCCGGCCGTGTATGCAAAAGGAATAGAATTTGCAGAATTTTCCTACGGGAAATGGTATGCTCAGATCTGAAATGGCTATAATTGCATCTCCCAAAGGATTCAAGCAATAGGAGTTGTATGATCATCAACCTGATACTACCGGAACCACCACTAAAGCCTTTTCCGGTGGTCAAGTAAGCGCAGTAAAGGTTGCGTCGGTAAAAGCTTTGCCAGCGGTCAGGGACCTATACTGGCGGTTGTGCTGGACGTCCCTAAATCGTCAGTTTTTGCTGTATTACCAGAAAAGTAGTCAAATGCTATGGAAAAAATTCGTAGCTAAATATGGCTACGGTTATAATCATTGATACCGTAGCCATAGCTTTTTAAAGATATAGTTACGGGTTTACTCCGTAGCCATAGAACTTATGGCTTCCAATAATCCATAGCCATAGACCAAAGCTTTCTCATCAAAAGTTTAAAAATAAAAATAAAAATACAAAGAAGAAAGAAAAGAAATCTTAGCGATTATGCGAGTGAAGCACTCAACTGCTGCAAGGGAATGGAAACAAACCCGTTGTTTAGGAGATTCTTCAAGGGAAGAACTCAGCCTAACCTACAAAACAAATCTTAGCCATTATCCACTGTTCCAAGTTATTCCATAGATACATATGCTCCAAATATCAATCTTATGGTAAGAGATGATTACAAACTTGTAAAAAAAAGTTCCACATGAATTTATATCCAAAAGAAAAAAAGACAACTTTTAGTTATCGTGAAACACAATGGAACCACATGTTCCCACTTCCAGCATTCTGAAAACTTCCACATGATTTCATTAAGAAAATTTTAGATTTAACCAAGACTTGAAAAAAGGAAAAAAAAAAAAAAAAAAAAAATCAATTAAGTCACAATTCAGTCAAGACTTGTTCAAGATTCAGTCCACTTGACTAGTCAAAATTCATAAAACTTGAAAAAAGAAAACTTGATGAAACTCAGACAAAACTTGAATATGCTCGCAACGTCTCCAAAACAAGAAAACCAAGATAGGAAATAGAGATTAAAACATTACAAAGAACAACAACCTCACTTAGAACCATAGATTTTCTATCAACAGTTTCATGTTTTATTTTTTCACCATCCACACATCTCTTCTACTCCATGAAAAATTCTACTATCACCCAAATAAAGAACACTAAGTGAACTGCCATACTGATAACTAGTAGTATCATATCCATGAAAGCTTATGAGCATGCAAGAACCCAATTTAAAGCAAGAGAGATGTTTTCAAAACAGCACAAAAAAGAAGATTTTGTGGAAACTAAGCATAAATAGCACATGGAATTAGAATCGCATTTGAACCGACATGTTAACGTTCTTCTTTTATTTCCCATGGAAAGAAGATTTTGTGCAATATAAAATCTCCTTCATATGAGCCTGTTAGCAGAACTGTAACACCTCGCACCTCTGGTACGCAGGTGTTACCATTTAAACCTATATCAGTAGGATTTCAAACTCAATTAATAGGCAATTTTGATTCAACTCATACAGGAAGGGGCTTCCACTCATCATTGAAGTCGTCCATTAGAGGCTCTATGAGCTGAGAAGGACACTACACCAGCTATGAGGGTAAGCCATGCTGACCATCTCAGATCAAGTAGGCTTAAATCATTGGTCGTAGAATAACTAGGCACTGATAACTTGGAACTGTCAAACCACCGACTTAGGGTCCACGTTTCAACCCAACCATTGAATCCACCCTAGACTCCTCAAGGGATGGGAGTGCATGAGCTTGGGTAGGTGGCCGACACTGACTATCCTGATCAGATATGGGATCCCACAAAGGGGTGGGCAGATAATTGTACGTCCCTACACAGTGTCGGGCTATTGGAAGCAGCCCTGAAGGAAATAACCGGGCCAGAGTGCACCAAGGGCCCTTGGAAACCACTTTAACCCTCCACAATCCAACCTGAAATGGTCCGACGCTCGGATCGGTTAAAAACTATGATTGGACGATGAATGGCCTACCCAGACTTTGGGTCAGCCTGATCAACGGCCCAAGGCCCACTAGAGGGGGCTCCCAAGGCGAATGGACGGAGTGGATTTATCACAAACATCACGGTGGACCCCACACAAGGTGGGGGTGCACAACACATGCACGTGCACGGGACGGCAGTGGCTGGTTGACCAGCGCTGACCCGATTTTTATAATAAAAAAGGGCGAAAAACGGGCGATCTCTCGACTGTTTAAAAATTCAAATCGACGAACGTCAGTTTTCTAGGTAGGCCACCTCGGCCAGTACCTGATTGATCTGGACCGTCCATCGGATTCGTGGGGCCCGGCCGACCAAAACCCTACAGTCTGACTTGACCCATGCATCGCGACATCGATTCAGGATCGGGACCAACCAAAACGATGTGAATGGCTAAGATCATCTGATGGTGGGCCAACATGTGGCCACACGAGCGATCTAAAATCGGTTTGGCCAAGCAATCCCAACCGTCCACTCGCCCGTTAGAGAACACACCCTCCTATTGCCAAAAACAGTCGGGCAACCGTCTACTGCAAGAAAAGCAAAAGGGGGCTTTTCCCTTTCGGGAAATGAGTGCTGGCGCAATTCTGGCCATTCCTTGGGCCACGTGGAGCAATCCCAGCCCCTCCCTGTAGGGCGGTACGAGATGAAGAAGAGAAACACCTCATCTCACGAGAAAACAACGAGAATTGGAATATCTCGTGAGATATTTCGAAACTCACTTGAATGGCCCAAAAAGTGGGCCACCCCGCAGTGATCAGCAGTACCATCTGATCCGCTCAAACGGACCAGATCATGTTAAAATACCCTAGATGGTGATTTGTCATTGATGGCTACTTCATCTTCTCCGATAACCCATCCGAACCATGATCATGAGATGGACCTCACCAGGGCTAAAAATGCACTTTTCTGGTGGGCCATTGGTAGTAGAAATCCATCCCCAGAATCGGATGGACCCCATGCATAACGGATCTTCGATAATGGCCATTGCAAGTAGACTTTTCTTCCCAACCGTTGGATGATCCTCTGCCACGTCTATAAAAAAAAGCTATTGTTGCCCTCGGGATTCACACCAGAGCTAAGGGAGAGAAGGTGAGAAAGGAGGGAGGACGAGTGAAAGAGAGTGGGAAGCAAGTAGCTGCGCGACTCGGTGCCGCAATGCACCAACTCAGCCCACACAGTTCGAACCGAGTTGGGTCAGCACGGACATAGCACCATGATTAGAGGGGACAGGTAAGGGAAATCTAAGGAAGAGAGAGAGAGAGAGAGAGAGAGAGAGAGAGAGAGAGAGAGAGAGAGAGAGAGAGAGAGAGAGAGAGAGAGAGAGAGAGGAGGGAAAGTAGGGAGGAGTGATGGGGAGAGAGTGGGAGTTGGTCGCCAAGTTCCTGTGGGCCCTACCAGGGTGCATCAGCGAGTCAGACACCTAACTGACTTTGTGGGTCATCAGGAGAGGACTGACCCGATCACAGCCCCACCTCGAGCAGCAAATCAACGACTGGATCTCCATTGATGTGCAGTTGGCCATAACGGATCAATTCGAGATCAACCGTGAGATCTTTAGAGCGACGCTGTTGGGCCTCCTTGCAGCTGTGCAACCTTCCAGACCCAGGAGCCAGAATCGGGACCCATCTCCAACAGGTAACAGATGAAACTCCTTAAGTCAGGCAGGCCCTGACTTGTTGCAAGTGTTGGGCCAAGCTCTGGCACCTGAGTCGGTCCATGATTGAGTTCAAGCTCAGTTGGCGACGCCTTGCACCTCTATTGTGGGCCACAAACAAGTACGAAATCAGGCCTTCATCAGGCCATGAATGGGGCTGAAAATGTCCCTCAGTAGGGCCTTCATTTGGGCTGCAAATGTCCCATCATTGGGCCTTGAATCAAGCTGAAAAATAGGCCTCAATTGGGCCATGAGATGAGTTGAAAACTGGCCTCAGATGGGCCATACAAAGAGCTGAAAACAGGCCTCAGCCGGGCCATGAAATGAGCTGAAAACTGGCTTCAGGTGGGTCGTGGACATGGGACTAAAAAATGTCCCTCACATGGGCCTATTGCTGAGTTGAAATTGGCCCTAAAACTGGGTCGAAACGAGTCCCAGAAATAGGCCAAAATCGGCCCACGTCCAGGCCAAAAACCAAGCATAATGGGCTTGTGCAAAGCCCAGGTCCATGGAAGTTCCAGTTAGGCCGTCTATTTTTGGGCTTGGATGGCCAGCCCAGCCCAACTTTGGGCTTGTTCTTGGACCTAGTAGACTAGGCCCAGTTAGGCCCAGTTCAGGTCTTGTTTATGGAGGGATTCCAGGCCCAAATTGGGCCACTTGTTGGACCAAAATCTGGTGGGCTTGGTCACTCTAATGCAGGCCCAAATAGCCCTATCCATGGGACCTTTCAAACCCACATAACTTTAACGTATTGACCTTGGGAATATTTTACTAATACAGACTATAACCTTAGGAGGTTACTTGCGTGATTTGGGCCGCAAGGTATATACGGGAACGTGGATCAAGGACAATAATACAACTCCACAGGTGATGACTTCTCCCCTTGAGAATTTCCATCTCTAAACTAGACTAAGGATAGTTTTTATAATAACTACGAACGATAACCCAGAATTGGTTTATCATTCGGTTAGTTTACATGAATACCTGTCTTAGAAGTGATTAAATTACTTGATTAGTTTACTTGAACACATGTCTTAGAATTGACTAAATCTCTTGATTAGTTTACTTGAATACATGTCGTAGAATTGATTAAATTACTTGATTAGTTTACTTGAACACATGCCTTAGAATTGATAAGTTATAATCATATGAATGTTAGGCCTTGATTACTTAGGTGACTCATCAATTGTATAGATACATGAGTTCTACTTTGATTATTGAATTATGCCTTAGTCACTTCAGATAGTTCGCTACTTAATCTCCATTATTGTATTGGTTGTAAGACACTTATGACTCGAAATCTCCCTAAGGGAACCTCTATTTAAAGAGAGTCCGTACTTAGGGTGTAACGAGATTGATTGTGGTAAGACTAGACCCTCAACATGGAAGTTATGCTAGTGGCAATTTAATTCATGGGATTTACCATCTATGGAGTGATTCCACCTATCTGGCTATGGAATGGACTTTTCAACATTTTATCGGCATTGTTGATTCGCTTTTGAATTATACATACTGACTCATTTTAATTGCTATATTTAATATCTTCAACACTTCATTCATATACAACATACGATGGTAGTTTTCCATACATTGAGAATTGATTGGCCACGTGTTGATGGGTTCTATCCACACCCTAAGGCGATAGACTCATGGGCCGGGGATGGTGGTCATGGGATACTATGCCCGAGTAGTCGACCTACGCTGGGCGATGAGCTCCCCGTAGTGACCGTGAGCTTCATTAAATCTGTTGATTGTAATTGGATTAATAATAGTCTGGCTAATCATGCATACATGACATATTGACGATGACGGGTAAATATTTTTGGATGCTGTAGCACGTGCCTCCGAGTTATTGGGGTATCACTTCGCTAGCTGTCAGACTATTAATTATCAATTTACGTACGTGATGTACGATAGACAGTCAATATGTGGTATGTGATGACGCATGTAATGTGCTTCGCTAATGGCTAGCTTTTGCATGGGTGACGAGCCCAGCTGCCGAATGGATGAGCATCCCCAGGTCGATGACTGCATTCACGCATCCATGCATATAATAAGATTGCATTTGTTATATTTTGTTTTGCCTGGTTGTGTTCATGCTATACTTGTCTAAGGTGGTGGTGTGTAATCTTGAGGGGAATTCACACTGAGTTGGCCACTCACTCATCAATGTTCAACCGTATAGAGGACGCAGGTGCAGGTGTGATCGATTATGGCATGGATCTCGGGACTACCGCGGCTGGAGCAGATGAGGAGTTGTACAAGGAGGAGCCACATCAGGAAGCGGCTGAATACTTTGGACTGAACCAGTAGATTTAGATGTTGTTGTTTGTTTAGTATACTTAAACTTGAGGTTTTATATTTAGGTCCCCAGCTGAGTGGACCAGGATATTATTCTTATTTTGGTTACGGCTTATACTACGCTTGATTCCCATTATTTGCACTTTGATTTTATATTGATTACCACTTAATGATTGGTTAACTCCCGGGTTTTCAAGAAGCGAGTTGTATACTCGGGTTCTGAAAACTGGGGCGTTATAAGTTGGTATCAAAGAGGAGTCTGAGATAGCCAGGCTATGGGATCAACATACAAAATTCTTAAGGGATTAACTTAGGTGAAACTTAGGAATTTTTCCTTAGGAAGTAGCTAGGATGAACAAACATAGAAACAAAATACTTAGGCCTCCTCAAATATTGGTAGAATGACACAATTGAACCTATGAAGAAATTTTCACTATCTAAGAGGAATTTAGAGTATGAATTGAAGTCTTAGGTTCCCTAAACAAGAACTTAGGATCCCTTAGGAAACATTAAGTTAGTCGTCTGAATCTAGAAACAGAAACCTTAGTTCCCTTAAATTATGACCAGGAGTATTGGTTAGGCTTAGGAATTAAATTTGTACGCTATAAAAAGTCGAATGCTCACCATAACGCGAATGCGGCAAGCAAGATAGCAGACCCCTAACCATGGTATTATTTTGTTACTAGACTAAAATCGCTTTTTTCTAATGCCTAAACCATAAATTTTTGACCTCATAGGGAGCCATGCCACCCGTTCTACGATCGCAGCGGGCCCACACGATTGACATTCACCCCCTTCCATCGACAGAGCACCAGCGAGAGCGCAGTCCCATGTACACACCAGGGCTCCCTCCTGGAGTGGCAGACCGGGACATTGAGTCCAAAGCTGTAGGAGACTCTCTCCCCCTCAGGCTATTCCATCAGGGCTACCCTCAGAGTACTTCGAGCAGAGGATGCCTTCAGCTGATGCACCTACAGATTCACAGACCGGGGCCGCGGCTTTCGCAACCTTCACACAGATGGCCACGATCATGCAGCAGTAGTAGGATAAGTTCGCACGGCAGCAGCAGGATGTGCACACACTGATGATGGAGACTCTTCGAGACAAGGACCGCAGGGTGGCATCCCGAGATAGAGATGTCAAGGGCGCAGACATGTTCGATCGCTTCCAGAGGCTGCGACCACTGACCTTCAGGGGAGCACCTGACCCAGTTCAGGCGGAACATTGGTTGGCGAGGATCGCCAAGATGACGAAGCCACTGGAGTGCTAAGACGCTCAGATGGTGGTCAACTTGGCCACATATCTGCTGAAAGGAGAGGCCGAGAATTGGTGGCAAGGAGTATAGGGAAGCGTGTCATCTGGGTACGCTTGGACGTGGGCAGGCTTTAGGACGAAGTTCCTGAAAAAGTATTTCCCACGATCATGTCAGAATGAGGAGATCGTGCAATTTCTGAAGCTTAAGCAGGGAGGCATGGCTGTCGCCTAGTACGAGGGGCGATTCGACGAGCTCTCCCGATACGTGCCCAAGGCCCTCGAGGATGCAGAGTATAAGTTGCAAAAGTTCAAGGAGGGACTCAAGCCAGGGATACAGTCATGGTTGTGTACGTGGGATTTTGGGGACTTCCCGGACTTGGTGGACAAAGCGATGAGAGTCGAGAAGGACTTCGAGCGCACTATCAGGTCACATCCCCCAATCCAAGACGCCCCAAGAAGATCGAGACAGGCACCTCCTGCTCCACCTATTCCAGAGAGGAGGTTCAGGTTGCTACCTGCGAGAGCTTCGCCCATGCCCCCCGGCAAGAACTACGACTACTGTGGTAGAGGAAACCACATTGCCCGAAACTGTTACAAGAAGATAAGAGATGAAGGCATTCCACTACCGGAAGACCATCCCCAGCAGAACCCAATGGCAGCCAGAATAGCGCCCAGGCCCCCACAGCCCAGACAGGGACCCCCGGCTCAGCAAAGGATTCCCCCAGCTCGGATGTATGCAGTTGCCGCTACGGAGGCCGAAGAAGACCCTCTCCAGACCATTCACGGTACCGCTCACATCAACAGTACCCCTATACTCACTTTGTTCGATTTTAGTGCAACTCTGTCTTTCATTGATTCTGCTATCGCATCTCGACTAGAATTGAACACAACTCAAATGCATGCCCCCTTACTCATAGCATCCCCTATGGGTAAGTTCGTAAAAACTGATAAAGTATGCAAGGTGTGTCCCATAACTCTCACAAATCGTGAAGTAACAGTGGATCTGATCATCATGCCCGTCAGATGGTTTGACGTCATCCTTGGGATGGATTAGCTTACATTGATACGAGCAGTTATGAACTGTTGTGATAAGATAGTTACTATATCCGTCCCCGGGCAGGCCGCCTTCACCCTGAAGGGGAGGGATAGGCGCGAGATGTTCGAGAGCTTGTAGGCTCTAGGTGAATCCAAAACAGTAAAAGCCACGATCAGTCAGATACCAGTAGTGCGAGACTTCCCGAGGTGTTTCAAGACATACCAGGGCTGCCCCCTAGGCGAGTGGTGGATTTTTGTATTGATCTCAAGCCAGGGACTACCCCCATATCACTGCATCTGTTTCACATGCCTCCTTGTGAGATGGAGGAGCTGAGGAGTCAGATTGATGAGTTACTAACCCAAGGCTTCATCCACCCCAATGTTTCTCCCTGGGGAGCGCCAGTTTTTTTCGTGAAAAAGAAGGACGGGTTGATACGTCTCTGTATAAATTACAGAAGGTTAAATGATGTGACGATAAAGAACAGATACCCCCTTCTGCGCATCAACAACCTATTCAATCAGTCTCGTTGTGTGGCCTCATGTCCCCAAGTTTGGAGTAGGTCCAAGCTCTAGGTGGGCCACGCCATCAGCCCACATGGAGACTACATTAGTTGTTAAACATGTTACCGAGAAAAATCAGTTATGTGCATTACACGTGAGATTTTAAGTTTGATTGGGGTGAAAGTGGGGTCCACTGTAAAGTTTGGTGAGCAATTCACTCCGTTCACCATGGCTGCAGGATTATTTTATGATATAGGCTCGAAGATGAACCAGATCTGAGCCTTGAGTGGCCCACACATTGTAAAACATTCGAGTGAAACACACGTAAAAATTCGCATGCAACGCTGGTTGTGTATTAGAGGATTTATAAATACAAACTTTCCCTTCTCCTTTGTTACGACTTCTGCTGTCCGTATCTTCAAACTACACCATGCAAATGAAATGAAATTTTCACCAATGCTTGTTATTTTTCATGCTCTTTCTAACGCTTAGGTTTGAGCCTCGATTGCCTATAGATGACTTATATATCTTTTTAACGGACCATACCGCTCTAGGGTCTAAAAACTATGTTTTATACATCTAATAGGGAAGTTAGCCGGTAATCTTAGCATACACCTTAAGATTTTCAAAATGACCAATTTATCATAATATTCGGGTGCCCCGTTTGGTAAATCTAAACATGATGGATGGTTAGATGACATGCTAAAAATATGAAGACTTGATGGTTGGTACTCTAATTGTGTATATAAGTATATGTACGATTAGTTTTGTAAGCAGAAAAATATAAAGTGGATTTCTAGAGTTATTAGGCATATAAGTCAATGGCATTTTCATAATTATTGTTGATTTAAGAGTTTTGTGAAATCTAATGGTTCTATGTGGTTGTATATACCTATCTAAACAATTCTTATAAAATGCCTTACACCTAAATCATTATGGATGAAGAGTTATTTGCCAATTTCATTTAAGGGAAGGTACATATGTCAAATCACTTAATGGGTGGTCTTGTTTTAAAACCAACAGTCAGATGGCCTGATCTATGAATGAAGATTATTCCTAACGGTCAAATTCATGTTGGAGAAAGAATATAAGGTTAGGATTGCTAAATTGGTATCGTACACATGTACATAATAAGTTATATTTCATTATAACACTCGAGGACTTTAAATACTCGGTATTGAAAAGTTCGGGGTGTTACAATCTACCCTCCTTAAATATAATTTTGTTCCCGAAATTTATTTATTTGATCTATTTACACTGATCCGTTATGTTTAATATCTCACTATATTCTTCGTAAGGTAGATGCATACGTCTAGGTGTACATGTAATCGGCTGCATGGAAATTGGGATGCTTCAATCTACCCCTCTTAAATAAATAATCTCGACCTCGAGATTTGGTACTTGAATTAACTCGCGCAAGCCTTACCTGATAAGAGTTCACAATTCTCTAGTCCCGATTCATTCTACATCCGTAGAAAGATCTTTGTTTTGCCTTGAAAGTCAGAGATCCTAACCCAACTAGACAACAATGGGTAGGCCAAATCATCCATTCATTGTTGAATTTAAGCTTTAGTGTCACCATGAGATGCCCAAGATCGTTTCATATTGACAATTTGTCACTTTAAAAATTTTATCTTCCAATCCATACCTCCAATTTATTCAAAATTTGGAACCAAAACCCCTGCCTTATTCTTGATACTCCAGAAAATTTTACGAGGCATGATTCAACGGTTTGGGAGGTTTAGTACGAGGAACCTAGATTCAAATTTTTTTAAATTTCATGCCTAACTTATCGTTTCCAATTGGGGCACCTGAATGTGGGTTTCTAATTCCTTAACTTCCTAATGCATTTAAGAAATAGTACTAAGTATAGATATTCAATTCAAGATTCTATCCTAGTCGTGTAAAGATTATGATGGTCCACTCCCCCCATGCCTAGTTAATCTCATTCTCATGATCTGATACCAACTGTAACATCCCAAAATTTCACAGACAGAGTTTATACTCGTGTCCGAGAAAACCAGGTGTTAATAATGTATAAATTGGATGCGTTAAAAACGCACCCTAATTTTTTTTCATTTGAATTACATCCAGTTATATTCATGAAGGTAACATTCACAAGAATAAAATCAACTATATTGATTATATTTCATAAATGTAAAGAGAATAATCAATTGCCTTCTCAATGGAAACTTATTACATTTATCGAGTTCACAGAGGAAGTACAAAGCTAAATAAATAAACTATCTTCACATTCTTTTAGTAAGGTCTTCTATAGGGAGATGGTCCTCTAAGTCTTTAAATCTATACGTCACCTGCATAATCTATATGGTTGGGAGAGGGTTAATGCCCTACTTATAGTGAAGGTTATCCTTTAAGATTAAAAGTAATTCAAGAGATTCGTGAAAGCAAGATAAATGTTATGATACGTCAAGTATTCCACACTACAAGAGGTATCAATGCACAAGCAATCTATATGAGATGTATGCCTAGCAAAGTATATGTGGTGTATCACTTTTAGCGATCGGCACAATATGGATTACGATTAAAGTTATCTGACTCGACCCGCATCCCATAATATAGATATTCGCTGGCATGTCCAATGTTTAACATAGTTTTAGGTGGTTGTCCCAAGATGAACACCACACATGACCAGGTGAATCTCGCAACTTGGATTGGAGGGAATAAAGCGACAACCAACCCCCCAAAACTGAAAAGGGAGTGACTAAGCGACATCCAGTTCCCCAGGTGATGTCCTGCGCCATTGAGGAGCCTGTTGCCACATGTATTGATCAGTTGTCAATTGTCTATGATTTCTCTGACGTGTTCTAGGAGATTTCGAGGTTGTCACCTCGTCGCATATTGAGTTCCATATCGATCTTGTGCCCGGTACCGCGCCTATCTCAAAGGCCCTGTACCGTATAACACCGATGGAGTTGAGGGAGCTGCAGCGACAGTTGGACAAGTTGTGTGAGTTAGAATTCATTTATCTGAGCAGTTCACCTTGGGGAGCGCCGGTACTCTTCGTCAAGAAGAAGGATGGCTCATTGAGGCTCAACATAGATTACCGTGAGCTCAACCGAGTCGAGATCAAGAATAAGTACCCACTCCTGAGGATAGATGATTTGTTTGATCAGCTGCAAGGTGCACAGTTCTTTTCAAAGATTGACAAGCATTCCGGTTGTCATCAGATTCAGATCCGAGAGGAGGACATCCTGAAGACGGCTTTTAGGACGCGTTATAGTTATTTTGAGTTTTAAGTCATGTCCTTTGGACTGACCAATGCACCCGCGGTCTTCATGTAGTGGATGAACGAGGTCTTCTGTCCGTATCTTGATCAGTTTGTTATGGTCTTTATCGATGATATTCTTATACATTCGAGGACCCATGAGGAGCATATGCAGCATCTGGAGATCGCATTGTAGACCCTCCGTGCCCACCAGCTATATGCGAAGCTGAAGAAGTTCGAGTTTTGGCAAGAGGAGGTGAAGTTCCTCGGTCACATGGTAACGAGTGAGGGTGTCGCAGTGGACCCCTCGAAATTTGAGGTAATGCACCAATGGGGCCAATGTCACGCCCCGAACTCGGAAACCGGGCTCACAAAATTCCCGATCGCCGAATCCGGCGCCGACAGCCTCCGTAGAACCCCATTTTCGGATCCCGGCACCCATTCACCAGGTTCCGATCCTGGAATACTACAAGGAGGATTTCAAGTCATCAGTCTGATTCATAATGAGCATAACAAAAGCATAACCCACAAACAATAACCACAAGAACACCACCACAAAATCCACTAAGATCAAAAACTTTTGAGTACAATGCGATAGAAAAGGAAAATACAATGTGATAAAAGAAATAAAACTCCAGAAGCTCGTCTGCACGGTCCAACTACGGCGAGACTATGGCTGCGACTGCGTCCTGGCGTCACCTGCACGCATCAATCGTGCATAAGCTTATGGAAAGCTTAGAGGGTGGTGTAAGTGTGTGCGCAATATAAACGTGCTCAAAATGCAAGGTCAGAGTGATGCGGAATCATGGTGATGAGCACATGAATGCAATCACCCTAAGGCTATGCGGTGCAAAATATGAATGCTATCGGCCATACACAGCCATGCGATGCGAGATGCAACTCAAGCATGCCAATTCTCAACATGTATCAGTACAGTTTTCATTCTGGATAATCACCGGGGTTCAATACACTCCAAATGGCACTGTCGCTCTCCTAGCCGCACAGTCCAAATGAGCGTAAGAAACCTCACTATCCGCCTGACCAATAGTCTGTCAATACCTATCCGGCACGTCGATAGCGGACCCATTCGCGAGCTGGTCAAACTCGGCCTAGTATTGCCCCCTACCCTCGGGCGAGTAAGGCCACACTCCTTTCCAACCGACCACGACACAGTGGGAGACGCGGCCTCCTGGTATTCGGCCCTCGTGCGCTCATATATCCACTCGGTCTCGACATTGGAGTCATCCTCTGGTACCATCGGGTTTAGGGATTTTCACCCAGGGACATCTATGGTGCCCGTATGCTAGAATCAAATATTTCCGGTCTCCAATCCTGCCATCCACGATGTATCTGTGGAGGCTATGGCCCTGATGTCGCTAGGGCATATAGTAACTATAATCACACAAATGCAAGTGCATGAGTCACATTATCAGTCATGCAACAGTATGTATGTACCATGCACTTATATGGGGCAACTCCGCCTATCAGGGAGCCCATAAACAGTCTGCCCAAAGGCATATGCTATGATCGGTCACTCCTCACGTCAGGCATACATATGATGCGAATGATCATGAACCATGGATCTATACTAAACATGCATATAGGGATGGGCTCTGCGTATCACAGAAATGGGCCTAGACGGCCTGCAGAGTATAAGTATGAACCTATCAGTGGCCTTAAGGAGTGTGACAATGCGGACATTTAACCAACATTGTCCTTACAATGTGGACGTCAAACCAACATTGTTCCCAAGGCTTAGCCCGCCATAAAGCACCATTACACAAACCATAGGAAATCACACATTGCAATGGACTAATATACATCTCATTGGGCCTCGACCCATAGTGCTCAGATACATCAAATGGGCCATCTTATATGGGCCTTATATAAGTCAAGTGGGCCGCATTAGTGGGCCTTATGTACATTGCAATGGGCCATAACCCATGAGCCTTTGAAAACATCACAATGGGTCTCGTAACATGGCCCTTATATATATATCAGAGTGGGCCTCGACAACGGGCCACCAATACGTCGAATGGGCCTAACCTCATGGGCCTTATATATATATCAAGGTGGGCCTCCCCAACGGCCAGAAATACATCGATATGGCTCCACCACATGGGCCTAGGGCCCACCATAATATTTATTTGAAATCCAACCTATTCATAAGGTCACTTGGACCTTGGGTAAGGCCCACTGAAATGTTCGTTTGAAATCCAACTTATTCATAAGGTCACATGGGCAAGGGAGGAGGGGAACAAAAATTTTCAGCTTGATCTGAAACTTCTGTGGACCCAGAAAGGGTTTCAATGGTAGAGTTCAATTCACACTGTTTCTTGTGATGTGGGCCGCCCGAGCGCTGGATTGGCCTGATTTTTGAGGGGGGTCCATGTCAAATAGTGGCCCACCAAATGGACGGTGTGGATACAAAATATACATCATGGTGGGGCCCACGGATGGAGCCGTGGGTCCCTGCCTCTTGGCCGCATAAACTTTCTTCCATTCCGCTTTAAAACTTTTTTTTTTTTTTATTATATTTTTTTTGTTTTGGGGCCCACTGAGATGTGATTAACGAATCCGGCCCACCTAATTGACCGTTCAGACCAAGTTTCAGATTCATCCAAATTTCAGGTAGGCCCCACCAAGTGTTTTTATATGTTTTGGCATGTCTTCACATGATTTTTGATGGTATGGCCCGCCTGAGTTTTGTTTATGGCTGATTTTTGAGGTGGACGGCTAGTCCATGGGGAACCATCAAATGCACGGTGTTGATGTCCGAAACACATCACGTGGGGCCCATCGCTGGGGCCGTGAACCCCAGCCCGGTCGCCCGTCCGTCACCCGCTGGCAGGGCCTGCTGCATGCGCTGACAGCAGCAGTAATTGGTAAGTGTTCTTTTTTTTTTTTTTTTTTGGAAATCAATTTTCCACGGTTTTCCTGGGGTAGGACCCTCATCAGGTCGATCCGATCCTGCCACTGGTCCCTGTAAGTTGATACCATCACATAGAGTCCAATATTGGGCTTTTTCAGATGTACAGGAGCATCAGGGAGCAAATCAAAGGTAGGGACACTGTTTCCTATGGTACGGCCCGCCAGAAAATGGGATCAACTTCATTTTTCGGCTCAACGCCTAAAATGAGTTGAGGAACAACATGGACGGCTCGGATCTTACATATACATCAAGGTGGGGCCTGCATGAGTGGCCCACCACTCCTTTCTTCTCTTTTTTTTTTTTTTAAAAGTCCATTGTTGCAACGTCCAGCGTCCAGGGACGCTGGACGGTTTGTATATATTCACAAAAATGTGGTGGGTCCCACGTGAATGTGGCCCACCAATATATATATATACATATACATTTAATATTTACCTTATATTGTATATATATATAAGTACATATTATATTATATATTATATACATATATTATATAAAATATAACATACATATATATATATATACATATAAAAAGATGCATTGGACCCATCCCAACAGTAGAGGGTGCGGATCATCACCTATAATAGAGTGGGCCACACCGTCTGATGTAGATGGACGGAGGAGATGTAACACCTATCGGTGGGATCCACACCATTACAAAGAAAGAATGAGAGAGAGATAAAGAGAGAGATACACGGTGAGATAGAGGAACCCCGCCACTATGGGCCCTCTTGATTAAATCACATACATCCAAATGGGTCTCACCAACAAGTGGGTCCTAAAATTTAAATTAATGAAAAAATCACCCACCTTATCTTCCTTCTCCTTGCTCCCTTGGACTCCTTAGCTCCTTACCTTCACTTTTAATGGAGATTGATGAAGGATGAATGGTTGAGATTGGAGATGAGAGGGTGGGCCACACTTGAAGTTGAGAGGGAGTGTTGGATGAGTGAAATTTCTCATGGGATTTGGAAAATTGCTAGAGAATGAGAGGGAGAGATAGAAATAATGGATGGAGGGATGGGTGGAGTGATGGTTGTAAGAAAGAAGTGATGAGGGGTATGGTTTAGTTTGAAATTGGTGGAGAAGAGGGATGGTTGAGGTTGAAAATGAGAAAAAGAGGAATGGTGAGGTGGAAAGATGGTGGACTTTTGGAAAAAGAGGGAATGGGTGAAGTACTTTGAGGTATGGTTGCATTTATGGTTAATTAGTGGGACTAATTGTGTAGAGATTCCCTCGAAATCCGCAACGCGCGGTGTTTCTTCGAAGTAAACGCTGATCGGCATCTTCTTACCTGGGTATCGGTTCGGTGCGCAAGTCACGGCGTTGGAACCGCGGCGACGACGCGATCGTCAAGACATAAGTTTCAGATCGAGCCGACGTCGGTGCGCGGGACCTGGCTTAGGATCGTGCGCAAACACCGAATTCGGTGCGAAGGTTGCCGAAATTTGACCGGAAGGACCGCGGAAGCTAACAGAATGGTACGGATTAGGACACGGGTCTTACAGCCAGCCCACGACTGCGTCTAAGATCCGTAGTTTTCTTAGTTTGGTGGGCTATTATCGGCGTTTCATTGAGGGCTTCTCCCGTATTACAGCCCCTTTGACCAGGTTGACTCGAAAGGGCGCAGATTTTGTTTAGACTGACGCATGTGAGCAGGCATTCATGGAGTTGACAGACCGTCTGACATCTACTTCTGTTTTCACTCTTCCCTCTGGGAGTGATGGATTTATTGTATTTACCAATGCCTCACATATTGGTTTAGGTACTGTCCTGATGCAGCACGACAGTCCAGTAACCTTCGTGTCTCGTCAGCTCAAGGTCCGTGAGCTAAACTACCTCAAGCATAATTTGGAGCTGGCAGTAGTCATCTTCGTACTGAAGGTGTGGAGACACTATCTCTATGGGGTCAGGTTTGAGCTCTTCTCTAACCACAAGAGCTTGAAATATCTATTCTCTCAGTCCGAGCTAAACATGAGGCAAAGGCATTAGATGGAGCTCCTGAAGGACTATGATTTTGACCTCTAGTACCACCCAAGCAAGGCGAACGTGGTGGTGGATGCCCTCAGCCATCAGCCACGAGGCCTGGTGGCACACATGATAATTCAGGAGTGGAGGATGCTCGAGGATATAGTAGAGTATGACTTCGAGTTTGATCTGCAGTCTTCTATCGTTTAGCTATCAAGCCTGTCGATTCAACCCTCTCTTATCGTGAGGGTAATCGAGACTCAGCAGATAGACGAGTCATTACAGGATTACTGAGCAGAGGCAGCATCAGAGAGTCAGACAGATTGACAGATTAGATCTGATGATGGACTTCGCTTCAGAGGTCGATTATGTGTTCCGGATATTCCTGAGTTGCTCAGAGATCTTATGACCGAGGCACATCGATCGCAGTTTTTTATCCACCCCAGCTCGACGAAGATGTATCGTGATATGAAAAGATAGTAGCTTGGGGGGAAAATGAAGTGTCAGATCGCCAAGTTTTTTGCTGAGTGTGACACATGCCAGCGTGTCAAGGCCGATTATCAAAGACCCCCTGGTCCATTGCAGCCATTGAGCGTCCCGATGGAAGTGGGAGCACATATCTACTGATTTTATCATGGGTTTGTCGAGGACTCAGCGCGGTCATGACGCCATCTGGATTGTCGTGGACCATCTGATGAAGTCAGCACATTTTCTTACAATTCGTGAGACTTGGCATTTGGACCGGCTCGCCAGACTGTTTGTTGATGAGATCATGAGACTGCACGGTGTTCTTGTCTGGATCGTTTTAGACCAAGATCTTGAGTTCACGTTTCAGTTTGGGGGAGCTTTCAAAGAGCAATGGGCACTGATTTACAGCTCAGCATCGCGTATCGTCTGCAAACTGATGGATAGACCGAGAGGGTCAACCAGATCCTTGAGGATATGCTTTGGGCCTGCGTGATTAACTTTAGAGGTAGCTGGGATGAGCATCTCCGATTGGCTGAGTTCGTATATAACAATAGCTATCAGGCGACTATTGGCATGGATCCTTTTGAGGCATTGTATGAGGGACCATGCAAAACACTAAGTTGTTGGACCAAGGTTGGAGAGGCGCATCTCCTAGGTCCCAAGCTTGTGCAGTAGACGTCAGAGGCTATCGATATCATCAGGCAGAAGATGTGCACAGCTCAGAGTCGGCAGAAGAGTTTTGCTGATCAACGGCGTCGCCCCTTGGAGTTCGATGTTGGGGACAGAGTGTATCTCAAGGTCTCACCTATGAAGGGCGTGGTTCGATTCGGAGTGAAGGGCAAGTTTGCCCCAGGATTCATAGGACCTTTTGAGATCACTAGGCGCGTTAGCGCCATGGCCTATTAGCTTGCCTTGCCATCTCAGTTGTCTGGAATCCACAACATTTTTCATGTCTCTATGTTAAGGAAGTGTGGGTCAGACGTAGTTCCTGTTATTGATTGGCAACTGTTGGAGGTTCGTGAGGACGCTTTTTACATTGAGAAGTCAGTTCGTATCCTTAATTGGAAGGAGCAGGTCCTCCAGACTAAGGTCATCCCCTTGGTGAAGGTTCAGTGGAGTCACAATTCTGCTGATGAGGCGTCTTGGGAGCGCAAGACTAAGATTCAAGAGCGCTATCCCCATCTCTTTGATGATCAATTATATACTGTATCTTGTATGCTATATCTAATTATTATATGATAAATGTCATATTTTCTCTTCCTAATGAGTTACGTCTAGTTGCAATGATAGTGTGAATTTCGAAGACGAAATTTTTATTTAGAGGGGAGAGCTATAAGACCCGTATCCTAGACTGTACCATTCCATAGGCTTTCGCGGTCTTCCCGGTCGAATTTCGGTAACCCTTAACCTGTATCCGACGTTTTCACTCGATCTTAGGCCGAGTCCTACATACCAAAGTCAGCTCAATCCGAAACTTATATCTTAGCGATCGCACCGTCGTCGCGGTTCCAACGCCGCGACTCGCGCACCAATCCGATACGCAGGCCATATGGGCCCGCGTTCATTCCGAAGAAATGCCGCACGTTGTGAATTCTAAGAGAATCTTTACAATCTATCCCATCAATCAATCAATCAATGTCAAGTACATATCATATCACAAGTACAAGTCAAGTACAAGCAACCCATCTCTCTCCCATTCCCAAAGCAACTCTCTCTCTCTCCACCCATCCCTTTCTTACAACTCCATCACTCCACCCATCACCCATCATCCCATCCCTTTCCACCCATCACTTCTCTCTCCCTCTCATTTTCTCTCTTCACTCCCAAGCAACAAAATATCACACGTCCAAGCCTTCCAAGAGCAATCCAAGTGTGGCCCACTTTTCCACTCTCTCATCTCTCATCTTAACCATTCATTTATCATCTACCTCCATCAAAATTGAAGGCAATGAGCATAGGAGTCCAAAGGATCAAGGAGGAGTGCAATAGGTGGGTGATTCACCGCTGATTTTGAATTTTAAGGGCCACTTGTTGTGGGACCTACTTGATGTATGCATGGTATAAGGGAGGGCCCAATAGTGGCAGGGTCCCTCCCCTTCACGTTTCTCTCTCTCTCTCTCTCTCTCTCTCTCTCTCTCTCTCTCTCTCTCTCTCTCTCTCTCTCGTGTATGGTGATGATGGTGTAGAGGTGTGTGGCCCACCTAGTGTGTGTGTGTGGCCACCACGAAGTATAGATTTTATCCATGCCATCCACCTTCGTGGGAGCCACCTGATGGATGTATTGGACGGAAGGAAGGAAAAACACAAATATCAGCTTGATCCAAACACATGGCCCACTGGACGTGAGGCCACTATGATGTAATATCCACACCGTCCGTGGGATCTGGACGGTGGGGCCTACTGCACGTGTGGCAGTCCACACCGTCCAGTCCACTGGACTCTGTTATGTATAATATATATATATATATATATATATATATATATATATATATATATATAATATTATATAATATAAATAGGGAGAGAGGATTGGAGTGGGTGGCCCACCATGTGGGACCCACCCTGGTGCATGTAATGTATATATACTTCGTCCATCCATTTGATCCAGACCGTCTAGAGGTCTGGATGTGGACGTGATCCACCAGATGATGTGCATGTTTTATATGGGCCAGCTAGCAGGTGTGGGGCCCTACCTTGATGTATATTTTGTATTTGCACCGTCCATTTGGACGATTCCATGTGAGCCCTGACCAGACATCTAGACCGTCCATTCATGTGGGGCGTACCATGATGGATGCATCAGGACCGTCGGCTGACACTCCCAACCTCCCACACGTGTGTGTGTGTGATATATGTTATATTATAATTTAATATTTTATATTAAATGAGGGGCCACTCCCACGTGGGACCCACCTTTAATATGGTATTTGCACCGTCCAGATGGATCTGGACGGTGAGGATAAGCTGCATTCTGCCATTGCACAGATATATAAAATATAATATTATATTATATAATATATATTATAAAATGGTATTGCATTGGTGGGCCACTACGTGGACCGCACCATGATGAATGGTTCTTTCTGCACCGTCCAATTGCTGGACGGTGCAGCGGATATGATATCCAGACCGTCCATCCAATGGACACGGTCGTGGATCCCCACCCTTGATGCATGTGTTTCATCCAAACCATCCATGCATTGGTGAGCTCATCCTTGGGCTTGAGACCAAAAATAAGACAAATCTTATATCAAGTGGACCACACTACAGAAGACAGTGGAGTTGAACGTCTACCATTAAAACCCCTTTGGGTTACAGCAGCCTTGAATCAATATGATATTTGTTTTTCCTCCCTGTTTAGGTTTCTGTGACCTTATTAACAGTATGGATGGGAAATAAATACTATGGTGGGCCCTCCGGAATTTAATAGTGGAAATCATCATCACCACTGTTAAGTGTGGTATGGTCCAGATGATCCTTTGGATATGATTCATTTTTTTAAATAATGCTATAAAATGATATCTAATCAATAGGTGAATGGTGTGGCTGGTTTGGGCCCATTTGTACTGGCCCATTTGATTCTGCCCCCTTTGAATTGGCCCTTTTGATTCGGCCCATTTGAATCGGACCAATTGATTCGGCCCATTTGTACTGCCCAATTGATTCAGCCCATTTGTACCAGCCTAATTGATTCGGCCCCCTTTGATTGGCTCATTTGATGCAATTAAGGCTCATGATGATGTACATTAGGCCCTGGTGCGAGGCCATGGGCCCACTGTATGTTTGGCCCTATATGGGCCACTCCTTGGGAGCAATGTTGGTTAAAGGTCCACATTGATGGGTAATGATGGTTGGACGTCCACATTGTGACCTTCCCTTAGGCTTTGTTAGGCCAATCGTCATCATTCTCTAGTGGGTTAACCCAAACGCTTAGGCCCCATTGATTTTAATTGATCTATTATCGGTCGTCCATTTATGGACCCCGCCTTACATCAAGGATGATTATCAATGCTGATTATCGCTGACGATTGTCGATACCGACTACCATTGCTGATTATGAGTTTGTGACAGTATAGCATCATGATACATGTTCATTCGCATCATTTGTATGTTTGTTATGAGATGTGACTGGCCATTGTATATGCCATAGTGCAAGTGATTTATGGGACTCTCTGATAAGCGGAGTTATCCCACATGAGCGCACGGTATACGCAAGATTGATGCATGATTGGACTGCATGACTCATGCACTTTGCATTTGTGTGATTGTGATTACTGTATGCTCTAGTGACATCAGGGCCATAGCCTCCACAGACACATCGTGGATGGCCGAATTGAATACTGAAAATACTGTTTCTAGCATCGGGGTGTCATAGATGTCCCTGGGTGAAAATTCTTAAACCCGATGGTACCAAAGGATGACTTCAACATCGAGACCGAGTGGATACATGAGCGCGCGAGTGCCGTATACCAGTAGGTCGCGTCTCCCACTATGTCATGATCTGTTGGAAAGGGGTGTGACCTTACCCGCCTGAGTGAGGGGGCAATTTCTAGGTTGAGTTTGACAAACTTGAGGAATAGGTCCGCTATCGACGAGTCGGGCCCGATATTGGCAGGCAGATAGTGAGGTCTTTTCCACTCACCCAGTTGTGCATTTGGATAGGGGTGGCAAGCTGGCGTAGAGTGTACTATACCCCGATGATTATCAAGAATGAGAACTGTACTGATATTTGATGAGTTGTATTGATATGTGGATTTGGATGAGGATTGGCATGCTTGATTTGCATCTCACATCACATGGTCTTAATATGCCCGATAGCATTCATATCTTGCACCGCATGGCCTTGGTACGGCCTATTGCATTCATGTACTCACCAGCATAATTCTGCATTACTCTAACATTGCATTCTGAGCACGTTCAGATTATGCACACACTTAGACCATCCTCTAAGCTTTCTATAAGCTTATGCACGATTGATGCGTGCAGGTGACGTCAGGACGCAGCTGTAGCTTTGCCGCAGTAAGAGCATGCAGTCGAGCTTCAGGAGTTTCCATTATTATCATTATCTTGTATTTTCTTTTATATGCTTTGTACTAAAAGTTTTTTATTATAATGGATTTTGTGATGGTGTTCTTGTGGCTATTGTTCTTGGGTTGTGCTTATACTAAATCAAAATTATGTTTGAAATCCTCCTTGTAGGATCCTAGGATCGGAACCTGGTATATCGGTGCCGGAAGCCAAAAATGGGGTACTATGGAGGCTATCGGCGCCGAATTCAGCGATCAGAAATTTTGTGACCCTGGTTTCCGAGTTGGGGCGTGACAACAGTGGAATTACAAAGCTAAATAAATAAAATATCTTCGCATTCTTTCGGTACGGTCTTCTATAGGGAGATGGTCCTCTAAGTCTTTAAATCTGTACATCACCTGCATAATATATACGGTTGGGAGAGGGTCAATGCCCTACTTATAGTGAAGGTTATCCTTTAAGATTAACAGTAGTTCAAGAGATTCATAAAAGCAAGATAAATGTTATGATATGTCAAGTATTCCACACTACAAGAGGTATCAATGCACAAGCAATATATATGAGATGCATGCCTGGCAAAGTATATGCGGTGTATCACTTTTAGCGATCGGCACAATGTGAATTACGATTAAAGTTATCCGACTCGACCCTCATCCCATATTATGGATATTCGCCGGCGTGTCTAACATTTAACATGGTTTTACGCGGTTGTCCCAAAACGAACACCACACATGACCAAGTGAATCTCGCAACTCGGAATGGAGCGAATAAAACGACAACCAACCCCCCAAAACTGGAAAAGGAGCGACTAAGCGACGTCCAGTTCCCCAAGAAAAATCAGAAAAGAAGCGACTAAGCGACATCCAGTTTGCCAAAAACAGAAAAAGCAGCGACTAAGCGACATCCAGTTCCCCAAAACTGATGTGTCACGTATATAGAACGATTTACATACACCAGTTGTTGCACTCTCACCCGAAAACATGGAATTACGTGTCGCCCCAGGGCCGCCACCGAAAGCGCATTACGTCTACGATATTTAATTGATCGCTAAATGAGGGATTTCCAACATAGTACTTGCATCAAGAGAATATAAGATGAATCGTAAAGGATATAACCTGAATCATGAATAACATGAACTGAATCATGGAGGTTTTGGAATAGTAAGACACATGCTCAAGCCTTAAAGATAGACGGCACGAGGCCAACATAATAAAAAGAAGAGTGACAATGGTCAACTCAACGAAAGAAGAGTAGCAATGGCTAACTCAATAGATAGAGGAGTGGTAAGGGCCAACTCAATAATAAGAAGAGTGACAAGGGCCAGCTCAATAAATTTGATAAGGCAGGGCAAGGCTTACATCCATGGCCTCACATAAATTCAGAGAAATCACTTGTATTTGGCATTATGCCATAATCCCAAAGGGCCAATAGTTGTAAGGATATTAACCAAATCAATTGATAGGATAATTCCCAGAAAATATAAAAATGAAAGGCGAAATAATTCATATCATTAAAGGCATGAAAATGTAGGATGATTCATATCGTAAAAAGCACGAAAGAGGCCAATAATTGATGGTGAAACATATAATAGCATGGAAGATTCAAAGTGATGTGTAAAATGCCTGATAAAATACATGTAAAGGCAAGATCGAATTCATGAAGACAAGAAAAGGCGGGATAAAATTATCAACTTAAATTAGCGTAAGCCTAAAGGATAAAATCCTCACCTTTAAAGTCAAATTGTCCTCATCCGAGGTTAGGTGTTCCTGCATACTCCTTCACTTTCAATCTTATCATATCTACAAGGTTTACAAGGTTAGTATTAAATCTAGGGTTATGTTTATGGCCTAGATATAGGGCTTAATTAATTCCTATTCCAGAAAAACTTGAATCAAGACATTAGATATTACACACTTTACCTAAACCAGGCCCTGACTCAACCCTAGGACTCGGTGAGTCGACTCATCGCACCATCTCTCTCGCTTTCTTTCTTCCCTTTCCCTTTTCTTTCTTTTTTTCTTCTTCTTCCTTTTCTTGCTGCCTACTGGATGCTGCTCACACTCTCTCTCTCTCTTGTTGTACCTATGCACAACAAGGTGCAGGGTTTTTATACAAGTCCCAATTATCCAGAATATTCTAACGTAAATTGTATGCGGAAGAGGTTTTACGCTAACAGGTTGCGAAAGACGTGCATAAAGTCTGTTTTATACAACCTTCCTCTTCTTTCCTCCTTTCTTTTCTGTCAAGATTAGGGTCATTCCGAATGGGGTCCACAATCGAAAGATCGTGGTTGCATTCTTGGGTGTAAGAACGTCCCTGATCAGGTGGTGGCCCTGCATCAGATCCTTGATTTGCGGTGGTTTTGTTTGGAAAGACCAGGAAGTCATAATCTCTTCGAAACCTTTCTTCCTACTCTGCCATCGTGGAAGGGTTCGGATTCCCCCTCTTTGTGGTATGGATGGTTCAGATCTAGTGCCATGATCCACATTTGGCTGTCTTACGTAGTGGAAGTTTGAAGTGCGAACGGATTGTCGCAGTTTGGGTGAGCGTCCGGCCAATCCGGAAATCCTTAGCGTGACCGGATTTTCTCCAGCCTTTCTAGAATCTCTAGGATGGTTGGTTTTACCTCCCCTGAGATTTGAATGGCTAAGATCGAAGGGATCTTCCTTAATTAGAAGTTCCAACTGAGTTCTCTCTATATATCCCGTTTTTATCGTTCGCTATTGCACCAAGCAGAATTAGTATATTTTCCGTCTAATTTTCATCATTAGGTGGGGTCCACTGGTAATCTTTCAGGAAATCCGATCCGTTCACCGATTTCATCTCGTTGTGTGGCCTCATGGCCCCAAGTTTGGAGTAGGTCCAAGCTCTAGGTGGGCCACGCCATCAGCCCACGTGGGGACTACATTTGTTTAACGTGGAAAATCAGTTATGTGCATTGCACGTGAGATTTTAGGTTTGAGTGGGGCGAAAGTGGGGTCTACTGTGATGTTTGGTGAGCAATCCACTCCGTTCACCAGGGCTGCAGGGTTATTTTATCCTATGGGCTCAAAGATGAATCAGATCTGAGCCTTGAGTGGCCCACATGTTGCAAAACATTCAAGTAAAACCCACACTAAAAATTCGCATCCAACGTTGGCAGTGTAATAAGAGGATTTATAATTACAAACTTACCCTTCTCCTTTGTTATGACTTCTGCCATTCGTATCTTCTTACTACACCGTGCAAATGAAATGAAAATTTCACCAATGCTTGTTATTTTTTACGCTCTTTCTAACGCCTAAGTTTGAGCCTTGATTGCCTATAAATGACTTGTATATCTTTTTAACGGACTATACCGCCCCAAGGTATAAAAATGATGTTTTATACATCTAATAGGGAAGTTAGCCGGTAGTCTTAGCATACACCTTCAGATTTTCGAAATGACCGATTTATCATAATATTCGAGTGCCCCGTTTGGCAGATCCAAACATGATGGATGGTTAGATGACATGCTCAAATTATGAAGACTTGATGGTTGGTACTCTACCGTTGTATATAGGTATATGTACGATCAGTTTTGTAAACAGAAAAACGTAAAGTGGATTTCTAGAGTGATTAGGGTATAGGTCGATGGCAATTTCGTAATTATTGTTGATTTATGAGTTTTGTGAAATTTAATAATTCTACGTGAGGTTCTACGTGGTTGTATGTACTTATCTAAACAATTCTTATAAAATGACTTACACCTAAATCATTATGGATGAAAAGTTATTTACCAATTTCATTTAAGGGAAGGTATATATGTCAAATCACTTGGTGGGTGGTCTTGTCTTAAAACCAATGGTCAGATGGCCTGATCTATAAATGAAGATTATTCCTAACGGTCAAATTTATGTTGGAGAAAGGATATAAGGTTAGGATGAGTAGATTAGTATTGTACATATGTACATAATAAGAATTAAATTTTATGGTAACACTTAAGGACTTTTAATACTCGGGTATTGAAAAGTTTAGAGTGTTACACTAGTAGTTAGTGTCTCACCAGGTGTACCAAAAACTGTTAGTGTTTTGTACAACTTGTGTATATTAAATATTTATGGCAACCAAGTAGTTTATAATCCTAAAGGGCTTGCCAAAAACTATTACGTTGCTCTATTTTCGACTGTATGTGGGCGGGTGTGCCGAAATTAAAATTACGACTCAATTCAAACCGAACAACTATAACCCCAAGTGCTAAGATAGGCAGACACGTAGTGTATAACCAATATCTGATGAGATCGGTCGCCTATTCATCCACTAGCTCAATGTGTAAATAAGTTCAGACGATATTCAGAAGATGGGGTTCGTCCTTTGAAGATGGGTTGTACCTTTGCCTTCCATATGAACGAACTTTTCAATACAGATAAAGTGAAATGAGAAAAATGATTCTTACAGTCAGTCGTGAATAAGAGCTGCAAAACACTTTTCAAATAAATAATTGAATCTAACGTGCGAGCATAGAATCAAATTATAGCTAAAACTACTAGCTACTCGATTATCACTATAGATTATACTAAGGAATGTAAACAATAAGGTGAAACTAAAAGATTACACTAATAAATGTAATTGGCTGGAAAAGTAAAGTGTAGTAAAGTATTACACTATGGACAGTAAATTGAGTAGTAATTGAAAAGATAATTAAAAGATAATGTTTGGTTTGATTGGGTTGGTACAGACGATTTTTTTTATTTTTTTTATGTCATTCCTCTACTATTTATAACTTTAATATGGTTATCTGAATCATTCCCATGTTCTGACGGTTGCTATAACCGTTTGGTACTACTACCTTCTGCATGTTTCCCACGTTCTAAAAGTTGCTGGCAATTGATTCAACATTACTTGGCTTTTTGGATGCTTTCCACATTCTAACAGTTGTTGTAACCACTCCAAGCCTTCTTATTGACTCAATCACGCACATTCTGCTCGGTCGCTCGATCGAGTTCCCTGGATGACCATCTTCCACTTGATTGAGCTCCTAGATGACCATCGACCATTTGGTTTGCTTTTTGGATGACTATCAAGCGCTTGATTGATCTCTTAGATGGCCATCAATCTCTTAATTGATCCCATAGATGACTATCAGATGCTTGTTCGAGATCTTGGATGACCATTGACCGCTTGCTTAATCTCTTGTATGGCTATTGGCCGCTCTGTTGATTGCTCAGTATTCTTTTAAAATCCTGCCAAATACTTCTTGTCTTATTATTATGTTAGTTGTGATTCGTAAAAAGTATTCCTTCATCTTTGGAGATCTTTAGCCTACAATATATTTTCATTGTTATAATACTTGTACTTTCTAATTAAATATTTTAAGACCAGTCATTAAGGTAAAACAATTTTTACAATACCAGCACCATTAGAATCACCAAAGAAAAAGCTATGAGTTTCTGTTCACTGCACATGAATCAAATACCTTAATACATATGTATATTATTCTTTACATATTTAAAACGATTTACCGAACTGAAGAAGAAAAAAAACAAGAAAAAGTAAGAGCCAGTGCGGCTTGGGTTTGTCCGGGGTCTCATGACCTAACCGGCTCTGCCTATTTTCGACATCTTAGATTCATGAAATCTAAAAGCAAGGATCGTCTGACGGGAAACTCTAATCATTTACACGTGCGAATGGTTTCCACACGTGTGAAGCGAGTGTCGAAAGTATCATACTCTCCCGAGTTGAATTAGCATTTACGTGTTGTGATACTACGGAAAAGGAGGTAGATCTTACTGGTGCACGCATCCACCATGCATATAGTGCACGCGCGGTAATCCAGAACGGTCCAAAATCTGGCATCTCCCTTCCACGTTGAAGAAGCAAAACTCACTAATGGGACGATCATAGCCTTCCAATCAGTGAACATTTAGCCCTATTGAATCTGGACGGTTCACTCTTTTCTTTTTGACTTTTAAATTACCACCAATTGATGGGACCACCCACTTCAATATGGAGCGCTCAACATTTTCTTCTCATTTTACAGTTGCTTAGTATCCGTTGATCAGTCAGGATCCATCCTCTAGAATGATCTTTTTGCTATGACCTATCCAAAGTGGACCACGATTCAGGCGGTCTGGATGAACTGCTGTGCCACTGCGTGTACGATATATACTTATTTCTCATACAAACCGTTAGGGTTGCACACGGTTCGGTTTGGTCCAGTTTCGGGTTGAAACCGGAACCGAACCGTTCCTTACGGTTCTAGGATTTTCGGAACCGGAACCGGACCATTAGCACCCTAGAACCGAACCGGAATCGGACCGTGAAAACTAGTTCGGTTCCGAATCGGTTTCATGGTTTTGGGCTTTTTATAATCCAGCCCAATTGCATGTTCTATTTTATAATTTAGCCCATGTCCATTCGCATTATGATCCATTTGATGAATGGTTTAAATATTATATATGGTGTGAAAAAATATATTTATGAAAACAATCAAATGGTGCATTGTAAATCATAAATCATGAGTTAAATATACAACTAAAATATATTGTAAACTCACAGTTATAGATTCGGTTCTACGGTTCGATTCCATGTTCAGTTCCATGGATCGAATCCGTGGTTCGGATTCACAGTTCTGATCCACAGTTCGGATCGGTTCTACATAACCCCAAACTAGAACTGAACCGAACTAAACGGTTTTTTAATTTTTGGAACTGAAACCAGAACCGATGCACTCTAGAACCGGACCAAACTGGACCGTTTGGTCGGTTCCGGTCTGGTTCCACGGTTCTACCAGTTCAATGTGCACCCCTACAAACCGTCCTTAGCTAATACACCATGACTTCTTTTTGGAGGGGTTTTGATAGTGTACGGTGCTACCGTAACCTACAGGTTTCCACCGTCCAATTGCAGCTTAAATGATTATCTGAACTGTTCATTTCTGGACCCTAAGATACCAATGGATGCGGATTGCCTGCATAAGGTTTCCGCAGGAAGTTCGTGTGTTGGGCAGCTTGGTGGAGCCCTCTGTGATGTTTTCGAGTAATCCACCCGGTCCATCCATTTTTACAGCTCATTTTAAGATATGAGACAGAAAAGGTAAGGCGGATCCAAAACTCAAGTGGGCCACAAGAGAGGAAGCAGTGGGATTGAATGACCACAATTGAAACATTAGAATGGCCACAAAAGATTTGTATCATGTTAAGTTGTTGGCTGTTTCAGTTCATCCCCGCGGGAATGACCTTATAAACGGTTTGGATGGCATATAAAGATGGTCCCAAGAGTATTTCAACCGTCGGCATTTCTTTCTCCACTTTTTTCCTTTGGTGTGGCGTCCTTGATTTTCGGATACACCTCTTTTTTGTTTCATATTCTAAGATGAGCTTAAAAAACGGATGAATGGGTTTGATTTATCACACACATAACGGTGGGCCCAACCTCAACGTCCCAGCCAGCCCAGGCCATCCTAAGAATCATTTGTTGAACGGCTGACTGTGTATGAAGATGAATAATCAATGGCTTATAAAAATTAGGATAATCATGAAGCATGAGAGTAAGATAATGGGAAAAGAACATGGACGGTTCAGATCATTCTAATGACAAGATCCACGGTTGGAAACCTGCGACTGTACTCAAGCCAAGGCAAGCAGCTGTGGGCAATTTCGGTAATTTCCCAAAATGCAAAGGTGTTTTTTTTCTTTTTTTTCTGCTCTCATTCCATTGCTTCAAGCAATTAGGTTGCTTCAACGTTAACGAGAAGAACAAACAAAGATAAGCAGAAACTGTTTCTTTGGCTTCCACGCAAGGCTTTAACAGAAAGGAAGGGTTAGCAGACTGCCATAGCACAAAAATAACCTTACGCCTTCAACATAATTACAGGAATGCCACCAATCATTTTGATACTCCCGGCTGTTATGTACATATGAAGTGGACCATGTCATCAACGATGAGAAATCTCTGTTTCCCAGAGGATCCGGACTCGATCGATCGATCTGAACTGTCTATTAAGTCCGGAACATGATTTATTGGATACCATGCAAAACTGACACTAATTGAATGATCCAATCTATCTGTGATATCTCTGGACACGGATTTCTTGATAAAGACTTTGGCATGAACTTCCTACAACAGGAAGCTACGTAGCCCACCATGATTTTTTTGAGAAATCCATCCCTTTTGTTCGTTTTTCCAGATCATTTTAGGAGATGGAACAAAACTGACCCAAATCCAAAACTCAATTGGCCTGCACGACATTTACAGTCAACTGTTAAAACATGTGTGAGACCATAGAAGTTTTGAATCAGGCAAATTTTTGTGTTTATAGTTCATCCTAGTAGGAATGACCTTATGAATGGTATGAATGCTGTATAAACATCATGATGAACCCTAGGAAGGATTAAACGCTAGGAATTTACCTATACACGTTTTTCTAACGTACAGCCTACTTGAGTTTTGGATTTGGATCAAATTAAGGCCCATTTACTAACATGATCTTCTAAAACTGATGAACTTGGTGGATTTCCTAAAAAGATCATGGTGGGGCCCACCTAGCTTCCCGTCGCAGGAGTTCCCTGCCCAATTTCTAGCTATTCTTTTTGTTGAGCGGCATGTGATTTGGTTAAGATGGTTTAACAAAAGCGTCTCTTTACAATCAAAAGAAATCTATGGTGGGACCCAAAAGATAGGTTGATCAAATTGTAGATTGGACCTATTTTGTGAAATTGATCTGAGCTGTCCATATTAAAGGAAAATGATCATAGGGTTATGATTATCAAATTGGTGTAATATTTTCATGGTAGCACATGAAATTGATATTCTTCCTAATGGATGGTCTAGATCACTCGACTAGATTACCCAAGTGTCTATATCAATAGAGTAGATAGTAGGAGAGGGCATTTAAGTAATTTATTAAATGAGAATGGTCTATATAAGTTTCCAACGTTAGATAGATACAGCTAGAGAAGTGTATACGAAATTTTAAATCAGTGCATTTAATCAAAAGAAGCGAGAAAAATCATGGCGAGGGTAAAGAAATCGGCTGTCTTGGTTGGGTGCAACTACGCAAATACCCGAAATGAGCTGCATGGGTGCATAAACGACGTGCTAGCAATGCAGGCCACACTCATAGACCGCTTTGGCTTTGAGACGGACGATATTAAGCTCTTGACCGACGCACCTGGCTCGCGGATCATGCCTACGGGGACGAATATCAAGAAAGTGCTTGGTCAGATGATCGATGGAGCTGGGCCAGGAGATATCTTGTTCTTTCATTACAGTGGGCACGGGACGCTGATTCCATCACATGGGCATGGGCCCAACAAGAAGGATGAAGCGATTGTTCCTTGCGATTTCAATCTTATTACAGGTAGGATGAAGGAGAAGTGAGAAATGTTCAGAGAGATGGTGTATAGTCGGCCTTCCACCGTCCATTCCTAGATGATCTCAAGATGGTGTTATATTGTCAATGAGAGACAGTGCACTTGATATCCATTCGGGAATATACGGCGGGTGATCGAGTATACATAGAATGATGGTGTATACCTCTCTCTCTCTCTTTCTCCATGTTTCAGAGTTCTAGATTATTGAGCCAATGCTCCCACCGTTGATTGGTTGTCCCATAATCTCCGTAATTTTAAGAGCACAGCCGTTCGATCGGTTAGTGGCCAATTCGCCATTGAACGTGGACCGTCGCTAAACTTCTGTTTTTCGGGCACTGATCAACGGGTCGAGATCTTCAAATATCGAAATTTCTGGGACATCAATTATCGGTAATTGGACCATTGGATAAACGGTCAGGATGAAAGATCCGCCGGCCCGCATGTACGGACCTACACGTCCCTAAAAAGGGAGCTGGATTGCGTGATGACACCAGCACCACGTAGTTACGTGGTGTCAGGACTCCTTGGAGCCCACCGTGATGTATGTGTTTTATCCACTCCGTCCATCTGTTTTTTCAGCTCGTTTTAGGGGATGGGCTCAGAAGGGAAGCATCTTTAAAGCTCAAGTAAACTACACCACAGGAAAACTATAGGGATTGAAATCCTGCCGTTGAAAACTTCTTAGGTCCAGAAAAGTTTTGGATTAAGCTGATATTGGTGTCCCCTTCATCCAGATCTGTCTGACCTTAAGAGCAGTTCGGGAACATAAAATAAACGGATATGAAAAAACGGATGGATGGAGTGGATCCAACATATACATCACGGTGGGCCCCACAGAATCCTCAAATCGAATCACGCTATCACCCCGCAATGCGCGTCCAGACTCGAGAGGATGCGTGCGTAACACCACGCGTACGTTAGACTTACCCTTGATAAATTTATTTTTATAAAAAAAAAACACTGCAACCATCGCCCAAACGCGCGTAGTCAGCTCGTGTACACCCATTTATGTGCCGTCATAGCACATAGCCCAAGATCCACTCCACTCAACAGACCGTGCTGGGTGGAGCCCACTGAGATGCTTGTAAGAAATCTGCCCTGTTCATCCGTTTACTGAGCTCGTTTCAGAAAATTAGACCAAAAACAAGGTGGATCCAAAATCAACTAGGCCACATGAGAGGAAACAGCGGAGATTCAGTGAGCACCGTTGAAACAAACTTATGTCCAAAGATTTATACCAGGATTTTTTTTTCTTTTTTCTTTTTCTTTTTTGTGTTATCACTTCATCCAAGTGGGATTTTCCTTATAAACGGCTTGGATGGCATAAAAACGTCAAGGTGGAGCCTAGGAAGGTTTCAACAGTAGAAATTTCTTTCTCCAATTTTCCTTCTCATGTGACCCACTTGAGTTTTGGATCCACCTCATTTTTTACCATATCTTTTAAATCTCAAAAAAAATGGATGGACGGTATAGATTGCTTATAAACATCACAGTGGCCCCACCCAGCATCCTTGCATAGGAACTTCCTGTATGTCCATGTTCCATCCCAGGGTAATTTTTTAGTATAGATCCGACGTACCATTCACTTTTTTTCAATTGATTCGAAAAAATTTTAAATCAAGTAGACCTCTATTCATACAGACAAACTCAAAAAGACGAAAATACCTATGCTTTTTCGAACTGTTTTACCCTAACAATTATGAGTATTTTCATCAAAATTTCTACTTCCGTATCCTAAAAATTCACTTTAGTGAAATAAGATTTTGGACAGTGAAAAAAAAAAAAGGCATAGTTCAGACTCACATACAATGCTAACTTTTTCATGGAAAAATTACCCAAGTGCTCTGCCCACTAGCCAGGTGACCCACAGTTTACAATGAAATCCCAATTCAAATTTTTTTTACCCATCCAATATCGTAGCCCACCTCCTTAATGGCTTAGATTTATTTTTGGAAGACAACATCTACAAGGTCCGATCCACATGATGGACGGACTAGATATTTCAATTATCAGCCACGCGATTGTACATATGGTAGAGTGTGTAGATGAAGTTCCATCTACACGCGTGAGGTTAGCAAATCCGCAACTAACTTAACTAACGCTAACCGTAATCCCCTTTCAGACATTGACTTCCGGCATCTAGTCAACCGATTGCCGAAGGGAGCAAGCTTCACCATCTTCTCCGACTCATGTCACAGTGGCGGCCTCATCGACAAAGAGAAAGAGCAGATCGGACCCCATGTCCATGATCATGGGCCCCACACTAACAGCGGGTCCCACCACCGTCCGAAAACCATTCCCTTCGATTCGATCCTCAATCACCTGACCAAAATCTCCGGCATTCAGTCCTCCGACGTCGGCGCGCACTTATCGGAAGTCTTCGGAAGCGACGCGAGTGCGAAATTCCGGTCACACAGCTTGCAATCGGGCACGTCTAATCGGGTAGGGCCCGATGATGGGATCCTGATCAGCGGCTGTCAGACGAACGAGACGTCGGCGGATATGGATCCGAACGACGATGGATCGAAGGCGTACGGCGCATTCAGTAACGCTGTCCAGACGGTGTTGGAGGACCACAAAGGGGTGATTAGCAATAGGGAGTTGGTTACACGTGTGAGGGAAGTGTTGCACGTGCAAGGGTTCAAGCAGCACCCATGCCTTTACTGCAGTGACCAGAATGCGGATGCGACTTTCCTGCGGCAATCCACAAGCTCGAGCGTGTAGGGTTGGTTAGCACGTGTGGTCCTTGAACCCATGGAATCTTCTGCAAATCATTACAAAGCACTTCTACAAGATGTTCTATGTAAATAAAGATAATGGAATTTGGAAGTTTTCCTATTAATCATCTGCGGAGCAGATTAGGTGTTATCCTTATTACGTGGGGCCCACTTGATGAATGTGATTTTATATCCACACCGTTAATCTGTTTTTTTAGCTTATTTTTGGACATAATCACAAAATTTAAGCAGATCCAAATCTCAGGTGTGCCATACCATTGGAAATAGTGGTGAAGGACCATTAAAAACTTTGTGTGGGCCAAAAAAGGTTTTGTATAAAGCTTAGATTTGTTTTTTTGGTTTTCGTGACCTTATCAACAGGATGGATGGATAATAAACATTACCGAAACATTACGGTGAGGCTTAGGAATTTTTTAACGGTGGGACGTTCATTCACCACTTTTTAATATGGTGTGGTCCATATGATATTTGGATCTGCTTCAAAATAACAAAATAAACTAAAATTACCTAGAAAAACAGATGGACGGCATGGATTAAGAATACATATGTCAAGGTAGGCCCCATGGTAAGGGCCGCATCTTCGTGGGTGATTCCCGGCCGGCCTAATCCGCTCCCGTGAATTTATGTCTCCACGTGTCGTACCCGTTGATTTTTTGCTGACATTAACAAATAGACATGCAACCAGACTATGTTAGAACGCAAGACCTGGTGAAGGGGCGAAACGCAGCCCATTCCACCAACCAAACAAAATAGTGAAGGTTTAAATACGCCTTATATAAGTTGCTATGATTAAATGAGTAACCCGGTAGATCCTTATTGACTTTATCTGAACGCTAATTACTCACACATTTATTAGAAGGGATGTTGACATTTTGTCACTTTTCAAAGGTCCAATCAATACGTTTTTTCAGAAAGATTTTTTATTTTTTTATTTTTTTATTTTTTTATTTTTTTTTTAGCCAATAATCATTCCCCGTGCAAAAGAATAAGCTGATCTATGGAAGAAATTTTATAAAGAATTACTTAATTAATATAAAATTTTCATCATGATATTTTTTTTCAAAACCACATTCAAAAATTTAACTCATTAATCTATATTATTATTATTTCACTAACTTTACGATGACTATTTAGGTGGGCATGTGAGCAATGTTATATTTAATGTCTTAAATTTAATCAGATTTTGTATAGATTTTCTGTGCAATTGCGAAAGTGTGGGATTTATTTACCATTTTGTTTATGATTCTTTTCGATTTTGTTTGGAATTCTTCCTAAAATTATATATATATATATATATATATATATATATATATATATATATATATATATATATATATATATATGTGTGTGTGTAAACGGAATTGGAATGTATTTTAAGGGGATTATAAGGCATTCTAAGGTTTCTAAAAAGATTCTAGGGTTTCGAGTGATGGAGAAAATGTGAGGTTTGAGGATTGCTCAAGCCGAATAAGTCATCTATCTTTCTATTATGTGCTTTCATAATGGAATTTATGTCACTTTGTGTTGTGATTTTTTCCCGAAAGGATTTTCCATGTTAAATCTTTGTGTACTCTTGTGTTTGCTTGGTGCTCTATGATTGTTATCCTAGATCCATCTCTATGTGATTCCGCAGCACAAATTCATCAAGTAGTATTAAAGCTATCGTTGGGGCACAGGTCTGAATCTGCAGGATTAGCAATAATGGGAAACACCAAGTTTGATATTAAGAAGTACTCGAGTAAAAATAATTTCGAGTTATGGAATATTAAAATGATTAGTCTATTAATTAAGAAAGGCGAAGTTAAGGTTTTTGAGGAGCGAAAATCGACTATGAAAGATGATGAATAGGAGACTCTTGATAGTAATACTTTAGCTTCCATCCGTTTATGTCTTACGAATGAGGTTCTCTATAATGTTTTAAGGAAAAAAATGACGGCTAAGTTATGGGCGAAGTTAGAGGATATATATGCAAAAAAAACTCTTCTGAAAATCGCCTACACTTGAAGCTACATTGGTATAACTTTAAGATGGCAGAGAGTGGAAATATGGAGGCCCACATTAGCAACTTTAGTAAATTGGTTTGCAAATTGCTGGATATGGAGGAAGTGATCAAAGATGAGGAGCAAGCATGTATGTTGTTGAATTCTCTTCCGACATCGTATGAGTCATTCAAGGTCGCGATATGCACCACAAATAAAAACCGAGTGTTGACACTGTTATCTCAACCCTTCAAGGAAAGGCCATGGGAAAGCTAAACGGCGACATGGGGACATCTTCCGGTGCACTGTTTATAAGAGGCAAGAATTCTAAGCAAGGTACAGGATCTTCAAGACCTAGATTCAAATCCATGGGCAAAGGTAAAGGAAAACTAAAGTGCTGGAACTATGAGATGACTGATCACATGAAGAAGGATTGTACCAATCTTAAAGCGAAGAAAGAAAATTCAGATGCTTCTTCCAAGGAGGCAATGTTGTCACATCTGATGAAGAGACAAGTGGTGGTGATGTACTGTCTGTGTCCATAATCAAACACTTGCACAACAATCATGGAGATGAGTGGATCCTCAACACAGGAGCGTCATATCACATGACTCCTCATCGGAGTTGGTTCACCAATTACAAGGAATGCGATGGTGGATAGGTCTTTATGGGCAATGACAATGCCTGTAATGTTGTGGCAATTAGTATTGTGAGCATCAAGATATTTGATGGGATAGAGCGTACCTTAACTAATGTCAGGCATGTTCCTGATATGAAGAAAAGTCTGATTTTTCTCGGTGCACTCGAGACTAGAGGGTGCGAATTCACTATAATTGATGGTGTCCTTAAGGTTTCAAAAGGGGCAATCGTGATCATGAGAGCGCAAAAGTATGAAAATCTTTACATGTTGATCGAGAGTACTTTAGCAGGTGGAGCGGCAACAACTATTTCAGATTTCAGGTCTCAACGTATGTGGCATGCTCGTCTGAAACACATGAGCTAGTGGGATATGAAGGTAATATCTAATCGTCGTTTCATTCTAGCTTTTAAAATTTTTGATTTAGATATATGCGAGCATTAGATATATGATAAACAATCTAAATTATCTTTTAAAATTGGAAAACATGTATGTAAGGGAGTGGTTAATTATGTGCACTCTGACGTATGAGGGCTATCACCAGATGTTTCCATTAGGGAGTCATCATGGTTTGTTTCATTCATTGACAACTACTCTAGGAAATTTTGGGTTTACTTTATGAAACGTAAATCTGAAGTTTTTACCATATTTAAACAATGGAAGGTAATAGTAAAAAAACACTCAGGGCAAAAATAAAGGTTTTAAGGACTGACAATGGTGGAGAATTCACTTTCACTAAGTTTAATGAATATCGCGAGGATGAAGGGATCATTAGGCATAACACAGTGTGCCACACGCTCGAACAAAACTGTGTGGCTGATCGAATGAATCAGACTCTCTTGGAGAGGGCCCGATGCATGTTAAGTAATGCTGCATTGGGTAAGGACCTATGGACAGAGGCCATAAACACGGCCTGCTATTTGGTGAACCGGTCTCCTTCTACGGCAATTGAATGTAAGATACCAGAGGAAGTATAGAGTGGTCATAAGCTGGACTACTCAGATTTGCACATATTTGGTTGTGAAACTTACTATCATATACCGTTAGTTGAGAGAGATAAGTTAGACCATAAAGCCAAAAAGTACATTTTTTAGCTATAGTATTGGTGTAAAAGGTTTCAGGTTATTCGACAAGGTCACACACAAGATCATCACTAGCTGTGACATCAAAATCGATGAAAGATCTCTATTCCGTAAGAATGATCAGGATGAGCAAGAGGAACCTAAAAGGTTAATCGTGGATGTCCAGATTGATACAAATGATACTCAGGCAGAGACAGATGTGCAGACAAAGGTACGGGATCAGGTGGAGCAGCCACCTGTGAGAAGAAACCCACCGCGTGACTGCAAGTTACTGACAAGATACAGGGATGATTCTAATATTGCATATGCCTTTGTTACAGATGAGTGGGACCCGTCTACTATTCAGGAGGCTCTCAGTGAGCCTGATGCAGAAAAGTGGAAGGTGGCTATAGACGATGAGATGGACTTGCATAAAAATCACACATGAGAGCTGGTGGAGCTTCCAGTTGACCAAAAAGTGATTGGATGCAAGTGGTTATTTAAAAGTAAACAGGATATATACAAAGCAAGGTTGTTAGCTATAGACACCCCACCCAGGCTAGTATCTTGAGAAAGCTAAGACAATCCGGGAACCATTATCATATCTTAAACAAAACCCTAACCCAAACTCTATCCTTAACCTTAAACCTAGCCTAAATCCTAAACTCAACCTAACCCTAGCTTAAACCCTAAACCATCACCCAAGCTAAAAGTCAACTTTCATATGGAATTACCCATGTAGTTCATATTTACCATTCTACTAAGCTAAAAGTCAACTTTCATATGAAATTCCCCATGTAGCTCACTCTATTTACCATCCTACCAAGCCAAAGTCAACTTTCATATGGATTTATCCATGTAGGTCACCTTATTTACCATTTTTACCAACCTCACCAACCTCCAAGAGCCAATAAAAGTATGTCATATAGCATTCCTCTCCCCTCAACCAATCTCAAGCTGTCATGTCAGCATTTACCCCTCTCAAACCCAATAATAACCATATTGCCATTGGAGAAGGCTAAAAATAGTCCTCTCCTCTTCACATTTCACACACACTTCCCATTCTTAAAATTCAAGTGAGGGAGAGAGAGGGAGAGAGAGAGAGAGAGAGAGAGAGAAGATAGCGAGGGTGAGAGAGAGCTCCCAAGCCTCCAAGATCAGATTTTTCTAGTCATCTCTTAGCCTCCTCCTAACCTTCTTAATCCCAAGTCAAATCCGGATTGATCATGGTGCAACTCATGTCTTAGCCTACTCAAGTTCAAGCCAAAAATCATTTTACTTTATGTAAGCATTCATTATGACATTTATTCCCTTCTTAACTCCCCTGCTCCTCTGGATTTCTAGTGAACGTAAACCTGTTGTACATTGGATCCTGTCACATCGAAAATTCCTAGTAATCTAGTCCTTTTTTCTTTACCTTTTTGCATAAACATCATCACATAAGCTCTCTAGACACATTGTGGACGTATGCTCTGTGGCTTGCCAAAAACTCGGATCTGGCTGCATCAGAAATCCACATGTGCCTATTCCTATCTCGACTACATCATCCAACCCTTGAGATTGTTTTATCACACTGAGTAAAGACCGTACATTTGTACGGGCAAAGAGGGTGCCTAACCCCTTCCCTCTTTGTAACCGAGGTCTTTTACTTGAAATCCCGGATCACAGATCAGGAGTCAATCTAAGGTAGGAGAGTCTTCGAATTTCTCCAACCTTAAAATATTCCGCAGGTTCTAGCCGACTGTGGGATTCTGAGATTTATTGGCTAGTGACGACTCCAACATCCACAAATCAGCCTAGTCACCCCCACCATCAAAACCAAACATATAAATCAGTATGGGCGCTGATTTCCATCGTCCATAGAATGGCAACTCCACTGGGGACATGCTGAGCGCACTAGCAGAGACCCAACTCGAAAGCGTGTGGTATTCCAATCTCAAGGGACATTCATTATTTCATTCATAGAAAAAAATACATAACAGTCATAAGACAAGCAAACAAACTAACTAAAAAACATCAATATTTGGCTTACACTTGTTTGGGCATCAATCGTAGCCACGACCACTCTATCCCATGTCGCTATGGCTACCCATGAAGAAGAACCGGCAGCTCTGCCAGCTCTTGAAGTATCAACATCGGCACCGGTCCCAACACCGATACCGACACCTCCGGTAACTCCAACAAATTTGCCAGCTACTACGGTCATAAATGAGATGACCCAAAATCTCAAAACATTACAGGAACTATTACTTTGCCTGATACTAGGCGTTATACTAAACATGCAGGCAACACAGCCTAGTGTGCAAAATAGTTCAATCCCACAAACTCCTTTTGCTTTCTCCCTCATTCCTCCAGTAAATCATGTTCTCCCTCTTCCTGCAGAATCAGCCCAACATACAAACGGGAGCAACTCTCCCTCACATCTTCCTCCTAATAGGAGATCCAATCAATTCTAAGGGACAAAACCCCTCTCGACTGGTCCCTCCGAAATTGAAGAGCTCCGAGAGTAATTGCAAGATATGCAGAGGAAGCTACGGAAGCAGCAGAGGGTGGATCTCCCATCCACCAAGTTCAGGGATCTTTGTCCCTTCCCTGATGCAATGGTACCTCAAAATTTTGAGGTTCCAAAATTCAAATGGTATGATAGTACGAGGTGTCCAATGGACCATTTAAGAACATTCTGTGGAGAGCTTAATACTATAGCAGGTAACGACGGAGCATTGATCCGTTTGTTTCAAAAATCCTTGAAAGGCGATGTGTTAGATTGGTACACATCATTAAACTACTATCAAATTAAAACTTGGGAATAACTTTCCCAAGCTTTCATTAATCATTTTGTGTACAATCTTAATGTAGCACCCAAAAGGACGGATCTTACTGCCTTAAGGCAGAGGAATAATGAGTCATTGTCAGCTTACGTTAGACAATGGCGGGTAATGACCGCTAGAATGAAAACACCCATTAATGACGAGGAGCATATCTACATGATCATCCACTCAACAAACCCGAGTATCTTTGGATACCTTGTCTCGTATCCATATGCCAACTTTACCCAACTCATCCGTGATGGGGAACAAGTCGAAGCCAGAATAAGGGCTTGCATGATCTCCCCTTGGTGGCCTCATCAGGCATCCCCAGTACAACGGATAGTGGAAGGAAGGTCTATTGGATACGAGAATGATAAGAGAAATGTTCCTGACCTCCATCTAACAGAAGAAGACAATCTCGTCGCCTCTACCCAAGGTACTCAATTCGCTTTTCAAGAGGGACAATGGCAACAACAACAACAAAGGGAGATTCCTCGGTACCCCAATCAAGGTCAGCAGATGAGGATGGCCCAGGAACCTAAGCAGTTTACACCGATAGCCCAAACGTACAATGAGGTACTAGCCACGCTAGTCCAAAGGCAAATACTTACACCACTATTGCCTAGGCTCCCACCAAACCCTCGGCCACAAAATTATAATGAGAATGAGTATTGTTTCACCCTGAAACATGTGGTCCAAGATCTGATTGACAACCAAACGATTGTGGTTACCTCTCCTGCAATTACCACCACCAATTACACCCTCCAGAATTCCCTGCCACTATCAAGTAAGCCCCATCTCATTGGGCACCCCTGCCACTAATATCATTCAGGGAAAATCGCCTTGTCATCCAGTCCAATGCATCCATTCAATCATTGCCAGTCCAACACCAATACTACCAAGTCTACAAGGGGCACACCCTGCCAGTCCAATTTCTTTGCTCTTAAATATGCAAAGAGCATCTTCTGTCTTGCAAGGGGCATCACCTACCTATCCGCCCACTACTCCAACAGTCATACTCCAAGAAAATGTCCCTTCCTCCATCAACATACCGCATGCCCTAACAAAATTAGGGCCCAACTTCAATTATGTGGTAACATTCCAAGAAGGATATTCTGCCACTCAAAGGGATTTGCCTAGCTCTACTTAGTCTTCAATCCTCCAAGAGAAGAGTCTAGGACGAATGGTTCCCGCCTCTAGGAGAAAGGTCGAGGAAGAGATTAACATCGAGATCTTGATTAGTCCCAAAGCATCAACAATCACTTTTCAAGTCTTTGACATCACAGCTCCATTTCATCTCCTCCTTGATCAGTCTTGGATCCATAGAGTTAAGGCTCTCTCTTCAATTCTTCACCAAAATGCCAAGTACATTTTCAGAGACAAGGCGCAGACCATTCTGGATGATCTTGGACAAATCTTTCCGATAGAAGCAATCAATCGTCAAGAGCTAGATATCCCGATCATAGACATAGTCTTGAGTTCGAGACTGTAAGTTGCACGCCTCTTGCATGTCCCATCGGATCAAACTATGCCTTCCCTCTAGTCGAGCGTCAACATTTTTATTATTAGCTCGAATATCAAGAGAATGCAGGCATGAGAGAACTGGAATATCTACCTCCTATGGGTGAGATAGCAAAACACAAATGTGCCAGAGCAAGGTAAAATTGGCAAGAGGAGGATGATCCCTTCAGCCACACATCAATCAAATCCATCAGAGAATGGATCATCTATCTGGTTGGCAAGCCAAGATCCACCATGAAGGATCAAATGAGCGAAATGAGAAAAACTAAGCTGCTTGAAAATGACTTGGGCAAGGGGCAAGAATTGCCCCTGATTGACTGGATCACAGTCCGGGTCCCACTCGAGCTAGAAGAATTCAAAGAGTCACAATGCATTGGGGATGAGCTGAGAAAAGTGACATCCAACACCAACTCAAAGCTCAATCCTGAATTCATCATGACATTTGGGTACGATGATGAGGGCCCACCTACTGATCCATCTGGCCCTGCCTCTTGAGGGGAGGGAGTGCAAGGCAATAGTTAGTTCACGATCCCCAAGATGGCATAATAAAAGAAAATAGTATTTGGCTCCTCGAGCCGAATCAAGCAATCTCTAGTTCACATCGCTGTCTTTCTCAAAAAAGTTTAAAAAAAAAAAAAAAAAACTGAAAAATTTCAAAATGCCAAAAACATTAGATATTTTTTAAATCCCAAAAAAATCAGATACTTGTCAAAATCTAAAAAAAAAAAAAAAATCAGAAAATTCCCAAAAGCCAAAAACGTTAGATATTTTCGAAATACGAAAAAAAATTTAGATACTTGTCAAAATGCCAAAAAATCATATATTTGCCAAAATCCAAAAAAATCAGAAAATTCTCAAAACATAAAAACAGTAGAAAATCTTTCAAACTCACAAGAAATAATGTGTCAAATGCATCTGTTATAACACCCAAGTTTGAAATTGACTCAAATGACTTCGATCTGGAGTTAGATTTCAAACTCATGGGTTTGAATAAAGCCTAAGATGTGAAAAATGATGATCCGACTCTCGAGCTAGAGGATTCCCTCCGAAAGTTCGAAGCAAAGGCCAATGCCGTCGTAAACGATTTTAAAATTGTGAACTTGGGATCCCCTGAGCTCCCTAGAAAAGTACGCATTAAGAGATCCTCGCCTCTTGAATACAAGCAGACAATGACAGAATTCTTAAGGCCTGGGGCTATCCAACTTTGGGTTCTCTTATGAAGCCTTACCAAGATCAAATGAAGAGCTAGTCATACACCATCTGCTATGAAGCCTGAAGTCAAGCCCACCAAAGCTGTCAAGATCATGTCTGAAGTCTACAATAGAATCCACAACTTACGCATAAAGGAACATACAATGTCCAAGAAGAACTTGTGATGAACGATGGAGATAAGCTATTGCAGCATGTCAGGAAGTGCTTCAAGTATTTAAAGCTTGCATAACGGATCCATGTGCATGCTTCGAGTCTTTATAACCTAACAACACTCTAGCCCTTCTTCATTATGGGGTGTGGACATCATCGAAAGAATGAACTCAAAGGCATCCAATGGTCATGAGTACATTCTCATGGCAGACAAAAGCGGGCGTCGACAACATGCTACATTATCGGTACGAATGAAAAAGAGAAGTCAAGGAAAACGATTGGTGGTAATCTCGATACAACTAACTACATTTTGCAGACATAAAGTGCATGACGATCACTAGGACCAACGACAAGCAAGTTTGAAAGAAAGGTTAGCAACATGGTAATAATGCATATCTTATCATTGTGCCTATTAGATCTAGGGGGCAAGTCCAAGCTATCATAGGATGATTCACTGATCGTTTGCGAAGTTCTTTCAGGAGATGCCCTTTGTCTCACCATCATTAGGGGCAAGGATTTTCTAGAGCCCATCAACGCCAATAACGTGAATATCTATCACGGGTAATCCTACCTGACTATGTCAACAACTACAATCGAAAAGCTGAAGTCAAACAACAAGAGGTTAGCATCATGAGGTACATTCCATCATCATTCCTTCCTTCCAATAAGTGTTCCAAAAAATAAAGGGTAAAAAAAGACAAAAAAATGGACGAATAAAGCGCATAATCCAAAAAAAAAAGAAAAAAGAAAGAAAGAAAAGAAGAGTCGAATCCAATGAGTGAGAACACATGTCACCAACCCATATCCCCTCAGGATCGTTTACACCAATGTCAACAGCTTTACGGTCGTGATTGAAGACAAAGTTAGGTAGCTCACCAATTGGCCAGCAATGAATGGAGTCTAGCCTCCCACCTCTGTTACTTTAAAATAAAAAGAACAATCAAAAGAAAAGTAACATGCCTAAGGAAAACGGGCAAGGTGAAAATCCGAAAGGGCGCCTCGAGTAAAAACAACGGGCATGTAGCAGACTTAATGAAAACCTGAAAAGGCGCCAAGGATAAAACAAAAAAAGCACAGTTGCCAACGGGTAGGTAAGAACAAAAACTTGGGACGTGGTGAAAATATGAAAGGACGCCACGGGCAAAAATGACGGGAAAGTCGGTCGTGGTGAAAACCTGAAAAGCGCTACGAGCAAAAAATGGTTAGAAAAGAAACACGAAAAAAAAGTGCAGGTACAGAAGAAGCCAAGGCAACAAGCAAAGCAAAGAAGCAGAAGGAAAAAATAAGTCTCGAATCAGAATTCTATCAGACTCTACCCAAATTCAAGAGGCATGATCCTAGTATGTGCTACTCTCAGGGAATCGGGATCCCTAGTAAACAACTCAAAATACCAGATCCAATGTGGGCTAAGTTCAATATTCTGATTCCACCATCCAGACACAAGCACACACATACATACATGGCACAAAAATTCTCATTTTATTTTCATTTTCATTTTTCATGTACAATCTCATCCCTTCAAAAAAAATTACAAAAATATGCAACCCCAGTGAATCCAATCTCGATTGTAACAGTTAGAGTACGAAATGACAGATCAGATCCTTTTAAAAAATCACAAAAATACTTCTTTGATATAGTTCCAATCAAAACTAGATCAGTCGAAAGTCCCACGAGTCCACAAGTGGAGGCAACAGAACTATCTAGACTTATTTTTTAAAAATTCACGATAAGCCCAATTAATTCATTAGTGGAGGCCATCTGGCTATTCAATCCAGATCACTGCACAATAAAAACAGGACGACGATGCCCTCCCACCAGATTGGACGAATCTTTCAAAAATCTAAAAATATTTCAAACTGTTAGCCCCACTAGCTCATCAGTGGAGGCAACGCAACTGTTTACTTAACTTGCACAATAAAAGCCAGATGATGAGGCCCCCCACGAGATCGGACGGATGTTTTTTCAAAAAAAATCTCACTAGACACCGTTAGCCCCATTAATTTATTAGTGGAGGCCATCTAGTTTTTCGATCCAGATAGTACAATAAAAACCGGACGATGATGCCCTCACGCGAGATTGGACGAATGTTTCAAAAAATCCCAAAAATATTTCAAATAAAAACCATTAGCCCAACCAGCTCATCAGTGGAGGCAACGCGACTGTTTACTTAACGTACGCACAATAAAAGTCGGACGATGACGCCCCCGCGAGATCGGACGAATATTCTAAAATCCCAAAAAAAATATTTCGAATGAAAATCGTTAGCCCCGCCAGCTCATCAGTGGAGGCAACGCGACTGTTAATTTTTACAAATAAAAACCGAACGACGATGCCCACCCGCGAGATCGAACGGATATTTTCTAAAATCCAAAAATACTTTCAAATAAAATTCCCAAGGAGTCTAGTTCTAAAGGGAATAGCTTTCAAACAAAATTTTCAAAATACGCACGAGACACGCAGTACACTGAGGAATCTTCTATATTCTCCAGTTGTAGTCAGTGCAAACAATAAAATAAGATTCGATCCCTTCCAGTTTTTCCGAAGGACAGTCGAATCCGTACATGATGCAAGTGCGGTTGGCTCGATCACTATATCTGGACAGCTGTACGAGACGAATGCGAGTAAAAATGATTGGATCTATCTTTAGAAAGAATAATCAAACTCAAATTGACGACGATCCATTGTAACCAAAGTATCAGAATCAGAATATTGCATGGTAAAAGACTACCCGTACAAACCTAGTTCGGGATGTTCAGAAAATTTGATCGACTCTAAGTCGGCATAGTTAGTTCCCCGTAAGACCACACGAACGCGGAGGGCAACTAACCACTTTGATAATCAAACGGAACGAATACTCCTAGAGTGATTGCATAACAAAGGAAATGACAGATTAAATAGTATAGGAATCCTCATAAAGCCGCAACCGACACGCAGAGGCCTACTTTTCAGACTTACCCTCCAATACTATTAACAATCTAACGTGAAAGGGTTGTGATTAGTGACCCGTAATGTTGCATCAACGCGCAGGGACAATCACAACGTTTTCCTCAAACCCTCATGATATGTGCGAGTCATCTCTTTTCCAAACAGTCAACTGATAATGATACAATGGCAGGCAACAGATTCGAGCCACTACCTCTTCTGACCAGAAGGGTGGGGTGTCCACTCGCTTTGGCGCTTGGCTGCTCACAACTTCAGCCAAAGAGAGGCATCTATAAATACCCCACCCAGGCTAGTATCTTGAAAAAGCTAAGACAATTTGGGAACCATGATCATATCCTAAACTAAACCCTAATCCCAGCTTAAACCTAACCCTAACCCAAACCCTAGCCTTAACCTTAAACCCAGCCTAAACCCTAAACCCAGCCTAACCCTAGCTTAAACCCTAAACCATCACCCAAGTTAAAAGTCAACTTTCATAAGGAATTATCCCTGTAGTTCACCATATTTACCATCGTACTAAGTCAAAAGTCAACTTTTATATGGAATTACCCATGAAGCTCACTCTATTTATCATCCTACCAAGCCAAAGTCAACTTTTATATGGATCTACCCCCGTAGGTCACCCTATTTACTATTTTTACCAACCTCACCAACCATAAGAGCCAATAAGAGCATGTCATGTGGCATTCCCCTCCCCTCAACTAATCCCAAATTGTCATGTCAGTATTTACCCCACTCAAACCTAGCAATAACTACATTGCCATTAGAAAAGGCTATAAATGCCCTCTCCTCTTCACATTTCACACACTTTCCATTCTTAAAATCTAAGTGAGAGAGAGAGAGAAGAAGAGAGTGAGGGTGAGAGAGAGCTCCCAAGCCTCCAAGATCAGATTTTTCTAGCCTCCTCCTAACCTTCTCAAGTCAAGCCCGGATTGATCATGGTACAACCCATGTCCTAGCCTACTTAAGTTTAAGCCAAAGATCCTTTTACTTTATGCAAGCATTCATCATGACATCTGTTCCCTTCTCAACTCCCCTGCTCCTCTAGATTTCTAATGAACGTATGATCTGTGACCTGTCGTACATCGGATCCTGTCACATTAGAAATTCCTAGTAATCTAGTCCTTTTTTCTTTACCTTTTTACATAAACATTATCACATCTACTCTCTAAACACGTTGTGGACGTATGATCTATGGCTTGCCGAAAACTCGGATCTGGCTGCATCAAAAATTCACATGTGCCTAGTCCCATCTCGACTACATCATCCGACCCTTGAGATTGTTTTATCACACTAAGTAGAGACCGTACATTTGTACGAGAAGAGAGGGTGCCTAACCCCTTCCCTTTTTGTAACTGAGGTCCCTTATTCGGAATCTTGGATCACAGACCATGAGTCAATATAAGGTAGGAGAGTCTTCAAATTTCTCAAACCTTAAAATATTCCGCAAGTTCTAGCCGACTACGGGATTCTGAGATTTATTGGCTAGTGGTGACTCCAACATCCACAAATCAGCCTAGTTACCCCCACCATTAAAATCAAACCTATAAATCAGTGTGGGCACCAATTTTCATCGTCCGGAGTAGCGAATGGTTATGCTTAGAGAGAATGAATTGACTTCACAGAGATATTTGCGTCGGTGGTTAAGTAGGTGTCTATCAGATTCATGTTGGCACTAGTTGCCCAATACGATCTTGAGCTGGAACAGATACATGTCAAAACTACATTCCTGCACGGGGAGTTAGAAAAGTAGATCTACATGAAGCAATCAGAAAGCAATGAAATTAAAGGGGCAGAGAAAAAAATTTACAGGTTAATGAGGTCGTTGTATGACCTAAAACAGTCGCCTTGGCAGTGAAATAAGAAATTTGATTCTTTCATGTTGAGTCAGAAATTTACTCAGAGTAAATACGATCACTATGTCTATTACAAGATACAGAGTGATAAAAAAATTCATCATCCTAGTATTGTATGTTGATGAAATATTGATCGCCAAACATGATATGTCTAAAATTGATGTACTAAAGACTCAGTTATCAGGGACATTCGATATGAAAGATCTGGAGGCTGTGTAAGACCCGTATCCTAGCCCGTACCATTCCATAAACTTCCGCGGTCCTCCCAGTCGAATTTCGACAACCCGCGACGCGTAGATAACATTGGCGCACGCTCTTGAGTCACATCCTGTAAACCCGAGCTGACTCAAAATGAGACCTATGTCATTGCGACCGCGCCATCGCCGCGGTTCCGACGACGCGTCTCATGCGTCAATACGACGCTCAGATTATGAGATCCGGCCCGTGCATTATCTAGGTCATTGATCGCTTGATCGTGGGACACACCTACCCCTGTTGTTGTACTTCCCTAGAAAAAAATAATTACTATGATGTCACCCTACCCTAGGGGTGACATCACCCTACCCTACCCTAGCCATAACTCCTTACAAGCAACCACCCCTTCCCTTTTTCCCCAAAAGTCAAAATCATTAATTGCCTAGGAACCTTCCCCTCTCTATCTCTCATATCTCTCTCCCTCACTCTTTCTTCCTCATTTTCCTTGGTAAAAAAAAACCATGGACGTCCAACCATCTCCCACCTTATATCCCCACCAATCCAACTTCTAGATCGTCATCTTCACCATTGATAGAGCTTCCTAGAAGCATTGGAGTATATGGGAAGAAGAAGAGTAAGGTGGGTGATTCTCCTTCTCTCTCTCTCTCTCTCTCTCTCTCTCTCTCTCTCTCTCTCTCTCTCTCTCTCTCTCTCTCTCTCTCTCTTCTTCCTCTATTTTGTGGCCCACTCAATAAGATGTAATGTGTATTTGTCCATCAAATGGACCCCATGGCCGTCCAAGCTATGTGGGCCTTATCTCGTGGGTGATGGAAAACCACAAATATCAAGTTAATCCTGTCAGGTGGGCCACATCCACGTGGGACCCACCTTAAAGAATTTTCATATTCACTTCGTCCATCCAGCGTCATCCACGGACGCTGGACGTGCTTCACACAGCGGCAAAAAAAGAAGAAGAGATTTTAAGGCTTTTGGGAAGGGTTGCCTATGCAGGCCCCACCTTGATGTATCGGTCTAATCCACACCGTCAACCCCACTCCCCAACTCATTTTAGGCATTGAACCAGAAAATGGAGTCAATCTGATAATCGAGCGGGCCATACCATAGGGATTAGTGGGGTTAACTGTTAAAACTCGCCTTGATGCTTTTATCCACCACAACATGCTGCATATTGGACTCGATGAGTCTGTCTCGAGCTATGAAATTCAATGGCTGGATCGGATTTATCTTAGGTGGGCCCCACCTACTAAAAATCGTAGAAAAACTTTTAAAAAAAAAACACTGCATGCAGCACTGCTGCTGTCAGAACGCAGCAGACGCTGCCTGCGGTTGGCGGACGGCCAGCGAGCTGGGCCTCACGGGTCCAGCTGTGGGCCCCACCGTGATGCGTTTCGACCATCAACACCATGAATTTGATGGGTCCCCATAAACTAGGTGTCCATCCTAAAAATCATCCTTATACGGGACTCAGGCGGGCCACACCATCTAAAATCATGTGAAAACATGCCTAAACATATAAAATCATTTGGTGGGGCCTACCTGAGTTTTGGATGTGATTGAAACTTGGTTTGGACCTCTAAGTTTATAGGACACATATAATGGACGGAGTAGATCTGGTTAATGTGGGTCCCACCTAGGATAAAAGAATAAATAAATAAATAAATAAAAATATATACATGTATACCTTGACGTCCAGACTCCTGGACGTCCAACGTTAAATAGGGAGGCCCCCTTAGCCTCAATTGTGAACCCTACCATGATGTATGTTCTACATCCATGCCATTCATTTAATAGGTCCCCTTTTATGATGCGTTGATTCCAAAAATAAGTCATAAAAAGTTCTCAGATGGCCCACTGTATGCCAAGCCACATGGAATCAACTGCTGGGATCCACATGCAGCTTGGATCCACCTGAAACTCGGTTTGGACCCTTAAATTGGTGGGACACACGCAATGAATGGGTTGGATTTCTAAACTACATCACGGTGGACCCTAGGACCACATACCCGTACCAAAAGTTTGGTGGACAAATAAACATTACAGTGGCTCAGTCCATGTGACCTGACCTTATAAACAGGTTGTATGGCAAGTAAATATTGCAGTGGGCCCCTGGCCCATGTAACTTTATCAACAGAATGGATGCAAGTAAATATTACAGTGGGCCCCTAGCCCATGTAACTTTATCAACAGATTGGATGCAAGTAAATATTGCAGTGGGTTACATGATCGTGTGACCCCATCAACAGGTTGGAAGAAAAATAAATATTGTAGTGGGGCCCAGGTCTATAAGACCTTATCAACAGGTTGGATGCAAATAGATATTATAGTGGCCCAGGTTGGATGATAGATAAATATTACGATGGGCCCAAGGTCCACGTGACCTTATGAATAGATTGGATTGCAAATAAATAATACAGTGGGCCCTAGGCCCATGTGACCCTATGACTAGTTTGGATGGAAGATAAACATCATGTTGGCCCCAGTTTGGATGGGCAGTATGTTGGGCCCTAGGTTTGGTGGAAAATAAACATTTTGGTGGGTCTTACTTAAGACCCATTTATGTATGTGTTGTGTCCACAACTGTGGACCTCCATCATGGAACATGTGACTTATCTATACCTTCCATCCCTATGGGACCCACCATGATGCATGTGTTTCATCCAACCGTCCAACCATTTTTGGAAAATGATCTTTTTTTAGGTTTGGGACGAAAATAAGACAGATTTATTTATCAAGTAGACCATAGTGCACGGTGAGGATTGAACGGCCATCTTTGAAATCCTTGAGATCTTATGATTAGATTGGATGAGAAATAAATGTTATGGCGGGCCTTGGAAATTTTAGTAGTGGAAATCATTATCACCACTTATATTTGAGTGTGGCTCATTTGATATACACGTGGCCATGTGGTGTGGCCCACTTACCATATTTATGGCCCATTGTTAAGGCCCACCTTGTTATATATGAGGTCCCTGTGATGCGGCCCATTAGATGTATTTGGGGCTCATGGGTCGAGGCCCAATATGATGTATATAAGGCCCCTTTCAATGTGTGATTCCGCCATGATAAATGTATTGTATATCCGCACCATCTACCCATCTTGATGGCGCAGGGCCCGCTTGCTGCATGTGCTGGGCCTGCCTACACTGTACAGGCCCACCATGCTGTGTATACTTCACCCACACCGTCCACTTGTGCGGCCCGCCTAGATGTTCGTATTTTGTATCCACCCCGTCCATAATGTTGGGATAGTGCTGGACAATGTTTGGTTGGCGCCGATTTACATGGATATGTTTGTACAAGTGCTGATCATCATACGTGGGCCATGGGTGTAGTGATACACATGTTATACCTACAACTATTGAAATGATTTTTGGTGCGGTCCATATAAAGAGGCCCACCTTGATGTATTAGTGCGGCCCATTGCGACGTATTTCTGGCCCGTATGTCGTGGCCTATTGTGATATGTTTCCGACCCATTTATTGAGGCCTGACTTGAATTGCATGAGGCCCATTGGTGCGGCCCAATGATGCGACCCACCGTGATGTGTATATTAGGCCCAATGGTACGGCCCAATGTATCGACCCACCGTGATGTGTAGGTCCACGTGCTGTATGTGTAAGGCCCACCTGTGATGACTATTTGAGGCCCACTTGTTGGATATTTGGGCCCACCTTATGTTTGACTCTATGTGGACCACTCCTTGGGAGCAATGTTGGTTAAATGTCCACATTGCTAGGCAGTGATGGTTAGATGTCCACATTGTGACCCTTCCTTAGGCCTTATCAGGCCCATTCTCATCATTCTCTTAGTGGGTTAACCCAAATAAGTGGGCCCCATTTACCATGGACGGATGGCTCCATGCTACCAGATTTGATATAACCACGGCCGAGGGCTGATCTTTATATTATGGTTGATCAGATGTTCATCTATGGACCCAGTCTTGTCTATGTGACTGGTCGTCGGTGTTGATTATCGATGCTGATTGTCGGTGCTAATTATCGATGTAGATTATCGGTGTCGATTTGTCGAGGCCGATTGTCGAGACCTATATGATGTATATGTGACCCGTAGTTGAGGGCCATTGTGATATGTATTAAGCCTATGATGCATGGTCCATTTGATGTATTCAAGACCCATGTGTAGGGCCCACATGTCCTGTATTTGAGCCCCATGGGCAAGGCCCATTGTGATGTATTCATGGCCCATGGGCAAGGCCCATTGTGATATGTATTAGGCCCATGAGCAGGGTCCACCTGTTGTGTATATGTGGCCCTTGAGTAAGACCCATTGTATTGTATATTAGGCCCTTGTGTGAGGCCGTGGGCCCATTATATGTTTGACTCTATGTAGGCCATTCCTTGGGGGCAATGTTGGTTAAATGTCCACATGGTCGAGGTCGATTATCGATGCTGGTTGTGGATACCGGTTGTGAGTATGTGGCGGCATAGCATCATGATACATGCCCATACGCATCATCTGCATGTTTGTTATGAGAGGTGGTTGATCATTGCATATGTCATTGAGCATGTTGTTATGAGACTCCCTGATAGGTGGAGATTATCTCACATGAGCATGTGCAGGACTGATGCATGACTGAATTGTATGACTTATGCATCTCGCATTATGATTACTGTATGCCATAGTGACATCAGGGTCGTAACCTCCATAGGCATATCGTGGATGGCCAAATAGGACACCGAAAATGTTTAGTTCTAGCATACAGGCGCCATAGATGTTCCTGAGTGAAAATCCCTAAACCTCCGTGGCCAGGAGATACCCTAACGTCGAGACCGAGTGGATACATGAGCGCCCGAGTGCCGAATACCAGGAGGCCGCGTCTCCTACTGTGTCATGGTCGGTTGGGAGGGGGTGTGGCCTTACTCGCCCGAGGGTAGGGGGCAATACTAAGCTGAGTTTGACCAGCTCGTGAATGGGTCCACTATCGACGTGCCGGATAGGTATTGGCGGACTATTGGCAAGGCGGATAGTGAGGTTTCTTATGCTCACTTGGACTGTGCGGCTGGGAGAGCGGCAGTGCCATTTGGAGTGTACTAAACCCCGGTGATGATCCTAGAGATGAACTGAACTGATATGTGGATTTAGTGAGTAGGAGTTGCATACTCATTCATGCATTCATTCATTCACTATCCATTCGGGTTGGTGGTGCGCAACTATTTGTTACGAGTGCTTTTGCAATGGCCAGGATTTCGGTTGGGGCGCGCGACTAACCTGAGATCAGGAGTTTACCACATTAAGTCTAACTATCCAAATTTAGGTATGGGACTAGTTTGGATAGAAGTCCCTTGTGATGGACCCCATAGCCTGCGATACTATGTACCATCATCCCGACTTTACACTCCAGCATGGTCATTCCATTCGTACCGCATATTGCATTACATCCACAGCATATGGTATGGTTAATGCTATTCATTTTACTTATCAGGAATGTATATTGCATTGCATCCTCTGCATCTGATATTTGGCTCTCTACGACTCTTCATTTGCATACTGATTTGTATTGTGTATTTTAATATTGTATGATTTATGCACTTATCAATATTTCTGCTTACTCTGATAATTCATGATCTTGTTCGTATATCTGTTTATTCTGATATTGTACGATTTATGAAGCACCAGTATTTTCAGTCTTGTATGATGATGGCATTGTATTGAATACTTGGCACTTATCTTGTGCACACACTTATACCACCCTCTAAGCTTTCTATAAGCTTATGCACGATAGATGCGTGCAGGAGATGTTAGGTTGCAGGATTGTTGAGCTTGGAGCGTGCAGCGGTCTTCTGGAGCTTGATTTTCGATTTATGTATTTTCCTTTCAGCATTGTACTCAAATGATTATATTAGTGGATATGTGATGATGATGTTGCCTTTGTGATTTGGGTATGCTTGTGGTTATGCTTATTATGAGTTGAATGTAAAAAAAAAAAAAAAAAATCCTCCTTGTAGCATCCCAGGAACGGAATCTGGCGTATAAACGCGAGGAGCGGAGAATGGGGTACTGCGGAGGCTGTCAGCACCGAATTCGGTGATCGAAAATTTTGTGAGTCCGGTTTTCGAGTTTGGGGCGTGACAGACTGTAAAGAGGGTTCTCTGTATAAATATTCATAGAGACAGAAAGAGGAGTAGGGTTTAGTTATCAGAGGAAGAATACTTTGAAAAAGTACTAATCAAGTATGAGATGGACCAAGCAAAGCCGGTGAGCGTTCCCCATGTGTCTCACTTCAAGCTTTCCTCAGAATAATGTCCTAAATCAAATGAGGAAAAGCAAGTTATATCTCATATGCCTTATTCGAATGTGGTTGATAATTTAATGTATGTCATGGTCTGTACGAGACCAGATTTTTTGCAGCAGTCGGTGTCGTGAGCAGATACATGTCAAACCTCGATAAGCAATATTGGCAAGCAGTGAAATGGCTACTTTGATACATTCGAGGTATGAAAGACTACGTCTTAACTTTTAAGAAGATAAGGACAAAGTTGGTAGGGTATGTGGATTCAAACTACGCAGGTAGTGTGGATTCCAGAAAGTCAACTTTAAGATAATCATTTGTACTAGCAAGTAGAGCAATTAGTTAAATGTTGAAGCTTAGTAAAATGTGACACTTTCCACGACCGAAGAAAAATATATGACAATGACAGAAGCATTTAAGGAAGGTGTTTGGTTAAGAGGCATGATAAATCAGTTGGAACTTCAACAGAAGGTTGTGTCAGTTAATTGTAATAGCGAGAGCACTATCAATTTGGTTAAAAATTCTGCTTATCACTCTCATACTAAATACATTGATGTTCGTCACCATTTTATTCAACATATGCTTTAGGAAGGAGGCATGACTCTGGAGAAGATTCACAGTAGCGTGAATCCAGCAAACATACTCACTAAGGTTGTTCCTACAGAGAAGTTCAAGTTCTGTGCAACTTCTCTGGGCTTGACACGTAAAAGGAAGATGGAGTGTGCACGAGAAGTATTGATGAAGCTATGATGTGAGGCAGAATAAGAGAAAAGGAAAAGGAGCTACACATTTGAAGATTGAAGACATGGCAAAGATTGTTGTATTTGATGTCTTAAATCTAATCAGATTCTGCACAAATTTTTCATGCAACTGTGAAAGTGCGGGATTTGTTTTCGATTTTGTTTATGATTCTTTCCGATTTTGTTTAGGATTCTTCCTAAAACTATATATATGGGTGTAAACGGGATTGAGATGTATTCTAAGGGGATTCTAAGGCATTCTAAGATTTCTAAGAAGGTTTTTGGGTTTCAAAGGGTGAAGAAAATGTGAGGTTTAAGGATTACTCAAGCCGGGTAAGTCCTCTATCTTTGTAATCCGTGCTTTCATAGTGGAATTTTTGTCACTTTGTGCTGTGGTTTTTTCCCGAAAGGGTTTTCTACGTTAAATTTTTATGTTCTCTTGTGTTTACTTAGTGCTCTTGAATTATTATCCTAGATCTATCTCTGTGTGATTCCACAGCACAAATCCCAACAAGTAATAAGTTGCCTAATTCAGGGGCAAACAATAACTTTTATGTAGATTCTATCTTGACTTGTAGGTGTGGCCCAAAAATTACCCTTATTCATTATCCAAGTGCACTACATTATTGAAAATAATGTATAGGCAACTGTCACCTTCCAAATTGTTTCCTTTGAAATGGCTCACCTGAACCATGGATGAGCCTGAATTTTAATCCCCATGGATAAATTTTTATATGGCATTTAATGATTAGTGTGGATTTCATATAATCATCACAATGGGCTATGTGAAAATCAAGGTTATGCATCTCTCTCCCAACTTTATTTTTATTTCTCTCTTAAATCACAAGGTAACTTGATTTTTTTTCTCATGGTGAGATTATCATTAAAGTAGATCTTACATAAACATTATGATGGGCCCCACAAAAAAAAAGTCATGGTGTACCTCTCTCCAACTATACATAAAGTATTAGAGAAAAAATATAATTTTATAGGACACCACTCTTGATTTTGATGGGCCCACCGTAATGTTTATGTAACATCCACTCCAACTACCAGATATTTAGCAAAATATTAGGCATAGAGAAAAAAATAACCAAGTTGACCGGCGATTATGGTTAGCCATATCAAAGGAAATAGTTGGAAGAGAGACATCCACATTTGATTTTTACAAGGCCCACTATGATATTATATGAAATCTAGTCAAACCAATAGATCCAACGCCTATATCCAAAAAAACATATCCATCTGTGATTTACGTGGGCCACACTAATTGAAATAGTTTGGAGTCCACCTAAATAAAAAATGGAGCTAATATTTGGGCTCTTCACCTAGCATGAGGTGATGCACCTATTAGTTAAGACAGATTTTATATAAACATTATGGTGGGGCCCACCCATTTGCTATCACGATGGCCATGATGAAAGGCAGTGGAATAATAATTATATTGATTAATGATATAGTGTTTTAAAAACCTTTTTAAAAAGGCACCGAAATGTAAATTTCACATTAATTAATTAGTAGTTTTTTCTAAAATTTTAAAGTTAAATTTCAAGAACTAAACTTGCAAAGTTTTCTTTATCTTAAAAATGTTTTTTAAAAAATCAATAATAACAACTAAATAAGCCCTAACCATTTTATACATTTTTCTTACTTTAAATTTTACTCAATTAAATTTCTGGAACTAAACTTTCAAAGTCAGGAGATTTTGGGCCCACGGCGAGCTGACAAGGTGGATGGATCGGATCACCCCACTGTGGACCTTAAGCTATGGTACCAATGGCTAAGTAGTAAAGGAAGTGAACACGTGAAAACCACGATCCATATAACATGACAACCACGACCCATGTAACATGACAACCACGACCCATGCAAACCATGACCCATATGGGCCCACATTGATGTATGTGTATAATCCATGTCGCCCATCCTTTTCGACATGTCATTTTAGGGCTAGGGACCACATAACAACCTGATCCGATGCTCATGTGGGCCACAAAATAGAAAATAATAATGACTATTAAAACTTTTTGGGCTCATTGTGATGTTTGTTAGAAGTGGACACTGCCCAAGTCATGACTTTTTGGGCCCACGACAAGCTGGCCGACAAGGTGGATGGATTGGATCACCCCATTGTGGACTTTAGGCTATGGTACCAATGATTAGGTAGTAAAAGAAGTGAACACATGAAATCCATGATCCATATAACATGACAGCCACGACCCACATAACATCTACGACCCATATGAGCCCACATTGATGTATGTGTATAATCCATACCGCCCATCCTTTTTGTCGTGTCATTTTAGGGCTAGTAACCAAATATCAACCAGATCCAATGCTCATGTGGGCTATAAAATAGAAAATAATGGTGACTGTTGAAACTTTCCGGGTTCACTATGATGTTTGTTAAAAGTCAACACTGCCCAAGTTAGGATTTTTTGGGCCTATGACGAGCTGGCCGATAAGGTAGATGTATTGGGTCACCCCATTGTGGGCCTTAGGCTATGGTACCAATGGCTAGGTAGTAAAAGAAGTGAACACGTAAAATCAATGATCCATATAACATGACAACCACAACCCGTATAACATGACAACCACGACCCATGCAAACCACGACCTATATGAGCCGACATTGATGTATGTGTATAATCTATGCCGCTCATCCTTATTGTCGTGTCATTTTAAGGCTAGGGACCAAATATCAGCCTGATCCAATGCTCATGTGGGCCATAAAATAGAAAATAATAATGATTGTTAAAAAATTTTGGGCTCACTGTGATGTTTGTTAGAAGTGGACACTACCCAAATCAGGAATTTTTGCACCCATGACGAGGTAGCCGACAAGGTGGATGAATCAGATCACCCCATTGTGGGCCTTAGGCTATGGTACCAATGGCTAAGTAGTAAAGGATGTGAAATTCGCTATCCATATAATATGACAACCATGACCCATATAACATAACAACTACGATCCATGCAAAACCACGACCCATATGGGCCCACATTGATTTATGTGTATAATCCATACCGCCCATCCTTTCTGTCATGTCATTTTAGAGCTAAGGACAAAATATCAGCCTGATCCGGTGCTCATGTGGGGCCACAAAATAGAAAATAATGGTGATTGTTGAAACTTTCCAAGTTCACTATGATGTTTGTTAGAAGTGGACACTGCCAAATCAAGACTTTTGGCCCCGTGGCGAGTTGGCCGACCAGGTGGACGGAACGGATCACCCCATATAGGTCGTGGTTATTGTGTTATATGGGTCCTTATTGTAATGGGTCGTGGTTGTCATGTTATATGGGTCATGGTTGTCACGGGTCGTGGTTATCATGCTATGTGAGTCGTGGTTGTGATGTTATATGGGTTGTGGTTATCATGGGTTGTGGTTGTCATGGGTCATGGTTGTCATGGGTCGTGGCTATAATGTTAAAGAAGGTCTCGCTTACTTAATCTACTTTGTTCACCGTGTAAACTAGCTCAAGAAACGGCTAATAGGCTTTAACTGGGATTGGTTTGGATGAACAAGGACCCAATTGTGTGCCTAAGAATATTTTAACATACAAAAGTCGTCGTTCCCCTTCGTGCAGTCTACTCCAATCTCGAATCCACCACATATTTTATCCATGCACTAAAATGATCTAAAGAAGTTGGTGGATGGATCAGATCAAATATATACATTAAGATGGTCCCACTTGTGAGACCCAAATTTGGCCAGGAATGGGTTGCCGCCCACATAAATTTGGTCTAGCCAAATTTGGGTCTCACAAGTAGGACCATCTTGATGTATATCTTTGATCTGATCCATCCACCAACTTCTCCTGATCATTTTAATGCATGTGATAAAATATGAGGCAAATTCGAGATTAGAGTGGACATCACGGAGGGGAACAATTTGTGTATGTTAAAACATTCCTAGACACACAATGGGGTTCCTGTTCATCCAAACCAGTCCAAGTCAAAGCCTATTAGCCCTTTCTCAAGCTAGTCTACGCGTTGAACTGAGTATATTATGTAAGCGGGGCCCTCTTTAACATTATAGTCATGACCCATCACAACCATGACCCATATAACATCACAACCATAACCCATATAACATTGCAACTACGACCCATGACAACCACGACCTAATAACATCACAACCATGACCCACATAACATAATAACCATGACCCATGACAACCATGACTCATATAACATGACGACCACGACCCATAACAACCAGAACCCATATAACACAACAACCACGACCCATATGGGGTGATCCATTCTGTACACCTTGTCGGCCAGCTCGCCGTGGGGCCAAAAATTCTTGACTTGGGCAGTGTCCACTTCTAACAAACATCACAGTGAACATAGAAAGTTTCAACAGTCACCATTACTTTTATTTTGTGGCCCACATGAGCATTGGATCAGGCTGATATTTGGGCCCTAGCTCTAAAATGACACGTCAAAAAGGATGGGCAACATGGATTATACACATACATCAAAGCAGGCCCATATGGGTCATGGTTTGCATGGGTCATAATTGTCATGTTATATAGGTCATGGTTGTCATGTTATATGGATTGTGATTTTCACATGTTCACTTCATTTACTACCTATCCATTGGTACCATAGCTTAAGGCCCACAATAGGGTGATCCGATCTATTGGTACCATAGCCTAAGGCCCACAATGGGGTGATCCAATCCATTCACCGTGTCGGCCAACTCGTCGTGGGCCCAAAAAGTCCTGAATTAAGCAATGTCCACTTCTAACAAACATCACAGTGAGCATAAAAAGTTTCAACAGTCACCATTATTTTCTATTTTGTGGCCTATATGATCACTAGATCAGGGTGATATTTGATCCCTATTCCTAAAATGACACGGCAAAAGGGATAGGCCATTATAGGTCGTGGTTTACATGAGTAGTAGTTGTCATGTTATATGGGTCGTGGTTGTCATATTATATGGATAGTGATTTTCAAGTGTTCACTTCCTTTAAAACCTAGTCATTGATACCATAACCTAAGGCCCACAATGGGGGATCCAATCCATCCACCTTGTCGGCCAACTCGCCGTGGGCCAAAAAGTCCTGACTTGGGTAGTGTCCACTTCCAACAAACATTACAGTGAGCCTAGAAAGTTTCAATAGTCATCATTATTTTTATTTTGTGGCCCACATGAGCACTGAATTAAGATCATATTTGGGCCTTAGCCCTAAAATGACATGGCAAAAAGGATGGGCGGTATGGATTATACACATACATCAATATGTACTCATATGGGTCGTGGTTTGCATGGATCGTAGTTGTCATGTTATATGAGTCCTAGTTGTCATGTTATATGGATCATGGTTTTCATGTGTTCACTTCTTTTACTATTTAGCCATTGGTACTATAGCCTAAGGCCCACAATGGTGTAATTCGATCCATCCACCTTGTCACCCAGATCGTCGGGGTCCCAAAAAGTCCTGACTTGGGCATTGTCCACTTCTAACAAACATCACAGTGAGTCTGGAAAGTTTCAATATTCATCATTATTTTTTATTTTGTAGCTCACATGAGCACTGGATCAGGTTGATATTTGGTCCCTAGCCCTAAAATGATATAGCAAAAAGGATAGGCAACATGGATTATACAAATACATCAATGTGGGCCCATGTGTCGTGGTTTGCATGGGAAGTAATTGTCATGTTATATGGGTCGTGGTTGTCATGATCATGGTTTTCACGTGTTCACTTCCTTTACTACTTAGTCATTGGTAACATAACCTAAGGCCCACGATGGGGTGATCCGATCCATCCACCATATCGGCCAGCTCACCGTGGGCCCAAAAAGTCTTGACTTGGGTAATGTCCACTTCTAACAAACATCACAGTGAGCCTGAAAAGTTTCAACAGTCACCATTATTTTCTATTTTGTTTCAGCAGTCACCATTATTTTCTATTTCGTGACCCACGTGAGCACTGGATTAGGCTGATATTTCGTCCCTAGCCTTAAAATGGCACGGCAAAAAGGATGAGCGGCATGGATTATACACATACATCAATGTGGGCCCATATGGGTCATGGTTGCATGGGTTGTAGTTGTCATGTTATATGGGTCGTGGTTGCCATGTTATATGGATCGTAGATTTCACGTGTTCATTTCCTTTGATACATAGCCATTGGTACCATAATCTAAGGCCCAGAATGGGGTGATCCGAACCATTCACCATGTCGGCCAGCTCACCGTGGACCCAAAAAGTCCTGAATTGGACAGTGTACACTTCTGAGAAACATCACAGGGAGCATGGAAAATTTCGACAGTCACCATTATTTTCTATTTTGTGGCCCACAAGAGTACTGCATTAGGCTGATATTTGGTCCCTAGCCCTAAAATAACACGACAAAAAGGATGGGCGGCATGGATTATACACATACATCAATGTGGGCCCATATGGGTCGTGGTTTGCACGGGTCGCAATTGTCATGTTATATGGGTCGTGGATCGTGGTTTTCATGTGTTCACTTCTTTTACTACCTAGCCATTAGTACCATAGCCTAAGGACCATAATGAGGTGATCCGATCCATCTGCCTTGTAGGCCAGCTCGCCGTGGACCCAAAAAGTCCTGACTTGGGTAGTGTCCACTTCTAACAAACATCATAGTGAGACAGAAAAGTTTCAACAGTCATCATTTTTTCTATTTTGTAGCCCACATGAGCACTGGATCAGGCTGATATTTGGTGCCTAGCCCTAAAATGACACAGCAAGAAGTATGACCGGCATGGATTATACACACACATCAATGTGGGCCCATATGCGTCATGGTTTGCATGGGTCATAATTGTCATGTCATATGGGTTGTGATTGTCATGTTATATGGGTCGTAGTTTTCACGTGTTCTCATCTCTTACTTCCTAGCCATTGGTACCAAAGCCTAAGGCCCACAATGGAGTAATCTGTTCTATCTACCTTGTCGACTAGCTCGCCGTGGGCTCAAAAAGTCCCGCCTTGTGCAGTGTCCATTTCTAACAAACATCGCAGTGAGCTTGGAAAGTATCAACAGTGAGTGACATTATTACCATCATTTTCTATCATGTGGCCCACACTAACTCTGGATCAGGCTGATATTTGGGCCCTAGCTCTAAAATGACATGGCAAGAAGGATGGGCGGCATGGATTATACACATACATCAGTGTGGGCCCCATGAGTTGGACCTTGCCCACGCCCAAAAAAGGGTTCCGTATACGTCATTAAATATGACGTAACTTCTTATTCACTGAAAAACCGTATAACTACTTAACCAAGAACAAAGGGCATTTTGGTCCAAGTAATTTTCGAAAGCTTGTCAGAAGGCCACCCTCGGAATATGTGAAAGTTAGAATCTCTATAGGGAATTTGACCATACAATGAGACCAGTACAATCAATTTTCAATTTTCCGCTAAGATATTAAAATGACAAGAAATTTATAATCATTGCACTTCTTTATATAATTCTTGTAAAAATCTTGAATCCAAACCACAATATCTGTGTATTTTAGTGATGATTAAATATTAAAATACTGTATAGATACCATCATTACAATTTTACTATACTAAACCAAATACTAGAATAGGCTATCAAATGCAGGAAATAAGTAATCTGTAACTATTACACATTTTCTTTACGTTACCTAGTAATTGGTGAAACAAAATGGCTCCTGGTTTTGTTTTGAAAATCTAATCACTTATAATTTGCATTTACATGAAGTCATTTAGGGGGCTAGATCATAAGTTACTTAAGAGAAGTTGCTTATTCTTCATGTAACTTTTCTTAATTTTTACTTATTAAACTAAAGTGATCAAGTAACTTTAAATAAAAATAGTCACTATATAATTAATCATAAATCAAACTTGCATTTCTCAAATAAGTTACTTATCTACTACAGTAAGTAGAAAAAGTAACTTATTCGGTGTTATCCAAAAAGGCTTTAGTTACAAATAGTTCATGTATTATAGTCCGTATTATGGTATTGTTTATTTATGGGGAAAACCGAACTAAACCACAACGACATGTGCACTTCATGAGGAGGTGCCAAGACAGTGCTGACGAAGAATCGATAGAACAGGGTCCCCAAAGCCACCAACGTATTGACTACCTGGGAGAGCTGAGCTAAGCCTTAGAGAAAGACTCACCCGCAAGCTGAATTGCTCAGGCTCGGAGCTTGGTAATATGATTCATCAACCAACCCGACCTGACTGACCTTGACCTCAAGCGAGGAATGTCCTGAGAGAATCCTACATCGTACCGGCCAGGATTGATCCAATGAGAGCCTAACGGAAAATCATGCCGATTGAGGCGGGATCAAAAAATATTTTCGAAAGCAGATTCCAACTTGAATATGGACCTCAACGTATCTGATAAATCCATTAAGACTTGCGGACCTCCTAAGGAACCTAAGCCTGGTAAGGGCAATGAACGTTTGATAAGAAAAAGTTTGGAAGTGTCCCGCTTAGTTAACAAACATTGAGTTTAGAGATGAGGCAGCATGGATACGAGAGTACTATTGAAATTCAGTTTGGAATAAATACTCTCCTTGCCTTAGGAGAGGGTATGCACAAAAAAATAATAAAAAAATAAAAAAATAAAATAAAATAATCTATCTCCAACCACACCTACTCTATTCATATACCCGACTTAGGCATCGGAGGGTCTCCGGCTACAACCAGCGCCCCCATTGTCCCTTGTTCTCTAATGGTGTAGGTACTTACCAGCCTATAAGTGGAGCTGCGGATTCAACTAGATTCGAGCAATGACATTTTGAGTTAAATTAAGATTCTCAACGGGATGTGTAAGTGGAGCCCCTTATATATATATATATATATATATATATATATATATATATATATATATATATATATATATATATATAGTGTATGGTACATGTAAGAGAGCTCTTTTTCTCTCAAGTTTGGATAGCCGTCTTGTGGTACGGTCGATCGCTGCCTTATGATTTTTTAAAGATGGGCCATCAAGTGCCATCACATGCCATATTTATACCTTTTAGTAAGGAGGTGGTTAGGCCTGGATTTTGAACTTGTCAGGCTGAATCTTTCAGCCGGTCTATTCAATTTTTATTTGTTGGCCCAGGCCCAGCCCATTGCCAGCCTTAGGAGGTGGTTTAAGTCCCAACCCGTTGGACCCAAGTTACAGGTTCATCCAACGGATGACTTCCTACTAATAAAGTAAATGAAAAACTCATGAGGATCACCCAGGAAAATACCAACCCCATGTTCTTATCAGGCCGACCACACCATAAAACCAATATCTAGCCAGTCATAAATAGAAAGTTAGAAGTGTGGTCCACTTAATAAATGGATGTGGCCAATTTTTGCATAAGGTGATCCTTGTCATGGTGCCAACCTATTGAATGGGTCAGATGTCTCACGCACATAAAAGGTTGGAAGTTATACATTGGGTGGGCCATAACTTATAGTTCAACTGGTTAGACTGGAGACCTCAATTAATAAGGATTATTGATTCCTCCTCAATATGCAAGAATAGACCATGAGAAACCAACATCATCACAAATTGAAAGGATGAATCAAGTGCAAATTCCAGTTCTTAGAAAGAACAAAGAATATTAACTCTGACCATGACATTGGCAACCATTTATGTAATTAATATTGATCTTTGAACAGTCAAGATTGTCCTTCTGGTAGCCCCCATCGACCATTTCCTAAATCTCTTGCACAAAATAGCCCTAATCATGAGGATATATATGATGATCCACATTAAATGAAATCTCCACTAATATTGTTTGGATTATTCCTTAGGAAGTTATTTATATCATAGACAATCAAAAACCCAATAGATGAATGGTTTAGATTCCACAAGGTAGCATCTGCTTTGTAGTTTTTGATTTAAATATTCAATATTTTTTAATAATTAGAAGTACATTAATATCTTACTCATTGACCCATTAATTAGAATGGACCATATTTGAGATGTTTGTGAATTGTAGTTCAATTCCATTTAGAAAGCAAAATATGTTTTTTGTTGTAAAAACCCACTCATACGCAGTCGATGCAAGTAAAAAAAAGACACTGAGATGTACGTAGTGCGACAATATATCTACTCCCATGGGGCAACAATAGGTAACTTTCTTCTTTATTAAAACAACATAAATAAAAAATATTAGATTCAACTCTCTCCCATTCTCCCACGACATATAAATATCAATCACTGGGGAAGTCTCCGTTGAAGGAATTTTGCCTTGCTCTTTATATACATGTGTCTCTCCTTCTACAGACAACACACCCCAAGAGAGTATAGTACTAGCCAAACAATGTTTCTCCTTCTATAGACAACACACCCCGAGAGAAGGTACTTGGCCAAACTAGGCTTCAGGTCTTAGATATGAGAGAGAGAGAGAGAGAGAGAGAGAGAGAGAGAGAGAGAGAGAGAGAGTTTATGTAGTTATTTCAAAAGAGTTTTTTAATTTATTATTTATTATTTTTTAAATACAAAACCCACATGGGCACTCAAACTCATGATATCAATGTTAAAATGCAATTCATCTACTACTGAGCTATGCATTGAGTTCTCACATCCATTCTCCTTCGTAAGTTGAACTGTTGTTTATGCTTTTGCTATTTTGAATAATGCTTCCCTCACTCTTCTTGAAAAGGTAAAGACAAGAAAAGAATATCCTACATTGTGGTTTGTCTAAGATCCATCGTTCATATTGCAGCCCGTTGGTTAGTACAATGGCCCATCACCATTTTTTTTGTATAGGGCAAAGAAATCCTTCAAATGTGGTTTTCATTTCTTTGGATTTGGAGTTGGGGAATGGTATAAGTGTTGAAGAAATGGTCTTTTCTCTTGGGAGCCTAGATTCTCCCCCTTTTTTATGTAAGTTAGAGATGGGATGGAGATTCTCTTAAGATGTTTAGTCTAAGATGAGAAATGTGATGGTTGTATTGTTTTCAAGATGTGGATAAAATGTGAAATGGATTTTCTCTAATGCTCCCTTGGTTGCAAGGTGGAAACAATTTTGAAATAATATCTTCCCAAGTTTCTCTTGAGTATTATTGGGTTAATGGACATTCCTACTTTGATAGTGATTTGACATGATGATGATTTCCATGGTCTTCCATAGTGATTTGATATGATGATGATTTCCTTGGACTTTGAAAATGGCAAATATTGTTAAAAGCAACATTGTGTTCTTTTCTACCATAATTAGAGTATTTCATTTACTTTAAAGATTTTTTTAATTAACAGAAAGTTTAACTTTTTATTGATTTCTAGCAAAAATAAGCATTTACTGAAGATAGAGCTTTAGATATTAACTTTCTCGGAAGGTTATTTGTAAAGCAAGCCTCGAGTAGATGGATAAGAGAGTCTAGTTGTAGGTGCGTCAATGAGCCCAATACAAGAGTTCTCATGTCATATGAGTAAATGAATACTACACCCATACCCATACCTACATTGAGCTTAAAACCAACACCTATGGCCGTAACTTCTAAAGATTCAGAGTACCCTACCAATTTATAATGTCTAATTGTGGTGTGCAAAAGGTAGACCCATCCACGAAGATGTCGAACGGTCTACGTCAAATCAAAATGCTAGTGGGTTTGATCTACACCGTCTCTAAATATAAAAACTCACACCTGTTTAGCTACACCAATACCTAGCTCATGCCAGTTCAAGCTTGAGCATTTGTTAGGGCAAGACTCTATGCTAGTTTTGCGTGATGTTAAAAAAAAAAAAAAGAAAATGGTGGAGACGTAAGCTGTCCAAATAGCTGACCCAACTAATGGTGGGTAACAGAAAATTTGCATTGAGAATTTATGATTATTATTTTCCCTTAAAATGTAGACTGGTCGCTATTATACTTTTAACCATCCATTTGATAGCCATGAATTGGATGGTTAGGATTCTTTGACTTGTATGATTTAACAGATATGCTTCATTCATAGTAGGACCCATGATTTGGATGGTCTAGATAGTTGTAGATTGATGCCACATGTGAGGCGGATCATATTTTTAAATTATGTAAAACTAACATAAGGAGTCTAGCATCTTTTTTTAATTTGATAAATTGATGAGCATGGCATAAAAGCAACATTAAGACATGTTACACAAAAATCATTTGAGGAAGGTAGTGTGGATATGTCTCATGAGTGCAATATCCAAATTGTCAAAGGGGAGCCCCACCGTGTGAAATAATGCACATGATCTAAATCATTACTAGAAATTCTAGCATGTGATGAGTGTACACAAAACTACTTAAAACCTTATATGAAATGTGGACCATGGACTATTAAAATATTTTTTTTGAATTTGACATATTTTCCTATTTAATTTGCAAGGAAAGTTATGAATTCCACAATATCATCCTTAACTTTATCTACATTTAATTTTTTCAATATAAGATACAAGGTAACTATTATATAATAAAATAAAATTTTATATAATTTTTTTCTTTATAAATAAAATACTGCTTATCTTCTGAAATTCACTCTTTCATTGTGATTGTTGAAGTCATCATTAAAATTGTAATTTTTTTAAATTGAGAGAATTAAAATTAAAATTAAAATTTTTTTAAAAAAAAAGTAAAATAATTATCTAATAATAAATTTCAAAAAGAAATTATAGTATTATTGAACCATCAATTTCATCATTGGGTTCTTGTGTGAATAGGAAGTGAAAGTTTCATTTTTGTAGGACAATTCTAGCGGCGTAGAAATTGGCTATGGTCATAAGTATTTACCTCTCTCTTTTTTGGTCCATTTCCCCTCAATTTAAACCTGCGCTTATCAAACAATCCCTTAATTAATACTGATATAAGTGTACTTGAAAAAAGAATGATCACATATGTCCAAATATATGATAATTACCCTGATTAGATGTCTAAATGTGTGATAATTACCCTATGTTCAAAAAACCCTAGATCCTAAAATCTATGAAGTGTGAGTGCCATCCAACCTTTCAATCAAATCAAAAAAGCCTAGATGCTGATGTAGGGTCCACGATGATGTGTGAGTACCACCCAAATGTGTGGCCCACCATGATGTGTGAATGTTATCCAACCTTTCAATTAAATCCAACAAGCCTAGATCCTCAAATCCATCATCATCCGTAACTCTGGGTTGGTAACATCAAGGGAAGGTGAGGCGCACCATGAAAACGTACACTGTGTTGTTTGTATCCCATCTAATTCAATAATCAGATGTGCCCCATGATGAAGTCACTGACAAAGCTAAGACCATTTCAAAACTAAGGTGGACAACACAAAGTGAATATATTGGTTTTAGGCGTGACCGTACATTGCTCCCTATGGTGTATCCCACCTAATTTTTTGGGATGTACGGTGAAGATGAAAATGCACACCAGATGCATGTTTTGGAACTTAAATACGCATTACACATGGGTGCCACACAGCTCAAACGTGTCGGTAGTTACCATGCATCCGAATGTATGTTATCGTTTCCTACTTTCATGGAATGCGGATTGCATCCAACCCCGCCCGGCTCTAGCTAGGACGCAATCCACATTCCATTCCTTGGCTATGGCTAGTCCGAGACAGAGTAAAAAGAAAAAGTAATGTTTAAAATAAAAAAATACCAAAGCTCTCGTCAAAGAGAAATGCTCCAGTGATCGAGCACCGTAACCCAGTGATCTGCAAAGAGAAATTGCATTCAAATATAATGAACTCTCAATCCAAATTTTAACATGAAAATTTACACATTTAAGTGCTAAATAAATCTCTAATTTTGACACCGATAAGGCTTTAAAAAGTTCTAAATAAACATAGCAAGAAATTAGATTCAAAAGTACTTCACAATAGATAGTTTATTTGAAAAATGGAGAGAATGTAATGTATTTCTAGATTATAGTATTTTTGCTCCATGGGACGATGTCTACGTGCAAAGTGCACCTTTATAAAGTGCCCTATAGCCCACGTTGCGGCCGCGGACGGTGCTTTGTGCCATCCTTGACGGAGGAGATTTGAACCCTAATTGCATAAGCAAAAACACATTTTCTTACCGACTAGCTATATACATTTTTTATGAAAAATTTAAATAATTAATATATTTATTTACTTACTAAAAATAACTTTTATTTTTAAAATTTATTTTTATTATAAAAACACAATAAAGCTAACACATAGGATTCTAGTATCCATTTTTAACTTGCCAACTTGATTAGCACGGCATAAAAGCAACTTTAAGCCATGTTACACAAAAATTATTTGAGAAAAGTAGTGCGACAGTGCAATATCTAAATCATCAAAGGAGAGCCCCACAGTGTGAAAGAGCCTCTAGGGAATTTTAAGGCCAGTGTAATAATGCACAAGATCTGAATCGTTGGTAGAAATTCTTGCATGTACTAACACAATGGGGTGAACAAAAAACTAATTAAAACCATATATGAAACACAAACGATGGACCATTAAAACAATTTCTCTTGATCGACATTTTTTTCCTATTTAATCTTTAATTTATGAATTTCACAATCTCATCATTGACTTTATTCACATCTAATTTCTGATGCATAAGATATAATGCAACCATTGTATGATAAAAAGAGATTTTATATGATTTTTCTTTCTAATAAAATATAACTCAATTTTTAAAATCTACTCTTTGGCTACGATTGAAAAAGTTATTATTAAATTTTCATTGTTTTTTCTTTAAATTGGGAGAACACTAAGTAAAATATAAGAAAAGAAAAACAAAAAAAAAGTATAATAATCATTCAAGATAAATTTCAAAGATTCCATGGTAATATTATTGAACCAAGAATTTTATTATTAAGGCTCTTGCATGGATGACAAGTGAAATTTTTATTTTTGTAGAACAATTCTAATCACGTATTACTCATTTGGGAGCTTAGATTTGAAATGTATTGGAATCTAAAATAACAATTACATTGGGATCAAGGTGATGTCAAATCCTTAATAATGTTTGGTTGAAATTCACTAAATGCAAATTTTTCGTTTGAAAGCTTATATTTGGAATGCATTGGAATTCCTTAGTATATTCATGAGGCTTAGATTTGATTAACTAAATCAACTTTTATATCTCAAATTATTATTATTATGTGTGTGTGCGCGTATGTGACATTTGATAGAATAATTGTAATAAGCCCATTAAAATTATACTTTGGTCACAAATGAGGAAATTTTGAGCCTTAAGTGAGCCACAAATGTATTGATCACAAATAAGCAACTCAATGATATTTTTTAACCATCCATTTAGATGCCCAATGTTTGAACGGTTAGATCATTCTATTGATATGATTTTATGGTTGCAGTCGATAATTAAATTATTTTGAAATATCATAAGCATACCATGTGTACAATGAATTAGTAACCCAGCGATATCTTTTTCATACATGAGACTTTCATGCATCATTTTTTTATTATTATTTAATACATGCACACACACCCGCACACACTCTTACTGGAGTGGGATTTCACCACCTATGGATGCTCAAACCCTTGACCAGGAGTTGAAACTCCAAAGAGTCTACCACCGGAGCAAGAGCAAGGACCCAAATTGATTCCATGCCTTCAAAAAGGTGCCAACAAGGCATTTCATTTGAATTACATGAGAATCATAATATTTTATTGAGATTTCAAAATACACCAAAATGGGGTTTTTGAAATACCTCTTATTCCATTAATTACATCCACATCCAAAGCTGCCAAACACATAAAGTAGTTACTTGATTTGAAACACACTATTTTACTACTAAACCGAAGGTATCAAACGACCTATTAGCTTTTCTAGGGTAATCAACTTCTGTCACGTGTAAAGTATTTACTTTTACTTTCTCTTTTTTCCATTTTCGCTCCCTTCAAACAAGGGCTTATCAAACAAGCTATTAATTTTAATGCTGATATCAAGTGTACTTGAAAGAGAATGATCACATGTGTCCAAATGTTTAATAATGAGAAATTTTCTACTGTACGACCCATTTATGGCCCATTTACCAGATGAAGCCCACCCCATTTTACCTGACCAAAAATAAGCCCCAGCTGTACGGACGCCTTGTCAAAGGTCGAAAATGCCCCTGATTTTACCCGGATCGGCTGGTGCTCGAAGATGAGCGCAGACGCTCTGAGTTGTATCGAACGGTTCAAAAGAGATCAACGTTACATGGGCCCCACAGTTATGTATTTATTATATCCACAACGTTCATCCATATTTCGAGATCATTTTGGAGCATTATCAAATATATATATATATATATATATATATATATATATATATATATATATATATATATATATATATAGATATCCAAAGATCAACTGGACCACACCACGAAGAGCAACGGAAAATTGATTTTCACAGTTGAAACTTTTGTAGGGCCCACCATAACATTTATTTTCCATCCAATCTATTAATAAGGTCACGAAGACCTGGATGAAGAGGACAAAAAATTTTCATAATGATCCAAAACTTCTGTGACCCCTAAAAGGGTTTCAACAGTTGACGTTCAAAGCAGAATGGTAATGTCTTATGATACGGACAGACCTATAGCTACGGATTATAACCATAGCCATAGATACCATAATCCGCAGCCATGAAGGTCTGTCCGGGGTAGGCTCGCCGAACTAGTGCGCTCTGTCCGAGGTGGGCTCGCCGAACTAGCGCCCTCCCCCAGTTGTTGGCCTGTCCGGCGGGCCACGCCCACCTGGCAACCCTATGGCTACGGATTATAACCATAGCCAAAGACGGACTGCCGCGGCAGCAATCTTTACAAAATTTTATTTATTTATTTATTTTTACATGGAGAACTTTATTCTACATACAATTTTCTCTAACACATATTTATATAAATATGTATATATAAGCATATAAAACTTTTTCTCTCTGTTTTTTCATTTCTTTCTTTATTCATTTAACAAGAACGTTTTCTAAACCAATATTAGTTATTTGACATACCCTATATGATTTTACGGTAGGAGAAGCTACTTTAGCCAACCAACCTGGTTATGTTCCAAGATTCCATCAGGTCGATAGTCAAAAATTCATTTCATTCACTTCGCGGTCAATTTTAATCAGTTCGTGGTCAATTTCATTCATTTCATTTACTTTGCGATCATTTCCATGCATTTCACGATCAATACTAGCGATTTCCCTTCACTTCACGGTCAATTCCATGCATTTCACAATCAATTCCCTTCACTTCACGGTCAATTCCACACATTTCACGGTCAATTAGCTTCACTTCACAGTCATTTCCATGCATTTCACAGTCAATTCCGATGATTCCATTTAGATTCACGGTCATTTCCATGCATTTCACGGTCAATTCCGATGATTCCGTTTAGATTCACGGTCATTTCCATGCACTTCACAGTCAATTCCCTTCACTTCACGGTCATTTCCATGCATTTCACAGTCAATTCGCTTTACTTCACGGTCATTTCCATGCATTTCACGGTCATTTCTGGCAATTCCGTTTAGATTTACGGTCATTTTCATGCACTTCACGGTCAATTCCCTTCACTTCACGGTCATTTCCATGCATTTCACGGTCAATTCGCTTCACTTCACGGTCATTTCCATGCATTTTATGGTCATTTTCGACAATTTCGTTTGGATTCACGGTCATTTCCATGCACTTCACGGTCATTTCCCTTCACTTCACGGTCATTTCCATGCATTTCACGGTTAATTCGCTTCACTTCACGGTCATTTCCATGCATGGGAATGACTGTGAAGCGTTACCCGAACTCCCAAATGATAGTTATGTCATAGATAAGCTCAGGTTCAGCAATCCCATTGTTTCTAGTGGCTGAGACTATTTGGATGCACAAGTTTACTCAACTGTAGACATTCAATTTCATAAAGCAGAAAGTATCAGTTCTAATGATGTTTCTTGGTATTCGCAATATGGAAGTTGTCCTCAAACCACAGGAAGTGTGAAATTACAATTTGGATCTTGGCACGAACTCACATTGACACCACTTGCATGCAGCTAAATCCGGCCCAATATCAGCCACCGGTCTGACTGTTGCATGCATGTCCCAAAGCGTGAGCAAGCAAAGTAGGGTCATCAAGCACCAGCAACCATGAAAGTAACAGATTGATGCTACCTTTTTTTACTTCAACTTGAAAGTAACACATTTGCAAGAGACAACAAGTCACCTCCAAACGCATGAACAATATAATTATGATCAAATGGAAAGAAAAACCTCAACAATCTATCACAGCTTACATTTCAAATGCATAATATGCTTCAGTGAAGGGAATTGACCGTGAAGTGCATCAAAATGACCGTGAATCTAAATGGAATCACTGGAAATGACTGTGAAATGCATGGAAATGACCATGAAGTGAAGCAAATTGACCATGAAATGCGTGGAAATGGTCGTGAAGTGAAGGGAATTGACCGTGAAGTGCATCGAAATGACCGTGAATCTAAACGGAATCGCTGGAAATGACCGTGAAATGCAAGGCAATGACCGTGAAGTGAAGCGAATTGACCGTAAAATGCGTAGAAATGGCCGTGAAGTGAAGGGAATTGACCGTGAAGTGCATGGAAATGACCGTGAATCTAAACAGAATCGAAGGAATTGACCGTGAAATGCATGGAAATGACCGTGAAGTGAAGCGAATTGACCGCGAAATGCGTGGAAATGACCGTGAAGTGAAGGGAATTGACCGTGAAGTGCATCGAAATGACCGTGAATCTAAACAGAATCGCTGGAAATAACCATGAAATGCATGGAAATGACCGTGAAGTGAAGCAAATTGACCGTGAAATGTGTGGAAATGGCGTGAAGTGAAGGGAATTGACCGTGAAGTGCATGGAAATGACCGTGAATCTAAACGGAATCGAAGGAATTGACCTTGAAATGCATGGAAATGACCGTGAAGTGAAGCGAATTGACCGCGAAATGCATGGAAATGACCGTGAAGTGAAGGGAATTGACCGTGAAGTGCATCGAAATGACCGTGAATCTAAATGAAATCGCTAGAATTGACCATGAAATGCATGGAAATGACCGTAAATCTAAATGGAATTGCCGGAAATGACCGTGAAATGCATGGAAATGACAGTGAAGTGAAGCGAATTGACTGTGAAATGCATGAAAATGACCATGAAGTGAAGGGAATTGACCATGAAGTGCATCGAAATGACCATGAATATAAAAGGAATCGCTAGAAATGACCATGAAATGCATGGAAATGATCGTGATGTGAAGTGAATTGACCGCGAAATGCATGGAAATGGCCGTGAAGTGAAGGGAATTAACCGTGAAGTGCATGGAAATGACCGTGAATCTAAACGGAATGCGTGGAAATGATCGGGAAATGGATGGAAATGACTGTGAAGTCAAGCGAATTGACCGTGAAATGCATGGAAATGACTGTGAAGTGAAGGGATTTGACCGTGAAGTCAATCATTTCCACGCATTTCACGGTCAATTCACTTCACTTCACAGTCATTTTCATGCATTTCACGGTCATTTCCGGCGATTTCGTTTAGATTCACGATCATTTCCATGCACTTCACGGTCAATTCCCTTCACTTCACGGCCATTTCCATGCATTTCACGGTCATTTCGCTTCACATCACGGTCGTTTCCATGCATTTCACAGTCATTTCCAGCGATTCCGTTTAGATTCACAGTCATTTCGATGCACTTCATGGTCAATTCCCTTCACTTCATGGTTATTTCCACGCATTTCGCGGTCAATTCGCATCACTTCACGGTCATTTCCACGCATTTCACGGTCATTTCCAGCGATTCCGTTTAGATTCATGGTCATTTTGATGCACTTCACGGTTAATTTCCTTCACTTCACGGTCATTTCCACGCATTTCATGGTCAATTCGCTTCACTTCACGGTCATTTCCATGCATTTCATGGTCAATTCCGGCGATTCTGTTTAGATTCACGGTCATTTTCACGCATTTCACGTTCAATTCACTTCACTTCATGGTCATTTCCATGCATTTCATGGTCATTTCTGGCGATTCTGTTTTGATTCACAGTCATTTCGATGCACTTTACGGTCAATTGCCTTCACTTCACAGTCATTTCGATGCATTTCACGGTCAATTCGCTTCACTTCATGGTTATTTCCATGCATTTCCTGTTCAATTCGTTTCACTTCACGGTCATTTCCATACATTTCTCACGAAATGCATAGAAATGACTGTGAAGTGAAGGGAATTGAACGTGAAATGCATGGAAATGACCATGAATCAAAACGGAATCGCCGGGATTGATCGTGAAGTGAAGCGAATTGACCGTGAAATGCATGAAAATGACCGTGAAGTGAAGGTAATTGACCGTGAAGTGCATCGAAATGACTATGAATCAAAACGGAATCGCCAGAAATGACCGTGAAATGCATGGAAATGACCGTGAAGTGAAGGGAATTGACTGTGAAATGCATGGAAATGACCGTGAATCAAAACGGAATCGCTGGAATTGACCGTGAAATGCATGGAAATGACTGTGAAGTGAAGCGAATTAACCGTGAAATGCATGGAAATGACCGTGAAGTGAAGGGAATTGACCATGAAATGCATGAAAATGACTGTGAATCAAAACGGAATCGCTGATATTGACCATGAAATGCATGGAAATGACCGTGAAGTGAAGCAAATTGATCGTGGAATGCATAGAAATGACCGTGAAGTGATGGGAATTGACCATGAAATGTATGCAAATGACCGTGAAATGAAACGAAATTGACCATGAAATGCATGGAAATGACCATGAAGTGAAGGGAATTGACCGTGAATTGCATAGAAATGACCGTGAATTGAAACGGAATCACCGGAATTGAACGTGAAATGCATGGTAATGACCATGAAGTGAAGCGAATTGATCATAAAATGCATGGAGATGACCGTGAAGTGAAGGGATTTGACCGTGAAATGCATGGAAATCACCTTGAAATGAAACGGAATCGCCAGAATTGATCATGAAATGCATGGAAATGACCATGAAGTAAAGGGAGTTGACCATGAAATGCATAGAAATGACCGTGAATTGAAGGGAATTGACCATGAAATGCGTGGAAATGACCATGAAGTGAAGGGAATTGACCATGAAATACAGGAAAATGACCTTGAAATGAAACGGAATCGCCAGAACTGACCATGAAATGCATGGAAATAACCGTGAAGTGAAGGGAATTGACCGTGAAATGCATAGAAATGACCGTGAATTGAAACGGAATTGCCAGAATTGACCGTGAAGTGAAGGGAATTGACCATGAAATGCATGGAATTGACAGTGAAGTGAAGGGAATTGACCATGAAATGCATGGAAATGACTGTGAAGTGAAGGGGAATCACCGTAATTGGCCGTGAAATGCATGGAATTGACCGTAAAGTGAAGGGAATTGACTGTGAAGTGAAAGGGAATCGCCGGAATTGACCACGAAATGCGTGAAATTGACCGTAAAGTGAAGGGAATTGGTCATGAAATGCATAAAATTGACTGTGAAGTGAAGGAAATTGATCATGAAATGCATGGAATTCATCGTGAAGTGAATGGAATTGACCGTGAAATGAATTGAGTTGACCACGAAGTGAATAAAATTGACCGCGAACTGATTGAAATTGACAGTGAAGTGAATGAAATGGATTTTCGACCATCAACCTGATGGAATCTTGGAAAATAACTAGGTTGGATGGCTAAAGTAGCTTTTGCTACCCCAAAATCATATGTGGTATGTCAAGTAACTAATTTTGGTTTAGAAGATATTCTTATTAAATGAATAGAGAAAGAAATGAAAAAAAAAAAAAAAAAAAAAGATAGAGAGAGAGAAAAAAAAATTATATGCTTATATACATATTTATATAAATATGTATTAGAGAAAAATGTAAGTAGAATAAAGTTCTCTATGTAAAAAATAAAAATTAAGAGAGAGAGAGAGAGAGAGAGAGAGAGAGAGAGAGAGAGATGTGCATAGCACTATGGTTTTAATCCGTAGCTATAAGTTCAGGTCTTTGATGCTACGGCTATGGCTACGGTTATAATCTGTAGCTCTAGGGATCACTAGTTTTTTTCTAAACGCTGAAAAAGCAGGGGCATTTTCTACCTTTGGCAAGTCTTCCGTGCAGCTGGGACTTATTCTGGTGAGGTAAAAAGCGGTGGGCTTCTACGCGTAAATGGGCCATAAATGGGTCGTACAGTGGTAAATTTCTCAATAATAATTAACCTATGTTCAAGTTGTGTGGACCACCCTAATGTCTGATCACCTTCCAACTGTCAATTAAATCCAAAAAGCCTAGATCCAGAAATCCATCATGATCTGACTCTGGGAGTGGGTGGGCAACATCCATCCAAGGGAAATGGGGTGCCTTAAAATGGTGAGGTTCATCATGGAAATGTACACCACGTTGTTTGTATCCCATCCAACTCAGTAATCGGATGTGCCCCTTCAGGATGAAGTCACGTGCCAAAACTAAGGTGGACAACACCACGTGAGTATATTGGTTTTAGGTGTGACTGCACATTTCTCCCTACCGTGTGTCCGACCTGAGTTTTAGATCAGGATCATTCCTGGGATGTACGGTGAAGATGAAAATGTGCATCAGATGCATAATATGGATCACAAATACACTTCATAAGTGGGCCCCACATAGCTCGAACGTGTGATAATTACCATACATCCGAATGTATGTTATCATTTTTTACATTAAACGCGTTTCGGACATTTGTTAGGTTCGGGTAATCGGAAAAGGAGAAAAAAGTAAAGGTTAAAATAAAAAATAAAAAATAAAAAAGCTCCCTTCAAAGAGAAATGCTCGAGTGCTTTGGGAGCACCGTAAGTTACAGTGCTCCTAGTTGCAGTGGATCATTTGGACACTCCAATCAATCAATCTGAACCCTACATCTCGTGGGCCACAATGCAAAAAAGGGACACAGATATTCCTATGCCCCTGTTGTTGTCGGAAGCTGTCTGGGCCCACAGAGATGCACATGATAAATCCACTCCGTTCATCAATTTTGTAAGACTATGATAGGACAAGAATCTAAAAAACGGGTGAATCAAAGACTCAGATGGGCCACACCAAACGACACAGTGGGAACGGAAACCTACACAAGTAAAACCTTTCTAGAGCTTACCATGATGTTTATATGCCATCCAAACGGTTCATCTGGTTTTTACCACTCAGCTAAACTGTAGGCACAAATATCATCCTGATACAAAACTTTTGTGGCCCCCTCAAATTTTCCAACGGTGGGCGTTCAATCTCTGCTGTTTCGTTTGGTATGGCCCACGTGAGATTTGGATCTGCCTATTTTTAGACTCCCACTCTATTATGGTCTTTTCAAAACTGATGGATGGAATGGATTTATCATCGGCATCTCTGTGAGCCCCACACAGCTTCTGACAACAGGGAGCGGATCAGGTGTTGTCCCGGTAACACTTACCTTTACCGTGCAGGCCCCATATTGATAAATGTATTGTATATCCACATAGTCCATCAATTTTTTCATCTCATTTTAGAAAGATATCCCAAAACTTGTGTATATCCAAATCTCTAGTGGACCACACCACTGAAAACAGTGGTGAATGACCATTAAAAACTTTTGTGAGCCCCATAAGTTTTGGATCAAGACAATCTTTGTATTTACCATCCATCCATGTCAGATTGACCTTATCAACGGGTTGGATGGAAAATAAACATTACGGTGGGTCCTAGGATGTTTTTAATGGTGCCCATTCAATTACTTTCATGTGGTGTGATCCACCTGAGATTTGGATCTGCTTAATTTTTAAAAACACGATCTGAAATGGGGTGGAAAAACGGATGGACGGCATGGATATATGGCACAATATCAAGGTGGGCTCCACAATTAGGTTAACATCTAATAGACAAGGGCATGGGAATATTTCAGTAATCGCTTCCACAGAAAGCATACCATTCAGATGATTCACGTTGGCTTTTTGTTTTTTTAGAGCAATCCATTTCTAAGCCATTGATGAGATTATTAGAATTGCCTACGAAAAGTGGTCATTTACAATCATAAGCAACGGATGTTGGGCCTATGAAAAAAACATGGATTGAATTGTAGATTGGAACTATTTGTGTGTAAATGATCCTGACCGTCGATGTTTGATTAGATGGTCAGCAATGGTTAGATCAGCATGACGTTTGCATGGTAGCCCTTGAAATAAGCTTGAACTTAATGAACGGTCAAGGTTAATGGATTGAATCGTTTAAATGGCCCAATGGAAACAACCTATGCGGGTTGCTTGGGATGAGAAATCCATTCTGGTATACACGGACGCGGATTAGCTACCCAGATTCCCTACTGAAGTGACATCATCAAGATCTGTGAGCCCCTCAATGTTATATGTGTTGTATCCACACCATCTATTCATCTGAAGAGACCGTTGTAGGTCATGAGCTAAAAAATGAGACAGATCCAAAGCTCAAGTAGACCCCACCACAAAAAACAGTGGGGACAGTAATACTCACGGCTGAAACCTTACTAGGGCCAGCATGATGTTTATTTGAGATCCAACCTGTTAATAAGCTAACAAAGACGGGCGCGGATTGGATACTGACAAGGTCGGTAGCCAAAGTGAAGTCACCAAGCTCTGTGGACCCCACCATGATGCATGTGTTGTATCCATACCGTCCAACCATTTTTAGAGATCATTTTACGGCGTTACAAAAAGAATGAGATAAATCTAAATTTCAAGGGGACCCACCATAGAAAACCGTGGGAGCCGTCACACCCACCATTGAAACATTTACAGGGCCCACAGTGATGTATTTTTTAGATCCATCCTGTTCATAGTTTAACATAGAGATAGATGAAGTGAAAACAAAACTATCAGCTTCATCGGAAACTACTGTGGCCCCTAACCTAAGAAGTTTTGAACGGTGTATGTCACTGTCCCCACTATTTTCTATGGTGGGGTCCACTTGAACTTTAGATCTATCTCGTTCTCTTTGTAATGCGATAAAACAATCTCTAAAAATGGTTGGACGGTATGGATACAACACACGCATCATGATGGGGTCCACAAAGCTTGGTGACGTCACTTTAGTAGCCATTTGGCTACTGACCTTGTCAGTATCCAATCTGCCCCCAACAAAGACATGGCACACTTATCAGCTTGATCAAAAACTTCCGTGGCTCTTAATCAATTTTTTTATGGTAGGCATTCAATCCCCACTATTTTCTATATGGAGATTTACTTGATCTTTGAATCCGACTTATTTTTTGTCTCATACCCTAAAATGATCTCTCAAAATGAATGGACAGTATGGATACAACACATACATCATGGTGGGCCCATAAAACTTGGTGACATTACTTCATTAGCAAGATCGCTAATCCATGTCCATTAGGTACTTTTTTCAATTAGGGGTTTCGTCACGTGTGGTGCATGCCAATGTGCTAAAACTGACTATGCAGCTCGATTCTAACTGAACAATTTGACCCAAGCTATAATGTAGGTAGATTAGTTAACTTTAACTATATGATCGAATCTAAGTACCTATTCAATCACTCACAATTTATAATAAAGTGATTAAGCAATTATCAAAGGGTGGTGTTCTTCCTTCGAAGATAAGTTGTAACTTGCAAGACATTTTTACTACCCGGCAGTAATGAATTAAAATAAAAATACTTACTATAAGAAATTAAACATGTCTAAGCGAAGAGCTGCCTTGTATTGAGAATAGATATAGTCCAGCGTATAAGCATAGACTTAGATTACAGAAAACAGTGAAGACAATGATGCCTGCAGTTGACACCCCCATCTAAATGATCCATTTCCTAACTATCATGGTGACTCTTCGGCATCTTTCTTTAATTACTCAAACGTTTCTTCTCTTGTGAACTAACTTCAACTCCAAATATCTCTATGGATCGTTTGTATGCTATTTCTCTTTTTTGTAATGTTGATACATATCATTTTCTTATTGACAATTTTAAAAGGTTGTAAAAATTAAGGTACAACAATGGCATGTTCTTAAAATTGAGATAGATCCAAAACTTAAGTAGAACACACCACGGAGAGAGTGGGCCTACCAAGATATTTACATGCCATTGAAACTGTCCACAAGGTCATTCTAGATGGAAGGAACTTGAAACGCGAACATTAGCCAGTTTTGATTTTGAAACCATCCTAGCCTACCAATATGTTTATATGCCATTGAAACCATCCATGAGATCAATCTAAATGGGATGAACTTGAAACGCAAATGTTAGCCTGTTCCAAAACTTATGTGCTGCCTTATTTTGAGATCATGTCATAAAATGAGCTGGAGAAACTAAAGAATGGGGTGAATTTGTATGAGGGCCCTATCATGATGTATGTGTTTCACCCATGCTGTTCATCTATTGTTCTAAATCATTTTATGTTATGAGACAAAAATGGCATAGATTCGAATCTTAAGTGGACCACATAATGGGGAAATAGTGTTTATTGAACACCCACCGTTAGAAACATCTCGATGACTTCAAAGGTTTTGGATCAAGCTGATAGTTGTTTTTTTTTTCTTCATCCAGGTCTATATGACCTACTCAACGGGTTGGATGACCCTAGGAGGTTTTTAACTATGGACATTCAATAACTATTGTTCTCTGGTGCTATGGTCTACCTGAGATTTAGAAACGCCTCATTTTTAGTGTCAAGTCATAATATGATCTGAAAAGATGGATGGACGGGGCAGATAAAACACATACATCATGGTAGGGCCGACAAAGCACCAACCAATAGTGTTAGGCCGTCAACAGCCAAGACGCGCCTGCCAAAAACACTGCAATTTCAAGCAAAAGGTTAAAAAATCTAAGGATAGAACCATCGATCATACTCTTTCTGCCTCTGCAATTACTGGTCAGTAGGGACTGTAGATGAAGTTAGACAGCCAAAAAGTATGATCCTCTTGACGTAAGAGAATAACTTTGATACTTTAGTTGAGTGTGATTGATGATACTTGGGCAATTCAAAATTACTTATTTATAACCATTTGGAATGGAGTAAATTGAGGGAAATTAGAGTAGATTGAGGTAAATGGTATTTGAAGTGTATTTGGATAAAATTACATGTAGGTAAATGAAATGAAATGGTAGTAAATAAACATTTAAACGAAATTCTCTCAACAATAAAATATTCGAAACTAAACAGGGTGAAATGCCTTTTTAAGTTCTCTTAAAGAGTTGCATGAGTAAACAAAGATCGCATTGCACACATGTATGTCAAACAAATGGCACACTATTGATACACCAAAATAATTCAATTACGGACTATATCATTAAAACTACACTAATAAAATAATTTAAACTTTTTAAAAGTTGGCCATCTAAATGGAGGTTAAAAAACATTGACAAGTTGCAAATGTTTGTGGCCCATATGTTTGTGACCCAGCTAAGGTTCAAAATTTTCTCATCATTGGATAAAGTATACATTTTAATCAGCTTATGTACTATTCTGTTAAATATAACATAAGTATACTAATTTGTGATATTAAAGCTGATTTAAGATATCACATATGTTCTTGTAAATATATTTTATAAAAAAAAAATTAATGCATTTCCATTTCACCCAATCTCATCCAAACAAAATATTTGGACTTTAAATTCATTTTATTTACTTCTTGCAAACATAACTTAATAAGCCATTTACTCTCAACTCATTTTCCTCAAATTCCATTTCCCATTTAAGCCCAGCATAATTTAAAGCTGTCCAATAATAAAACCAGTTTAGATGTATCATGGACCAAAAATCATACTTAGATGACTATATTGTTATTGCATTGGTGGACATTTTGCATGGTTGAAAATGAAAAATATGGATTGGTCCAGTGTTAACAAACAAATGTACACGAATTCAAAGGTTAGGATTCTTCTACCATTCTGATGATTTTGATGATGTGATTTACTGACAGTCGGATCAAAAATGTATACGGTTTGGAGTTAACCTCTGCCACTTGTAAACTTCTGGAAACCTAAGTAGCCAACATCCTATGCTGCCAGAGTATCACGTCACTCCCCATCAGGTACTAATTTGTCTTAATTGGGAAAAACGACTTAACGTGCATGAAATCCACCCCGTCCATCGGGTACTCCACCACGCCTTCTTTTCTTTTTTCTATCTTGTCTAAAAAATCAGGCTGATTCAATACTCAGGTGGGCCACCCCAAAAATTATACACGACAAGTCTAAATTCATATGGTGTGGCCCACCTGAGTCATAGAATACTGTGATTTTTGGGTATTTATTTCATCATGAAGAGAAATTTAAGATGAATGGATTGGATGTCATATAAACAGTACACTGGGCCTCCCATTTCAACTGTTTACTATAGCGTGGCCCACCTCAGTGTATCATCATTATGTCTTCTTTCTAAATAGTAACTGAGGCAACGTTCCTGATGAACGGGGTGGATCTTACGAAATTTCCACCCACATGGCTCTAGGTTAGCGAGAGTGACCAAGCGCCGGTGTACGCTAGCACCGTTCATCTCAAAATTCCTACCGCCCTGCATCAATACATGCGGAGGGGCTACGTGATACTCGACTTGAGGCTGCGCACGATACTCCGGCATTCAGTTCTTCCAAGTTGGGCCCGGCTTATGTAATCTAAACCGTTGATCTTTTCTTTCCTTCTATGGATAGTCTATATGCAAAAACGATTTCTCCATTAAATTGTAAAAATTATATTTTGGTCCTACAAATAAACGTTCTAAATTCTCCGAACAAAACATCCTAAAATTAGTGGCTAGGATGTTCCAATCTAAGATAGTGTAGGCGCATGGTCCAACAACGGTCAAAGACAACATACCAGTGGCATGGATTACCGAAGGCATGGGCCCCACTAGACCCCAACCACATGATGAAATGCTCGAGATCTCATACGTATGCCATGTGGATGGTGATGATGATTTCCATTCGTTGTGCGTTCTGTTTGCTTTTGTAGGGCACATGAGCCCTAAAGTGAAGGAGTGAGGTGGCCTAATTCCACACGCGTGTGCAACTTACGCTGCTACACACTCAACGTATGAACTAATTTGAGATGCGTGTGCATGATCGGATCTTTCCCAAAGGTTAGCTAGAATTTTAAATCTCCAGGTCTAAAATAGAACATCATTTCGTACTTATACGGCCCCAGAATTACATAACAAATAAACGGTCAGAAAATTAGGATTTAACCATTTAATTTTCTTAGCACATTGTAGCCCACATGAAGATTTAAACGGTCTGATTTTCGATGAAGATGATCTAAGCCTTGTTACCAACCAGATGTAAAGTTCAGATCTTCCACACATATCATACATCACCTAGTTTTCCTGCGTGTGTATAGATATAGGCCTGCACGCGTGTGGAATTTGCGTACATCGAGGGCGAAGGTGCCTTTAAAAGCAAAGGTATTTTGCCCCATGCTTTGGGTGCAGATGCTAGTGCCTGAGAATGATGTCTCATTTGCAGCTTTGACAGAGGCCCACCTCATTCCCATCATCATCTCAGACTACCCAAAACCCAAGGAATGAAAAATCAAAAGTCCAGATTTTATATACGGTAGATCTAAACAGGAATATGGTAAAGCAATCTATCCACATTACACGTGGCAGGGTGATGGATCAATTGGATCAGTCCATCTATTTATGTTCCAAACAAACTTATTAGAAAATCCTATACATCAGTTTACGTGACCGACGATAACTACTTTAATTTTCTACCGTCTCTTTGAAAACCAACGATCAGATGGATTGGATTGTCTAATAGTTGTATTTTTTAGCATATAAGTGGTCCATGCTAGGGCCCAGTGGATGGATGGATCTGATTGACACATCACTTGCCACGTGTTTAGCTGTGGAGAGCTGGCACTGGCAAGTTCTTCCGGCGCTGCTGTATTGATTATCTCACATCATGTTCCACGAAATCATGCCCACCGTTCCAAAAGCCTTTTTAGACCGTTGGCCCAAAAGCGACTATACAACAAATCAAAGTCACACCCATGTTCGGGAAAATTACAAAGTTACCATGCTGTAAAAGATTTTTGAACACGGACGGTCTAGATCTCTGAGATATGGACCCACTCGCCCAAATGAAAAACCCCTGGACCGTGCATATTTCAGGTAGCTTGTGGCATGGATGACACGTGGCACCCCTGTTAGCATGCCACGTTGCATGGATCACAGGTCCCTATCTCTACATACTGGATGGTAGAATCCGTTTGCCGAATTCTGGAAGATTTTAGGGCAAGTCACCTCAGCTGTCCATCTCATCTGATCAACGGTTTGGATCACTGGACCATGGCACCACATGCAGGGGACCATGGTACTGGACAATACCTGGTCGAAGGTCCCTATGCCCCATCATGATGTCTCTGTTCTATCTACTTCGTCCATTTAATTTTTCATAAAGTAGATCCGAAGCTGAAGTGGACTACACCATATGAAACAGTGACAATTAAATTCCTACCGTTGAAAACTTTTTATGGGCAAAACTTATTTTTGTTATTTTCATTCATGAATTTTATGAACCATTTGATTGGAAAATAAACATTGTGGTGAGCCCTAGGAAGGTTTCAACCGTGTGCATCACTACTTCTACTACTTCCTGTTGTGGCCCACTTAAGATTTGGATATGCTCTTTCTAGACTTAACTTGGAATGTATTCTAAAAATGAATGAACATTTTTGGAGTTTAGCATAGAATGTGCTCTGAAAATGAATAAACGGCATAAATAAAACACATACATCATGATTGGCTTATCAAGCTTTTCCATTACCAAGCTCTAGAGTTGTACATGCATGGAGCTTGGCACAGCTCACCTCTAACCGGCCAATAGCCAACCCTAGCTTGAACGTGGGTCAGCTTGATATTTGAGCCTGATTAGCCAACTTAGCTTGGTTCAATCAACACTCAAACCGAATTTAAGCTTGTGTGACATTTTTTCTTAAATGCATAAATTTTTAATTTTTCATACTTCGAATGCAAATTAGGAAGAATATTTTGTAGTCATTTCATCAAACATTTGGTTAACAATATCAACATCAAGAAATTAAGATAGTCCTAAAATGTTTTTTTTTAAAAAAATTTCAAGAATACTTGATATAAAGGCCGTCCAATAAACAATACTTCCTTGTGGTATTTTATCATACACTTAATAGAGTAACATTAAGATTAAAATGACCAAGTCACTAAGCTAATTTGATTCAAGTCAGCTCGAGTTGGTGTTCAAGCCAGGCAGACAGGAAATGCATATCATCAAAGCATCCTTGCGGCCCAAAGTGGGCAGGAAAATGCATTGTTTATCTGCCATCCATACTATTTAGATAAAACTGAAAATAAAAAAGTTGTAACCTTGTCGGAACATTTACATACTCATAGATGTTTGAACCGTGGACGTTGGATCTTTGCTGCCAAATTCCATTTTGGATCTGCTTCAATTTGGGGCTCATGCCTAGGCAATCCCACTTTTGCTGATGAGTAGTACTTTCCTCTTTTACATTTGGGCCCACCTTCGCTGCTACATTTCTTGCAGCAGCAGGATCGTATCTTCAAAGGGCTCCACTGTACCAAAATATAAGAAAAGAGGTTTGCTGATTCCACGTGTAAAGCTGTATACATCCACACGTGCAGCACGTGCAAATATGAAATAAGTGTATTAGATCTGAGCGTTCCATAAGGTTTGCAATATTTCTTATATCTTCTAATTCAGGCAATTTCACTCTTAAGGTGGGCTACAACATGCACGTAAATTGACAGTTAAATTTCCTAGCCATTCATTTGTTTTGATAAGCCGTGGCCCACCTGAGGAGTGAAACAGCCTGATTTTTATGTCATAAGATCTAAACAGTACAATTCACCTAATGAAAAGCTTAGATCCTTTGTACGTGTGACATAGGGACATAATAGATGTCTACTCGAGCATTTCTCACGATCATATGCCAATATACAATAATATCTACATCCACGAGTTATTCGTAAGATTCGAATGGCTTAAGAGATGGAGAGGCTTGCTAAACCACGTGCATACCTGCACGTGCACACATAACCACACGCGTAATATCCTACCTTCCCATCAGATCCAAAGCTCAAGTGGAACACACAATAGGTCTAAATGCCCATCATTAAAACCTTCTTGAAAGCCACGTGAGTAGTACGCAGCACATTCCTAGCATGGTTGGACCAAATTAGAAAGGTGAATTATAAATTGATTATAACTTTCAATTAGGATATTTTAATGCAAAACATATCAATCTTTATTGTAACGGCACATTTGACGTGTACTGACCCATGTGTCGGTTCATATCGCAAGAAAATGCACATTGTTTTTTAGCTTAAAAACACGATTTTAGAAGAAAAAAATTGATTTTTAATAATGTCAATTTTTATAGTATTTTTTTATTTTTAAAGTTTTAGATTTTCATTTATTTTTTTATTTATTTGTAATCATGTCATGACCCTTTGAGCAAAAGTTGTATAATTAGAACTTTTAGTAGGATTAAAATTTTATTATTTTTTATAGTTACAAATCTTGATTTATTTTAATTAATGGTGCAATTGAGATGCATGTACATGAGAAAATTATTAATTAATAAAATTCTGAATTTCCTTCCTTTATTTTCTTGTGGATTAAAAACTATATCTTATGGATTCAAAGTTTCAATGAATTGTGCAAGACAAGGATATTTCTCATTATTTCATGCACGCATTCCAACCTCGCTACATGATCTTATGAAGGTGTTAGATGACAAACAAACATTATAGTATGCATTAGAAAGGTTTCAACTGTGGGAATCATTATTCATGTAAAGTGGGTTGTGAATACTTTCATGGCTAAGATGGACCAGAAGAGGCCCGATCGTAAGCAGAAGTAATTCGGACTATCAGGACTTTAAATTGGTCGTATCTCGCAAATTGAAATGAGTTATTCGACGAACCATGTATGATTTTGAGGTACGACGAGCTACTTTAGCCATCCAACCCCACCATGTTGAGTTTCGCAGGGCAAATTTGCAAGATTCCGCCATATCAATGGCCAAATACTTGTTTTATTTTCATTTTTACTATTTATAGTAAGTTTTAATTTGTTATAACTCTTGATCTGTTGGGCTATAAGAGTTGCGAACAACATTAAAAGTGCTTAATATCCCTATTTAAAGGGCCGTAAATTCATTTATTTTAGACATCAATCATATCACGATTTTTTAAGGATTTATTTCCAATTTATTGTTTCTTCTCCTAAGGTTAAGGAGGTGCTCGCCCTCTACGCATCCTTCCGTGCGTAAATTATCACCCCTAGTTACTTACTGTGGTGTGATCCACTTGAGTCTTGAATGTCCCTCATTCTTGAGCTCCTATACTAAAATGATATGGCTAATGGATGGCCGGTCTGGATAAACCCATACATCAGGTGAGCCTCTCAGATCTCCAGCCTGTTCTGAGCTGGTACAGGCGGGGTCCCTCAAGCTTAGATCTTATGATTCTTCTCGATGAACGGCTTGGATTACGCACACGTATTCCAAATTAGCACATGTGCCTGCGTGTAGGCAGCATATGTTTACTCTACAATACACGCCAATATTGAATATCTGCTCGCGATTTGAGCTTTCCATCTGGTTGGAAGTAATGGTTAGCTCTTTTGCCTTAAATCAGGGAACCTCACGCTTCTGGTAGACTACAATATGCGAAAAGTAGACTCGCAGTCAAGACATTTTTTTCTAGCCGTCCGTTTTCTGCATGTTGTGGCCCACTCGATTGTTTAAAGCAACCAGCTTTTAGGCCAGAAGATCTAACCAACGTATCCCACCAACTAAAAGGCAATAAAGAACGGACGCGGATTTCCTGCAAAAGCCTTTGGGATGAAGTTCCCGCGCGAGGATGATGGGTGGGACCCACTGCAATGTAGGTGAGAAATCCATCCCGTCCATGTGTTTTGCGACCTCAAGTGGGGCCCACTTCAATGTATGTGAGAAATCCATTCCGTCCACCTGTTTTGCGAGCTCATTTTATGACGTGTCACAAAAAATGAGCTGGATACAAAACTCACTGGGTCACACGAGAGTAAAAATTGGAGAAAGAAATTCTTACCGTTGAAACATTCCTGGGATCCACCTTGATGTTTATATGCTATCCAAACCTTTTATAAGGTCATTCCCAATGGGATGAAATGAAAAAACCAGAAAGATAGCCTGATACAAAACTTTTATGGCCATAGGGATGCTTCAACGGTGCTCGCTGAATCCCCGCTATTTTCTCTTTTGTGGACTATTGAGTTTTGTATACATCTCAATTTTGGTTGCACGTCCTAAAATGAGATAAAAAACGGATGGACGGGGTGGATTTGACAAAAACATCAAGGTGGGCCCCACTCAGCATCGTTGGGCAGTAACTTCCTGCGAAAGGCTTTTGCAGGAAATCCGCAGTTAACCTGGTACCGAGATCTCGGTACTCGCTGGTGTTGGAAAAGTTATGTGGCCCTCACGTACTTGTATTATCACGCCGTCCATCCATTTTGAATCATTAATTTCGAGAATTAGATCAAAAATGAGGCAGATCCAAATCTCAAGTGGACCACACCATAGGGAAACAGTAGTGATTGAACAGCCACCATTAATAATTCTTAGGGCATAGTGTAATAAAGGGAAAACAGAAATATCAGCTTGACCCAAAACTTTTGTAGCCTCCGGAAGTTTCATTAGTGAGCATTTATTTACATTTCGTATGATGGAGGTGCAACTGAGATTTGGATCTACTTTATTTTTAAAGTAATAGGCTAGAATGAGCTGGCAAATGAATGGCCCACATGGTAAAAACACGTACATCATTGTGAGGCCCACAACACTAAAAGAAATAGATTCGCGCAGGTCTAAGCTTTGTGGGGCCCACCGTTGATGTACGTGTTATATCCACACTGTACATATGTTTGGTCCCTGAATTTAAGGCAGGAGCCCAAATATGAGGCAATTCCAAAAGTAAAGTGGACCACAAGAATAGTCTAAATAATATTGTATACTTATAAAATCATCCCTAGCCTACCAAGATATTTATTTACCATCTAACCAATGTGACTTTGACTTGGATGAAGGTAAAATACAAAAATCAACTTAATTCAATACTTCCTTCTTCTTCTTTTTCTTCTTTTTTTTGCTTCCAAGAAGATTTTAATGGTGATTGGACGGATAAGATTATCTATCTTGCACTATAGCTTGCTATAATTTTTATCTTTGGCTAATACCTAGTTAAAAAGTTAAAAATCAATGGACCGCATAACTGTGTTTTAAAAATATGTCATAGGATTTATAATTTTTAATAAATTTAATATTTTAAAAAGATTTATATTTCTTACTTTCATATATATATATATATATATATATATATATATATATATATATATATATATATATATATATATATATATATATATATATGCGGACATGTTTAAGGGCTATTCTTGAAAAAGAAAAAGCTATTCTTAAAAGAGAAGCAATATCCTCTTTATCCACACCAAGCACCTTTCAGCTTTAGATGTCTTATCTATGGGTCCTAAAACGAGTTGACAGACCACCAGATGAATCGAGTGGATATAACAATCACAGTAGGTCCTGCATGTGGCTGGCTACAGGAAATAGCATCCATGAGAAACACGTGTGCTTGCCGGTGGAATGAGGCTACTCGCCTATACAAGTAATCATCTATCGGCCACGCCATGTACGAAAGTGGTATACGTGAGTAAGATCCAGACCGTCCATCATATGGTCCCGCCACACCGACGCCCAAAAGTGGTAATCAAGCTGGAGATTGAAACTGAATTTTAGGGCATGATCGAAAAATGAAGCGGTTCCAAATGAACCATGGTACAAGAAATAAGTAGTGATTGACCCTTGAGAGCCTGTTTGGGAGCATGGATTTGGAACCAGTAGGATTCAGAACCCACAGGATTTGAAGCCCCCTGGATTTGAAATCCTCAGAGAGCGTTCGGCACCCTAGAGCGTGAATGAACTTTAATCCAAAAGTAACAATGCACGGTATATTTACAGAGGTTTCAATTTAATCACTAAATCAACTTTAATATCTCTAATTGGTGAGATATGTAATTTTTAACACAATGGTTATGATATGTCCATTGAAATATATGATTTGTCCGAAAATGATGAAATTCCAAGTCTCGAATAGGCCACGAGCATAAGATGAGTGACTAACCAACGATTTTTAATCGTTGATGTACATGGATGATATTTGGAAGGTGCTGATCATCATTAGTGGGTCATGTACCCAATAGAATGATAGTATAGTAACACATATGTTACATTGCAACTATTAAAATAACTCAAAGAGGGAATTTAAAACCCCTAATTATTTTATGCTGCCAAACAACCAAGGGATTTGAAACCCCCCTCAAATCTCCTCAAATCCATGGTGCCAAACGACCCCTAAAAACTTCTTATGGGCCACAAAAGCAGTGGATCAAGATGATATGTGTGATCTCCACATCTAAGTGTTTGTGACCTTGTCAACCACTATGATGGCAAATAAACATTTCAGTAGAATCCATGAAGTTTTTAATGGTAGGGATTCACTCACGACTGTTTCATGTGGCGTGGTCCACCTAAGATTTGAGTAAGGTTCATTTATGGGAACATACCCTAAAATGAGCTTTCAAAATGGTTGGACGGTATGGATTTATGGCACATACATCATTGTGAGCCCCACCATCAGCGATCCCACCCAAATTAGTGGATCTAAGGTTTCACCTAATTCGCTCCTAATCAAGCATGTGTAGTCAACATTAAGTTGAGCTTACGAGACAAATCTAAAAGAAGGTTTAAATCCTTTAGAAGGTAAAGAAGTTTCCTAACATCGTTTCACCCAATAAGTATATTGACTGATCGGTTTGTTTTTAATTAGCATGCTAAAATCGATATAGCAACTCGATCCAAATCGATTAACTTTGATCCGAAGTAATAAAATAAACAAATATGTCTAATATAAATGTGTATGACTAGATTCTAAAAATACCGATTGCTTACTAAGTCACTTGAAAAAAGTTTATAACAATCAGGCAATAATCAGATGATAGATCATTCTTCCTTCGAAGATAGGTTACCTTGTGCCTTTAAAAAATAACTTTCATAATATTAATGCAAATCAAATAAAAGGAAAAACTCACAATTATTCAATAAAAGCAACTACAAAAAAGAACTTCTTGAAAAAACTACTTATATCATATAAAGAATAAATTTATCAAATAAAAACATAGACTTGGATTACAACTACAAATTAAAGTTATGCATTATCACTAATAGATTGCCGCTGCTGATAGGATCAACTGAGTAAAGTAAATTAATAAATAAGTTTGTTTATTACTTATTAATAATATATTAGATTTATATATAATATTTTTTTCTGTTACATATCTTTGTTAGTTATAGATTTCTATTTTGGTTTATTATTTCATACCCTTTTTCTATTATTGCATTAGTTAAAGCCTATAACCCTTTCTTGATTTATCCTGTGTGCCATTTCTTTTTTATATCGGCATGCTTTATTTCTATTGGCATAACTCGACTATCTGCAATCCCACACAAAGCTCTCAAACCTTGAAAGATCTTTTTATACTTCTCATCCCTGGTGTATTGCCACGTGTCATTCTCCCATTCATTTCCTCATAATTGCTAGGATTAGGATACAAGAGAATAGGCTAGCTTAATTTGGGGAGTGGCATCTAAATGGTGGGACCAAACTGATGGACCGACATGATCTCACACACGTGCAGAATTGGCACGTGGCATGGCGCGTGAATAATATTTCTTGCACCCGACGTGTGGCGTTAGCAAACCTCAACAAACGAGCCCGACGGGTCCAGTGGCCACTTCTTCAATGATGAGAAGCACAAAACAAGGAACATGAACGCCCATCACGCTGATTGGATGATATTAACGGCCTGACTTTCCGGTCGAATTTGGATCATTATCATCTAATCCATCCATTTTACGGCCACCATTTGTGCGGTTAAGTTCTTCCCATCTGTGTGATAATTGTATCATGCTCCATCCACATTCGGCCATATCCAAGCCCTAGAGAACGGAAGTATGATATACGTAGACTGAGTGAAAGATACCTCGTTTCAACATTGAGGTCTTAGTATCGATCCCTGGGGGGTGGCTAACACTGAAGTGTCTACTTACATGCGGTGCACTACCAAGCCGACAAAAAAAAAATGGAAGTATGATACTCCTGCCCAACACATCACTAAGACTGAAAGATCAAACCCACCAATCTTGTTCCTACTTTTCAGTTGAACGTGATCCGTCCCTTCTTTACGGACGCCTGCTAAAGCCTTTTGCATGAAGTTGCAGCTCAAGGATGCTGGGTGGGCCAACGACATATTTTTGAGAAATCAACTCGGTCCATCCGTTTTCTCAGGTCATTTTAGAGTTTTTTTTTTTTAAATGATGTGAATCCAAAACTCAAGTGGGTCACACTAGAGGGAAAATTTGGGAAAGAAATTTCTACTGTTGAAACCCATTGGGCTCCACTTGATGTTTATATGCAATCCAAACCGTTTATAAGGGGATGAAGTGAAAACACACAAAAAATATCCTGATAATAAAACTTTTACAGCTATAAGAATGTTTCAACGGTGCTGACTAAATCTAAGACTATTTCTTCTCGTGTCGGCCACTTGAGTTTTGAATCCACTTCATTTTAATCAAAAGCCCTAAAATGACCTTTCAAAATAACATGAACGGAGTTGATTTCTCAAAAACATAGCGGTTGGCGCCGCCCAGCATCTTTGCGCAGGAACTTCCGCCAAAGCCTTTGGCAGGAAATCCGCGTCCCTTATTTACTGTAGCCGCCTTAAACTGAAAATATGGGACTATCCTACGAGGAGAATTATTTAGTCGTGGTCCTCGTGGACTATCAACGGTGGGCCCCAGCAGATTTGTTGTGTAGATTGGTGGATATCCACCGTCCATACTCAGTGGGACACCTTATCCATTAATCCAGACCGATGTTCAGTTGATCTCCACCACTGATGGACCGTGCCCCAAAACTCCCTCGTACTCTAAGGTCCTAATCACCAGTTTTAGGTCTTCTTTCAATTAAACTTAAACAGTTTGCTGTATCTCTATTCTTGACCGTCTATTTTCAGGCCCCAAATGGAACGGTTATTAAGATCCTTTCTAGCCATGGACCATCCCTCGTTGGACCAAACAATCAAACGGTCTGGATCAGTGTCCCACGTTCCCACTTACACAATCCAAAAACAGCAACTATACTGTGCATAAATCCACCGGTCGGTCGGAATACGGATCGGCTACTCACCCTGCCACTAGCCAATGGCTAGTGGTCGGTGTTCTGTGGGCCCCACCATGTTGTACGTGTTTCATCCATGCCGTCCACCCATTCTTATAGATCATTTTATGCTATGATTTCAAAAATTAGATTGATCCAAGTCTTAAGTGGATCTCACAGTGTTGATTGAACGCCCACCGTTAAAAACTTCTTGGGGCCACAAAAGTTTTAAATCAAGCTGTGATATATATTTTTTCCCTTCATCAAAGTCTTTATGACCGAATTTACAGAAATTATATTTCAAAATGGATGGACGGCATGGATATAATACATACATCATCGTGGGGTCCACATAGCACCAACCACTAGCCACCTGTCAGTGGCAGCGTCGCTAGCCAAACCGCGCCCAGCCGGGGCTATTATTCCTTTTGTCCGATCCTGAATGGTAATTTCGTAATTTGTTGGAAAATTCAGGGCCTTCTCGTTGATTTCCGTTAACAAAAAGAGAATTGTCTCCGTCCATCTACGCGTGCAAATCCCAGTCTCCTCTCTCCAAACTCTTCCATTCCTTCACAGAGAGAGATGATATTCCCACCCCCTCTTTTGATAGATATAAACAGGTATTCTTCGTGGAGTGAGACACAGAAAGAGAGATAGAGAGAATGGAGAACATGCTGCGGTCGTCATCATCTCGCCGTGAAACCATGCCGGAAAACCACCAATCGAAGAAGATCGGCTGCATGTCCGGCATCTTCCGCCTCCTCCAAAACCACCACGACAACTCACGGAAGCGTCTGACGTCAGGTCTCCCTACTCATCTTTCTCTCACCCTCCATTTTCCAAGTTGATGATGACTCATCCGCTATCCAGACCGTCCAAATCGTGGGTCCCTCCACCGATTGAGCTCGGACGGAAAATGACACTGATTGGAAGATCTTATATATCTGATCTCTCTCATTAAATTCGAACGGTTCCCGTTGGAATTTGGGCCGTGTTTTGACCATTTCATAGTTGTCCAATGATAGCACCACTTGGCTGGTTAGGATCTCTTTCAGTTCTGTGATCCCCACGAATTGGACGGACTGGATTCACCGTAAGGCAACCACCATTTAAAAATAAATGTGGTGAACTATCATCGTTATCGCACTGGCTTCCCTCGCGTAGGTCCCTATTGCTGACCGAACGCCACGTGGAAGGAATTTTAATGAGATCCAGCCCGTCCATCAGATACTCTGACTCATTATCACACTAGCAACCGAAGATCGTAATGATTCAAAACTCGGGTGGGCCTCACTGTAGGAGGATGTGATGGCCAGCGTGAGTTTTATTTGGGGCCCGTTATGGCTTTTATATGCCATCCAATCCATTCATTTGATGTCATTCATCAGGATGAAGGAATTTGCCCAAAAACTCACTTTTCCAAAACACAGGTGGGCCACACTATGTGAATTTAGAGATGTTATGTATAACTTTATGATGTGTGGCTCTCCTGAGTGTTGAATCAGCTGTACCTGATGAACGGTATGGATTTCATGAATGTTAAATCGCTTACCTACGTTTGGGAAAGTGACTCTGTTAGGTACTACGCGAGGCACGCAGTCCACTGGTATTTCGATTCGTTGGCGTTCTGATCGCTTATCTGGACCGTCCATTAGGTTCAATCCACTTTCGTTTTGGTACTCTGCGAAAATCAGAGCAATTGGATGCTCCTAGGCATCCTTGACTGGACCTATTTCTACAGATGACTGGCTGGACGGTTAGGATCATCCGATCAGTGTCCTTTTTAAATGGTGAAGATTGGACTGAACCTGGTGGATGGACCAGGTTAGGTAACGTAGATGCCAGCGAATGCAAATGCAACTATGTATGCCACATGTTGTAGGAAGTTCATGCAACCCCTGAGCTATGTGGGCCCACCGCGATGTTTGGATGACATCCGGTCCGTCCACCAGTTGGGCCCACCTAAAACCTTGTTGGGGGCTCACCGTGTTGTTTATATTACATCCAAACCGTTCATCACGTGAGACCCATTAGGATAAAAGAGGCCTCCAAAGATAAAACTAATCCAAAGCTAATGTGGGCCACACACATGTTTTAGGCGTGAAAAACATTGTTCCTGTGATGTGGCCCACATGAGCTTTGGATCGAGCTGAATTTTGTTTTCTACGGTGGAAATCAAATGGACAAACTGATGGACAGTCTGAATATCAGACATATGTCACGATGGACCCCATAGAGCACGTGTGTTGCACGGGATTCATACAAATGGGCGCGGATTGAGTCCTGCCCACAGTCTCCAGCAACGAACGGGCAGTTACGTGGGGGGCGGGGGGCCACCGTGATGTATCTGTTTATCCATGCCATCCATCTATTCTCTCATGTCATTTTAAGGTATGTGCATAAAATGTGGTAAATCTTAAGCTCAAGTGAACCACACTAAAGTGAACGAATGCAATGTTTGACACAATAGTTGTAATAAGCCCACTGAAAAATGATGAAATTTCAAGTCTCGGGTGAGACAATGTTTGGATAGTGCTGACCCTTAATTATAGTGATGTAATTAATAATCTAATTGTTTTAAGATATCATTAATGGACATATGTCCATTTAATTAATAATATAGTGATGGATCTATCTCATTTTTGTGCACATACCTTGAAATGTTACGAAGAGAAGGGATGGACCGCGTGGATAAACAGATACATCGCAGCAGGCCCAACCAATATTATTATTTGGTGTGGTCACTTGAGCGTTGAAATTGAAAAATATCCAACTGGCTTATTTCAAGAAACAAGTGTCCTCACGCCAGAGGTTTAGGTTATCAGAATTTGATTAGTTTAATACATGCCACGTGAACAATTTCTAAAGCCCGCGTATCAAGCATAATAACAGCCAGACAATGAAATAACTCCAATGCCAAAGATCCATCTTTATGGGAATCGCGTGTGAACCTCATGCCCCGTACTACCGGATTACTTTCTCTACACGTGGGACAAGCACCCTAAAGTGCTTGAAATCCACGCGGTCCATCAGCTAAAGCTCACCTTTTTTGCCCTTTACTTCAAGGATCAGACTCAGGTGGGCCACCCCAAAAAAAATATTACCTAAAACTGTTAAATTCAAATAGTATGGCCCATCCGGGTTTTGCAATACTGTGATTTATAGGTAATTATTTCATCCTGATGAGGCCCATCAGATGAATGGATTGGATGGCATATAAACACTACGGTGGGCCTGCACAAAACTAGATCCCAACCAATGGTGTGGTCGACATGAGTTTTGGATGATCAGGATTTTCGGCTACAATGGTTTCTACGAGACAGCCTACCTGATGGACGGAGTAGATCTCGTGAAAGTTACACCCACGTGGCTTTCTGTTTGAGAAACTAATCCTGTAAGTACGCAGTGAGGGACGCGATGAACCGAAAACGTATACTGCCCTATTATTGCTGACAAGCAAATTCCTTTTATTCCTTTTGTCTATATTCAGCAGGAAAGAAGGACAAAAGCGTCATTTCTCCGAAGAAACCTAAACCTCCGATGGTAACTCCCAGCGACAGGAAGGAGACGAAGCCCTACAGCCCGCCGGAAAAACCTTTCACCGACGGACATCTCCGGCGGCTCTCGTGCGACGTGCCGCGAAGTCCAACGCTGCCACCGGAGATCCGCCGGTCGAATTCCGTCAACTCGCCGGGGAATTTCCGCCGGCCGCCCGCGCTGGTGGCGCGCCTGATGGGTTTGGAGGAGGTTCCGGCGGCTTCGTGGCCGGAATCCGCTGCGGAGAAGCGGCGGAAGCTGCTGGGAGCTCTGGACAAGTGCGACCAGGATTTGAAGTCGCTGAAGAAGATCATCGAGGCCGTACAGGCGTCGCAGGACCGCCGGAGATCTCCGCCGAAGCCGGTGGCGCTGAATCGGCTGAGATCGGGTGGAGAATCGGTGGCGGCGGCCCGGATCCGGGGTCTGGAAGCGCGGGGATGCGGTTTGAGGAAATTGGACGGTGGAGATTTGACGACGGTAGAGAAGCGATGTTCGGAGTTTAACGGAGAGCAGCCGAGTCCGGTTTCCGTTCTCGAGGAGATCTATTCGCCTTTTAAAAAAGGGTCCGATAGATCGGACAAAGGTACTTACGCTTACATGCATGCATACGTGTGGAGCATGTGGACCAACATTCTGACGATCGAACCGACGGTACCAATTGAATGATCCCAACGGTTGGTTGTACCAAGCGACCAATCAGATGGACAGATATGGTTCATCCCAAACTGGTCCATCGAATGAACGGTTTTGATGAACGAAAGTGACCCCACTTGTATCATAAGTTCGTAGTTTTCAGGATGGGGAAATGTACACGTGGCAGGCACACTTATGAGTTGGACCTGTCCATGATGGCCCACTGAGGGTTACAGAAATCACAGAATTCTGTACCATATTTCCAAATGTAGGCCATCCATGGTAGGGACCAAAATATGGACGGTCCATATTTATACAATCCGCTGCAGAGTGAACGGTGAGATGAATCCCCACCTTACCTACCACTGCCCCGTTGTTGGTCAGACAGAGAAATGGAGGCCAAAACGACGGAAACGGATTGGCTACTCCCCTGCCACCAGCCAATGGCTGCTAGTCGGTGCTCTGTGGGCCACCATGATGTATTTGTTTTATCCACGCCGTCCGTCTATTTTTCTAGATCATTTTAAGGTATGAGACCAAAAATTAGGAATATTCCAATCTTAAGCAGACCACATTACAGGAAACAGTGTTGAATGAACATCGACCATTAAATACTTTTTGGGGCCAAAAAAGTTTTGGATGAAGCTGATATTTGTTTTTTTCCCTTCATCTATGTCTGTATGACCTAATCAACAGATTGGATGTCAAATAAACAGTACAGTAGGCCTTAGGAGGATTTTAATGGTGGATATCCAATCACTATTGCTTTCCTGTGGTGTGGTCTACCTAAGATATATATCCTTCCCATTTTTGGAATCAAGCCGTAAAATGATCTGTAAAAATGGATGAACAGCATGGATGAAACACATACATCATGGTGGGGCCCACAGAGCACCGACCATCAGCCACCGGGCTAGTGGCAGGGTGAGTAGCCAATCCGTTTCCCAAAAAGACCAACCGAACAACGCTCATTGGAGAAGTAGATGACCCCCTGCCAAGACAAACTCAGTCCAGGAAAGGGCTATGTGGGGCCTACCATGATGTATGTGTTTTATCCACACCGTCCATCTGTTTTGGCAGTTCATCTTAGGTTATGATTCCGAGAAGGAGAGAGATCCAAGGCTGAAGTGGACCACAAGTGGAGATTGAATAAGGTCACAGGTTTGATGCATGAACATCACGGTGGGCCTAAGAAGGCGGATTGCGTCCTACCCGGCCCGTCTCTAGCCACGTACGGGCAGTTCTGTGGCCGGGCCCACCGTGACATATATGTATATCCAAGCCGTCTATCCCTTCTATCACATCATTTTAAGGTATGTGAAAAAAAAAAAGGCAGATCCAACCCTTAAGTGGACCACACCAAATAATAAGCTTGGTTGCATTAAATGCTCAAGACATTAAATGCAACTGTCATCTTTGGTGTGGTTCACTTGAGCGTTGGATCTGCCTCATTTTTGTGCACATACCTTAAAATGATGTGAGAGAAAGGATGGACGGTGTGGATATACAGATACATCACAGTGGGCCCGCTAACAGAACTGTCCGGGCGAGTAGGACGCAATCCGCATCGCAGTGGGTGGGTGGCCGTCATCATGATCACTACTTCCGTAGTTGTGGTCCACTTGAGCCTTGGATCTGCATCTATTTTGGGCTCATGCCCTAGAAAGATCTGTCAAAATAGATGGACGGTGTGGATAAAACACATATACCATGGTGGGCCCAATGGAGCCCCTCCCAGGACCAAGTTGGTCCTGGCAAGGGCTGGACACAATACGTGCAGTTGTGGCCTGGAGATTTGATTCATGGCCCTTGCCAGATGGGCCATGACCCCAAATTAGTCGAAATGGATTATTCCCGTAGCAGGGTTGGGTCCAAGGTATCCAACAGCAGTTGTTAATTGTCATCCTGGCATCCTAACGGCTGTTATGGAAAAATAACCATAGCTGTAATTAAACCTTACTCATCTGGGCCCACCCATATAATGTTTTTTAAAACAAAAAAAAATTACCCCCACACATTACATCGGAACCGGATGCTAAGATCCTGTGTCGGGAAGCTAGGTGGGGCCACTATAAAATTTGTGAGAAATCCACACCGTTCATCTGTTTTGCGAGCACATTTTAGTATATGCAACTAAAAAATGAGCCAAATCCAAGATTCAAGTAGGCCACAAAAAGGAAACAATTGAATTGAATAACCATTGTTGAAACATTCATATAACCACAAAAGCTTTATATCAAGATAAGGTTTTTTGTGTTTTCAGTTCATCCTCCTGATGGGAATGACTTTATTAAGGGTTTGGATGATAAACATCAAGGTGGAGCCCAAGAAGGTTTCTTTCTCTAGTTTTTACCTCTCGTGTAGTCCACTTGAGTCTTGGATCTGGCTCATTTTTATCACATGTCTTAAAATAAGCTTGCAAAACGGATGAATGCGATGAATTTGCCATAAACATTACCATAGGCCACATGTAAAAAATTCACAAACCAATGACCTACTACGCAATTTATTTACCAATGAGCTATGTAAGGATTAGCTCGGTACTACGCAATTTATTTACCACTGAGCTATGTTAATCCATAACCCCGCACCTCATACCCCCACATGTCATTTTTAAACCTGAGTTTAGTCAGGCCGGGTTGGGTCAGGTTAGTCAGGCTTTACCCATCACAATGGACGAGTTGGGCCCAGGTCAATCTTCGAAGAATTTTAAGTTGGCTTCAGGCCAGAATTCTTCGCCCCTTTAGTAAGGCTGGCAACAGGCCTGGCCTGGGCTCAGCAAAGTTAAAATTTTGAACAGGGCCAGTGAGAAAGACTGGCCCACCTGTTCAAAATTCAGGCTCAAGATGGGCCATTGCCAGGCCTACCTTTAGTAAACGGATTAGCTTGGGCTGACCCAGACCCAACCAAACTGACCCATTGCCATGCATAAGCAGCCATTCATTTTAAGGTCTGCTTGCTGGACTTTTCTTCATTTTCCATTTTAGTGGGCCCCAACAGGGTGACGGTGGACCCACTTGATGCCCCACCAAATCAACAGTTCTAATCATCCTACTTAACTGCATTGTTCTTCCAGTGATAACATCAGAGGTTATTGATGCAGGAAGCCAATGTAAGAAGCTAAAAGACGACGATCTCAATAGTTCATTCTTCCACAGGATGATCGAACCATTGCGGCGTCCATCAGGCCAGAAAGGAGATGGCCCATTCAAGTATTTGAGTTTGATGGTGAAGCATCGAACGTCGTTTCGAGGTAGCAAAGCCATGATTGAAAGTGTAAATGAGGTGTGGATGGAAGGGATTTTGGAAGAAAGATGGGAATTGGGGAGAGTAGGAATAGTTTTAGAAAGTGATATATTTGGAGAATTGATTGAAGAGATTGTGAGAGAGTTGGGGTTTTATCAAGAGTCTTCACTTCCCTTTGAAGTATGTAGGAAAAGGCTTTGTTTTTAGTATCATTTGATAGGGAAGTTTGAATTGTGAGAAATGAGAAAACTTACATTGTTTGATGTAACTAAATTGAGTTTTCTGATCTTAGATGTACAGTGGGCAATCTTTCTGTGATCTTATCCATTGATCTAGGACCAGAATCATCTACAATGCCTGTTTTATGCAGCCGGTGAAACACACAACCTCTATGGGAGCCACCATGTCGCTTTGTAGAATCCACTCCATTCATCCGGTGAAATGAAGTATGTTCACCGTACGATACAAAAGTTCAGCTATAGAAAACTCAGGCGGGACACATAAATGGAAAGAACGTAAAATTGCTACGGATAGAGTTGGGCACAGGGTTACTCGACTCAGGCAACTTGTTCATATTATTGGTGCAAACCAAGTGGGTGAGTCGATCTGAACTGAGTAGACTTCACCCAATTTGAACTCAAACTGAGTTGAGTACGGGTCATCCAGTTACTTGACTTGACTTGACTTGACTTGACTTGGCCCAAAATTTAACTCGGTACTAACTCAACTTGATCCAAAACCCTACTTGACTCAATTCAAGTTGTGTGTGTGTAACCTAAATCCAATCTAACTTTACTTGTCACACTCAACCCAAGCTTAGTGTTGATTTGACTTAACTCGGTCTGAGTTTGTCCAGGCAAAATCTGGACCCAGATCGGGTCAGGCATGCTGGACTTGGTACCAAGTCAAGTCAAATTTCGGTCACGTCTATTTCAAAAACTGGGTCAGGGTGGGTTAGCTCTAACTTGCTCTTACTCGACTCGATACCTAGGTCTAGCTACTAAAACTTCTAAGTTCACTTGAAGTTGTCCACTTGAGTTTTGGATAAGTTTGATTTTTGTAATTTTCTTTTCCTTCATCCTAGTGAGTTAAACTTGATAGACACTTTAGATACTTAAGAAGATTGAATATTATCTTACATGTTTTGCAATTGTTTGATTCATAAAATTCATCACTTTATCATTGACTCCGGGCATGATGGATAAACGAAGTGGATTTTACATATACAACATAATAGGCTTACAAAATCAAAATTTTAAATAGGCCTAGCTGAGAACAATTCAAAACCAGGTCAAGAGCAACCCGAGCTGGGCGTTAATAGCCCTAATTAAATGTGTGCCATATGGCAACTATGCCCTTGAAATCCTACACAGACTAGTTTCGACTGATGGACTCTTTAACAAAGCCCAAATTTTAAGCCCAAGCTAACCTTCAGACCTAACATTCCACCCCAAGCCCGACGGGCCAACCTAGCCCATTCACAACCTTGTAACTTCTCTTTTTCTTCTTCTTCTTCTGTAGTCCCATGAGTGGCCACTAATTGTAAAAACAAAATTAACTGATAGGTGTAACTTAAAAATATTCAAACTTGGGTTTAAAATATGGATGGACCTCATTGATACATGTGTTCTACATATGAACCACCGAGACATGAATCAATCATGTTATGGTTCTTCCTAATCTAACACGTCATTTTCTAATATGGAAATCATAATAGAAGAATGTGGGGATATTTTACTTACACATCGAGGTTATGAATATGCCGTCTGGACCACGAAAAGATGGACCCACTTGTAAAGTTGGTGAATGGTGTGTCGAACCAGAATCTTTGTTTCATAACTTTATGCTGCGATTAAGATTTAAAATTAATAGCTTTTGACCAGTTGGTCTGCCTTTTAAATGTTGAATTGACTTGGTACAGATGCAATGATGCTACGTGTCTGTTGCTTTGGCACCTTGAAAGCATAGCCACTCGTTTTGGATAGTGAAAAACTACAGTCTAACACCTTTAAACAATTATAGTTTGTATATATATATATATATCATCTTTATTACATGTTTTAACACTTTCTTTTATGCATTTAATAAAAGAATCAATGCCACAAATGCATTAAATATCATTTATTATGAAACATTAGTTTACTTATGAAAAAGACTCTTTTTAGAGAAGAAATAAACTTGGATATTTTGTCATTTCACCCTTTAAAAAACTCCTATAGTGAAACATTCAAGCTTTGTGGAGCCCACCATGTTGCATATATAAAATCCACTCCGTTTATCAAGTGAGAACCATTATTTGGACCGTATATACAGAAGATAAGCCTAATTAAAAACTCACATGGACCACACAACAATGTAAAATTACTCTCGAAACCAGTAAGTTGACTCCAAACTGACTGCAAAATATTCATCTTTAGCTAGTTTTCTGTGATACATTCTCATTTTGGATCATTCTCAGTCCTTTCTAAGCATTTGTTATGAAGTAACAAGTACTTGAATTATTGAGATTCTAGATGATAGTGGTATGTCATAGGTTCTCCTTCACCCTAGCAAGGAGGCTTCCAAGGTAGAAGGACAGTATGATAGAGCCATCTTTCCACAACACGTGGTATGGTGACATATCAATTGAGATTATTTATTTAGCTATATGTAGGTTGGATGGCAAAATGGTTCAAAATAAACATCTTCTATCCATTTAATCAGTGGTCATTTAAGCAATGACAATAAATAAAATCGATAAACGGTCAACATTCAATGGATTAATGTGAAAAAAGCGGTTAATAGAAACATAAGCCATCCATGTTCAGTATCAATCGATGGATGCCTCTGATTAATGCATTATTTTGCCACATGTTGTGGGGAGATGGATCTTCCATATTTTAGTTTTTGGAGCCCTATTATATTTAGGGATGTACATCGAGTCAAACTAAGTTGAGCTGGCCTCGGCTCGGCCATAGGCTGACCTCTGATCGAACTCGGTCCTCGAGCTTGACTGGCCAGCTTGGCTCGGTTCGGTTAGCAGCTCGGGCCAGTTCGAGCCGAGTTCAAGCCAAGATCAAGCCGAGTTCGCCATTGCAACATTTTCACAAACACCTGAACTGCACCTTCAAAATCTCATTGTATTTGAGACAGTAGCAATGGTTTTACAGATATTTTACCAAACACCTTCTAAGCAACATAAAAATCAAGAAAAAAAAGGGTGTTGGTTTCATATACATACCTTCCTTGTCACCAGCCACACTTCTTTGAGTCATTTCGTCAAACACTTAGTGAGCAACATTAATATCAAAGTAACCGAGTCACCGAACTGGTTTGATCCGAGATCGATTCGAGTTAGGTTCGATCTGAGTCGAGTCGAGCTAAGGCCAACTCGAACTCATTTTCAAGCACAAAAAAAATCAGCTCGACTCGGCTCAAACTCATCTTCGAACCAAGTCGAATCGAGCTTTTTCAAGTCGAGTCGAGCGAGCTAACTGAGCTAGCTCGGTTCGTGTACACCTCTAATTATATTAATGTAACACCCCGGGTTTTTAGGGGCCGTGTAAGAACTTGGCTCCCGAATTCCCAGGTGTTATGGGTGCCCTAATAGGCTTCATATTTTAATTATATTTGGATGATCTCATAAACAATGAGGGATTTAACAAGGCATGAAGCATAAATACGTCATAAAGCAGTATCAATTGCTATTAAATATAAAAATATCCAAACCACGAATCCAAAATCATTTAAATAGGAAACTAGTCCCACCCATACATGACCCAAAGCGACTAGGACTCTGGTCCATATCCCGCGGTAGCCCGAACTCAAACTAAAAGGATCCGTCGAAAGTCTGGAAGTAGGGAAGCTCCTCTTCCCTATCCTTACTCACCTCGCTCGGCTCGTCGAGCTCCACCTCACCTGCATCTAGTAAAGGGTCTGGTTGGTGTTTTAAAACACCGTCCCATAGTGGGAGTGAGTAACTAACTCAGTGGTTACTATTAGCCTTAAGTTACAACTAGCAGCAATTATATGATGAATTTAATGAAAAAGATACATTCACAGATCCCTAAATAGTCTTGTTAATGCATATACATGTATTATGATATGATGCATGACCTCGCAATAATACTCTCTTGAGCGACTCGTCTAACGATCACACATGACCAACGCTCCCTCATTGCGACCTCAACTGCCGAGTCGCCAAATTCTAGCTAATGTGATGCATGAATAATGTTAACCGAACATTTAGTTAATTCCGTTCATCCAGTAGATTGGAAAAACTGGTACACCCCACGTATCATTGTCCTCAACTGGTTACGAGTTAAAGGTCCCTCAACGTGCAAGGCAAGGAACCCACGATCTTTGATGCCATCGGGTTCCCCATCCCTGATTTTAAGCACATGGGGTGTACTGAGAAGAGGGATCGCTTGCGGTCACTACGGAGAGGCTCATCACCCCAGCGTAGGTCGACAGCTCGGACACAGTGTCCCATTCCACCATGCCTGGCTCTCAAGTCAGTAGATCGATTTCAAATGGTTATCAATAGGCTTCAATGGTTGAAAGGTGTTCTAGGTTCCATACAGGCGTGAGTAACATGGTTAACGAACATGGTTAGTCAATAAGCGAACTAGATCGCGTAAGTTCAGGCGAGTACGTGACAGACGACATTGAGTATAAGCAACCCATGTAGTCCAACTACTGTAACTCATTCACATCCGTCCAAATCCGCTAGTTTAGGCGCAGGATGGTCTTACCAACGGGACCACCTTCTCCCACTTCAGTTCCCTTACCAACCCAGGGGTTTATGACCTTCAATAATATTCCAACGATTCTGAATTTGCCTTCTAATACTAGAAAGTCAGGCACTCATATATCAAATATAAAATTTCAGATTTTCTATAATGCAACTACTAACAAAAAAAAATATGAAATTTACGCGTGTGTGTGTTGAGTGGGGTTACCGAAGAGATAAGAGCTATATATCATTCATAGTATAAAACATATAACAAGGATTTATGCAAGCACAAACATATAATAAGAATTTTATGCAATCATACATGTCACAAGGAAGGTTATACTAGAATCACATATGAAATAAACATGCCACTCAAAATCAAGCTCAATCATGTTGAAGAATAAATAACCAACACTTAACCATTTCATGGGATTTAGGAAAACTTATCATGTAGGGTCTTAGCTAGGTTTTCTCTACATTACTCGAACACATCATCTTAACATTCATAATCATTAAATTTATAGTAGAATTGGTGTTGGGCCACCTAAGGATAATAGTCTGCACCTTTTAATGAACCGCTCGATCCACAGCGCCCGTAGGGTTATGGTGTTAGAAAATCATTGTTGAAATGCCTAAATAAGCATACAAGCTTGTAAGAATTTGAAGAAATTTAATCCAAGACCTAAACCTACAAACATAACTCCATACTTACCTTTAATCGTCGCCGAATCAACACCAATGAAGGATAGTGTTGCTATAAAGGAGATGAGAGGGTGAAGGTGCACAAACCCTCATGCTTCCAAGCTCTCCTTCTCTCTTTCTCCTCTTTTTTCTTCTTTCCCTCTTTCTCTCTTTCTTTTCTCTAGGAAAAATTTGTATGTGGAGAGGGGGTGCCCAAATGAGGCCCTTTTATAATGCCAAATTTGGTGTAGATATCCCCAAGGGTTGGGTTTTTACTATAATAGCCCTATGTGAAGGTTTTTCTAGCCTCTAAGACCCACTATGGGGTGTACATATTGATATACACCATAGGATAGTTAGCCCTAATGATGATCTACGTATAAACATGTTTGGCCCGCCATTTGAATGCGTCGATCGATAGATATGATCAGAAGTCTGTTCAACGGTTATCGATGGTCGATCGGGGCCGTGGCTATACGAATATGAGCAGGAAAATATTCTTATTCTACATGTGAAGTTTGGTCGTAAACCGACAGTCTGAAATCCTCAACTTTGCGTAAGAGTGGACGACCCAATTCACTTAAGTTTCAACTTCTTCCTTTAGGGTATTTGCACTTCTCATGCACTTGTCCCTCGGCTCAAGTTGAGCGGTTTTGGACATTACCCAGGTCCGACTCCCACGATGGACGTCAAGCTCAGCGAGACAGACATTATTGTATAGTTTCAGAACTAGTGGCCCACTAACGAGCGGTCTAGAGCTTGTTTGAAAAATCGGGGCATTTCTGAAATGAATTAGGTAGTGAGATTTCTCGTGCGTAATAATTAGGGTCTGGATTAGCTAAGTTTGTAGTGTGACCTATTCGCAATTAGCGAAAATGCAGTTTTAGTTAAAGTCAGCCTAAGCCGTTGGTTTTTAAGTTAAAGGGGTAACTGATTGATTTAGTTTGTTAATTAAGATCTAACCTCTACTTGTCTCAACTTTGGGTAGATCTTTATTTAGTTACGTTTGTCTCAGTTAGTTAGTGATATGTCGGCTAGATTTGGACTCTACGTGAACAAATCACATGGCTAAATTCGGTGTTTAAGTGATCGGCAGGATTCGTTAGCTTCCTATGGTTGATTGATCACATTTGTGCAGTTCTTTACTGATACTACCCGTTTTTACGCTCACTTCGAGCGTTAAGGACCAATAAGCGACAACATAAGTTAACTATAATGAAAATTTTCAAGGGTTTTTCGAAATCCAAAATAGCGAAAATCCAAGACGTTATAATTAATTTATCATTTCTCCTTAGTAAAAGATGTTCCCTAAAATATAATCAATTAATGAATTATGGAACCCTTAAGCGTCCATAATAAATTACAGAAGACCAAAAAGTAATAATATAGACAATTGGTGACCTCACATTCATTCCAATTTTTACATTTTTACATGGCCATCATCCTCTAATTTGACCATTGATAGTGGATATCATTGGTGGGGACCATTTTATCCTAAAGATAGCCTCACACAAACTCTAAGTAAACATTCTTCTCATATGCATGACATATGATCAAATCGGCAACAACCTTTCATTACATTTGGTAGAATACAAAAAGGCTATAACTATTTAGTCATCGACTTTAGTTTAATGTAATCCCGTCCGTCTATGTTGTCACACTAGACTGACTTTAGTTTAGTGTAATCCTGTCCATCTATGCTACCATGTTAGATTGGCCTTAGCTTTTCTTTAGTTCATTTGTCCAGGCTACTGCACTAGGCTGACTTTTGTTTAGTTTAATCTTATCCGTCTATGTTACTACACTGGACTGACTTTAATTCAGTGTAAATCCATTCGTTTATGCTACCATGTTGGACCAAGTTTAATTTAGTTTAATGTAATTCCTTTTATCTATGCCACAATCTGGAATAAGGAAAGTCATAATTTTAGGACTTTATCATCTATGCCATAGTCTTTGCATCGCAAAGAACTTTTGTTTTTAAGTGTTTATAGTTGCAAACATTTTCAAATGCAAATTTCATTTATTCTATTTACTTTCATGCTGCATTATTGTTGATTAAGTGTTGTTATAATTGTGACAAAAAGTCCTTTTGGTTGATAAGAATGAAAAAAAATAAATAAATAAATATTAGAAAGACAATGCATACCCTTCACAAATCTCATGATCGATTTCTCTAACAAGTGGTTGAATAGACAGCTAATCAGAGAGGTCTTTGGTTTCTCAGTCTATCTCGACAGCTAATCAGCTAATCGGCGAGGCCTTTGGTTTCTTAGCTAATCAACCAATTTGTTCGGCTCGAAACAAACAACATTAGACCTTGATATACCATCACAACACACATATCACACAACCAAATTCAAGCCAGACAATATGTATAACATTGTTTCATTGTTACCAAACTACAACTCTCAAGAACAACAACAATAACAAGTCTCTAGTTAATCTACCCTAGCTTAAGCCTCGCCATCAACTTTTGATGATAAAATTACACCATACATGACCTATTTTTACTTGGTATTCATGTGTTTGCAGTTCTCATAAGTTGGCCCATGGTTCGAAATTGTTGATGCAGTTTTCCAGTGGACCATCCTTGGTTAACCCTCCGGGACCTGCACAGGAGAAAGTAAGAGACAAAGGAGACCCTGGTTTGTACAGGGAACCCTCTGATGCCTAAGTCAGGACCTTAGGTCTTTTGTAGGAGATGATCCCTTGAAAAAGAGTCACCAATCGTATTTTGTGATAGAGTATGCGTACATTACATCGGCTAAAGGTAACTTTATTTATAAGAGAAGGAAGACCATGTCGTAGGAAATCTTTCCTGATATGTAGGAGGTCTTCCCGCATAGGTTTCCAGATCTATCCGGGATCTCCCTAAGATTGTGGTTGTCCAAGATCCTCAGGATCTGATTCTATCTCTTAAAGACCTTGGAGAGATCTTCGGGCCATTGGAGGGTTTCCCGGATTGGTTGTTCAGGAAAAGGTCAGGTGATAGAGGTGGCAGATACAGTAGGCACAAGCAATACTGAGCTTTCCGTTAGATCAATATTTATCTTATTCAAAGGTTATACCGACTTATAACTAAGCTATGACCGACCTATAATTGACCTATAGCCGACTTATAGTTTAGGTCGGCAATCTGCCATTTGAGTGGACTTACAGTTATATCTTATTTAAGTGGTCTTATAGTTGCATCGACCTACTTAAAGGTCAACCTTCACTTTACAGTAGATGCCTTTTAGGTGGTTTTAACCCTATTGGGTCCGTGCTGGTGTATAGAGTTGGTCTATTCCATAAGTTAATCTATTTTCCCCCCAACAGAAACCATTGTTATATGAGTTTGCTAGTTGATGCATCATACCCTAAATCTCCTATTTTAGATGATCCAATTCAATCATGGGACCCCAAACCATTAAAGGTTTATATTTTTCCTTCAAAAAATTATTCTTATTCTATTCACTACGTAGTTGATTTAGCATTGAATAAAATGGTGAAACGTACATTTTTCAACAATAAGGTCTAATCATGCTATTTATACCCAGTGTTTTACGGAAGAATTGTCAACTATTCAACAAACATGGTGGTAAAAAGAATGTCATGTTGTGCCTAAATTTCAAGTTGTTAAACTTTAACCATGTGAACATAGTATTAGAAAGAATATTACAACTAAGGACATTTGAGATCATATAGGATTATATGCAAAAGGTCTTTTTCTCTTTTTCCTTTTTCTTTTCTTCCTCTTCCTTAAGACATCTTTTTCCGTTACTAGGTTTTTCAAAAAATAAAAAATAAAACCTTCATAGCATCTGGTTTGGATGGTAGGCATGCTTATATTCTTTCCTTTAAATACTATCCAAATCCAAACTACTAATTCAATATTAAGAGTGGAGATTAGCTGGCCTAAATGATGCTTTCTTATTCAGTAACCAATGTCTTTATCTTAATTTCATGATCAAGCAACTGGCAGAATCTCTTTGTTGATTTATTCCCAGTATCTAAAAAGAAAAAGGTTAGGAGCTCCCATGGAGATTATGATTTAGATGGTAGGCATGCCTATATATATATTCTTTCCTTTAAGTACTCTCCAAAAACTAATTAAAATCCTTTCCATAAATAATTACAATTGTTTTTTTACTAGTAAGTTATGTAATTGATGGTATGAACTAAAAATCTACTAAATAGAAAAGAATATATTCCCACCAATTCCAAATTGTTAAAAAATAATAATAATAATAATAAGTAAATAAATAATTTTAAAAATAATCATGGAATTGGAACTAGTAACTAATTCTATTTTAATTGAATATTTAAAGCTTCATGTCAACGTCTTTGTTTCATCCACGAAAAGATGATAGAATTAAATATGTAATGGATGTCCACTTCATCTGTTCTAAGAAAGGAAGGAAAGAATAATCTTTTCTTCTTGTTTTTATTCACATTTTATTCTAAATCCACCGTTTAAGAAAGAACAAAATTAATAAAGAAAATATCTAAATCTAGACCCAAGGGGATTAAAATCCTGTCATGTTTGGTGAATTAGGACCATTCATCTGGTAGACCCTTCTACTGATGTCCCACGAAACAGTAACAACACCCCCTTGCAGAACTTTCCCCTTTTAAAATCTGGATCATTGGCGTTCTCTTGATTTCTTCTATTACATCCAGCCATCAACAGTAGGACTCGCAAGATGGACGGTCCAGATGCAAGAATCATATTACCACATGTAAGGTTGAACGGCAACGAACGTAAGAGTATTTTATTGCGCGACGGTCCAGACCGCGTCCTTTTGTCTGTACGAAATGGACGGATGATATCATCCGAGAAAACGACAACTGTCGACGTGGCACGACGCGTCTTCCGTACAACATATGCAAACACACGTCCTGAATAAGCGCTCAGTGCAGAAGCCTCACGTGTGCAAAGAAAGCATATGAGTGAAAGATCTGAACCGCTCATTAGGTAATCTCTACTATTTAGCTTCCATATCAAACTTGAGGTGAATCTAAATCTCGTGTGGGGCATACATACACATCAAATTTTAACCGTTTAAACGGTCCATTTTTTACAAGTAATATTTTTATATTGAAATTCACCTGATGAACGGATCCGATCTTTACACATATTCTTAATTTTTCGTACCATGCGAGTGCACTTTTAAAATGCACTCGTGCGAGTCACCTGGTGAAGCTTCGAGTTCCGCGCTGAAACCGCGTAGGAACGGATAAACCAATCACCGCGCACCAGAAAAAGAGAAAAAGTGCTGCGGTGGAGTCTGGCGAGAGCTTTTAAGGATGATACTCTGGCCGGTACGACACTTGATACACATGCACTAAGAAATTGTAACTGACACACTCATCAACTCGTATTAAACCGACTAAATTGTATTAATTACAGAGGTTAAGTCACAAGCCCAAAATCATATTAGTAAAAAAATCCTGACCTCTGATTCGTTTACGTATTTTTGTTAAAATAGGACCGTTGGATGTTTTGCTTTTAACCGTCCAATAAATGTCCACCAATCAGATATTCAGATAACCGAATAAATGTATATTTTGGTTCATAATGCATCTAAACTGAAAATATATAATTTGGACAGTTTAATTTTGATTTTTTTTAATATAAAATTATGCAATATCTAAGTAATTTATAAGTGCCTGCGTATCATCCATCGCTCTGCCATAGTATCAAAGTTTTTATCTTTCCGCGTAAAAATAGAAAGGCTGCTCGCATGAGTGTCAGACGTGAGTAGATAGCAGGCCGTATATCAGGTGGGCCCCACCATTTACATGTCCCGGCCCAGAGGTGCTCTTTCAACCCGAACCGTCCGGTTAACTTTCGTAGAATAAATGGTCGAATTCAACGGTGCACAACAACTTTCACACTCACTGCATTTTAGAACATCTGAACCGTCTAAAAAGTGGACCCCACTATAAAGATCACCTACGGAAAAAATCAGGATCATCAGACGGCTACGCCATGGAAATAGATGGAGATGGACAGAAGATATTCTGACTCGATGTACGGGTATGAAGCATTCCATGGTGCTGCCAACCTTTTTAAAGCGACGGATTTTCTACACGAGTGACACTTTGATGGGAATAAATCTGTACCGTACATCACTAGATTGTAAGATTGTACCTGAATATTTCTCATTTGGAAATCATTGACCGGTTGTTCGGCAAGTTCTTGTAAAATAAGATTATTATACAAAGCTTTGTTAAGCCCACGTGCATTAATGCACGTGCCACCACATGGGCCTGTGTAGCAGGCGAGTGCAATATCCAAGCCATCCATAAGGTGGTTTTGACCATGTAGATCTTATCTGCCAAAGATAAATCAGGTCCATTCAGTGAATAGACCACACTGGAAGAAATAGTTGGACGGTGAACAAAACTTCAACCACTATTTTCAACCGTAAATTTATTTTGTAAACTGTTGTCAAAAAGACATTCAGTACATGGTTTGGAGACGCGGATCAGGTGGTGTTGCCCACACCACACCTAGCGGTGGTGTAGTGATGTGTTGGGCTCTGTGGGGCCCACTGATGTATGTATATTTTATATCCACACCATCTATCCATTTCTCCAGTTCATTGGAAACAGGTGGTTGAATGCCTACCATTAAAAAAATTCTTAAAGCCCATGTCCCGGATCAAGCTGATATTTGTGTTTCCCTTCATCAGGTCCGTGTGACCTTATCAACAGGTTGGATGGTAAATAAATACTAAGGGACCCTTAGGAAGGTTTTAATAGTGGTGTCATTATCTCCCCTGTGTGGTCCACTTGAATTACCAATCTGCTTCATTTGTAAGTTCATTCACTAGAATACAATAAGCTAATGGAATAAATGGACGGCTTGGATATAAAACATATACATCAAAGACATGAAATGGCCTATGCATTAGTAGCTTTATACACACTGTTAGCTTAGCAAAAATTTAGCATATAAGGGTTGCCCATGAGACTATCCTGGTTTGTGATGGCATCTAACCTGCCCAAAAGGGCACATATTAGGTATTGAATAAACTCTGTGGGTCTATTATGATGTATATGTTTTATCTACACCATTCACCTGTTTTACCAGTGTATTTTAGGACATAAAGTCATAATTGAAGCATATTGAAAGCTCAAGTGGGCCACACCATCAGAAACAGTGAATTTTGGACACGGATTGCTTCCTAGTACCCCGTCTCTAGCCATGAACAGCAGTTCTGTGGGCAGGACCACTGCGATATATTTGTTTATCCATGGCATCCATCCCTTCTCTTAGATCATATTTTAAGGTAGGTGCAAAAAAAAAAAAAAAAAAAATCCAATGCTCAAATGGACCCATCAAAGATGGCTCTTACATTTATTGCTTTGCGCATTTAATGCAACCCAAGCATACTATTTGGTGTGGTCAACTTTTTTATTATTATTATTATTATTATCAAGTTAGGTTGTTAGTACACAACCATGTCAGTACATACACTCCATGTTAGCCACCCCCGCTAGGGAACGATACCAAGACCTCAAGTGTTGAAACGAGGTATCTCCACTCACTCTGCCATTTGAGCTATGGATCTGGGTGTATTTGGTGTAGTCCACTTGAGCATTGGAATGATCCGAGAGAAGAGATGGATACCGTGGAGAAACGAATACATCGTTGTGGACTCGCCCACACCGCTCATTTGTGGCTAGAGACCGGCGAGGGTAGGACCCAATTTGCATCCTGAAATTTGAACACCTATCTTTAAAATTTTCTTGTGAGTCACACAAGTTTTAGATGAAGTTAAAATTTGCATTTTCCCTTCAACCATGTATGTATAAACTTACAAGCCGGTTGGGTGATAAATAAACATTACTGTTGGCCCTAAGATGACAAAGGGTGGACTATGCCAAAGGAAATAGCATGGATAATGACGTCGACCATTTAAACCTTCTAAGTGCCAACCATAACATTTATTTGTCATTCAACCAATTCTTAAGGTAAAGTACAAATATTAAATATTAGCTTGATCCAAAACTTGCAATTTTCAACATAAGTATTCCATTTCTACTATTTCCTTTGGTGTGGTCTACTTAAGTTTTGAATATGATTCAATTTTAGGCTCATGCTCTAAAGTGAGCTGATAAAAGGGATGGACAGAGGGTATAAGACGCATATGGTGGGCCCCACAAGTTTATTCAATATGTTATACAATCTACACTTGTCTAGCAAAAAAGTGGTTCCATTGTAAAAGTTAGACGCCTCAAAAATCAAGCCAAAATGAGCCATAATGAAACCTAACTTTGAGCGTGGAGCCATAATGAAACCTGCCCTAAAATATTCTAATGAAATAGATGGATGACACGGATATATCATATACATCATGGTGGGGCCCACAGATTTAAGTCAAACATTTTTAGACCCGTTTTCTAGGTGGAATTACTCACTCATCTTTAAACAAGTGAAAAAGTAATAGTTACTTATTTACAGGAATTTACTGGTATCATGAAAAATCAAACAGGCTGCCCAACTAGATGAAATTACCCAAGTGCCTTCCGGCCGAGGGTAGTTATAGAATACTCTAAGAGAGTATGGCACCTGATACTTAGGCATTAAGAAATTATACACACCGCATACGTGAACTTAAATTTAAATGATATTGTCCAATCCACTGCAATGAGGTGGATGACCCCAGACTGCATGGTGTGTCACATGATCACCAAGCTCAATATTGTGTTGATGTCACCAAGTTTTGTGGGCCCCACCATGATATGTGCTATATCACACCGTCCATTAGTTTTGTGGGCCCTACCATGATATGTGTATTATATCCATACCATCCATCCATTTTGTGGTACTATTGTTGGGCATGGGCCAAAAAAGAAGGGAGATCCAAAGCTCAAATGGACCATGCTGTTTTCCAACTGCCCAAAAAGCAGTTGAGATTGAACGCCGACCATTGAAAACCTATTAAGTATTATAGAAGTTTTTAATCAAGCTGATGTTTGTGTTTTCCCTTCATTTAGGTCAACCTGACCTTATGAATAGGTTGGATGTCAAATAAACACATGAATGGTCCTAGGAAGGTTTCAAGGGTAGGTTCACTCGAATTTTGGATCTGTCTTAAATTTTAGGCTTATGCCTGAAATAATCTCACAAAATAGATGGGCAGTGTGGATACAACACATACATCATGATGGGGCCTACAAAATTCTGTCAGGTCAACACATGACTAACAAGGTCAGCAATCCACTTCCATGAAAAAGTGACAAGCATAGGACCCACAGTGAAAAAAAATTGGTCCAATCAAGTTAAGGGCTTCGTTTGGGAGCTAACCCCCTAGATTTGAAATCCTCATGTTTGGCACGTGAAATTCAATGGGATTAGACGGTATGGAATTACATAAAAGCAATCATTCACACATGTGAGGGGATGTCATGGATTTGCTATAAACGTGGATGTTAAGAATTCATGTTTGGATGGGAAAGGATGTGGGAGTGTTTGGAAGGGGTGGAAGAACTGAGATACCACATGGAAGAGCATGCGGGCGTGTTTGGTTCACTTGAAGACTTTGTGTTAAGGTGGATGGGTACAGTGGATCACATTCACCTCTCCATCTGGCCATTGTATATGATTCCCTGCTGGCGAGCATGCTGCGAACGGACATAGGCTCCCAATATCCATAGATCGAATCCAGAGGCTTTATCCACACCATAGATCCATTTCATAGTGTAATATCACATAACAACCTGTGTTTGTTTCGTCACCTCGTTAGCTACAACTTAATAACCTTCTCTCTTAAAACTATTGTTAGTTTCGCGTCTTAATGCAATTTGCTCAAGCAATGTGTTAAATAATACTTGATCTATAGGTCTACTCCATTTAATTTTTTACTACTCGGGATTGAGGCTCAGCAAGGGATTTGACCGGATTTTTATGGGGTGAAAATTGAGTTGGAAGTACACTAAAGTTTTAACCGGCAACTACGTTGGTGTCGGTGTAAGACTCGTCCAGATGTCCGACATCCCACTTATGCATACGACATAGAGTTACGAAAGAAAGTTTTCTAAATTGTATACTTCAAACAATATACATGACAATAGCAAAAGACTTGTTAAAAAGAAGGAGTTCAAGCCAAATTATCATCTTGAAAAAAGTTTCTAATTCATGCATAGTTGTTATTACATAAAACAAAACAGTTAATATTTTAAATGAGTAGATGCAAATTATAATTAAGTAAAGTACGCCAATCTATTTTTACTATTATTTTAGGGCCTGTTTCGATTCGCGTATAAGATTGTATTGCATTGTTATACAATACAGCAGTAGTACAACGGCGGATGTACACTATATCGAGTGCCCTTTTCATTTTCGATCAGACTGTTTGGGAAGGACTGGCTTTGCATATGTAATCAATGGATGTATGCATGTTCAATGTTTGTTGAAGGATCGATCTATGTGGACCTGGTCTTCACCACATACACTCATTACACTATCAACCATCACGTAATATCTATGTAGGCCCCATCATGGTTTAAAGATTTAATCCAAACCATCAATCAACTTATATAGATTAACATACAGAATGAGTCAATCCACCATCCACATTATGACGGTGTATGTTAGTACCCCACTTTTAAACTATGCACCCACAATAACGGTCTGATTTACTTATTAGGTTGGCCTTCTTTGATTTGGTCTATACATCGCCCAGATTTCATCACCTAATGATCTCCAAGATAGGGCCAACTTTTTCAATAGCTCAGATGCCATTCACACGAAACAGTGGGTAATTAAGATTCTGCTTTCACATAAACACAGCACAGACTCACCCACAACATAAATACTGAAAATTAAAGATCTGATTACCATGTTTATGGAATGATGGCCCTAAGATGAGGACATCCCATCTTCAACGTAGGCGAAGAAGACAAAGCAAGCAACTGCGTCTACGTTTAAGATGTGCCCGTAAACCCATCCATTCCTTTTACAAGAGGGTTGAAAACGACAGAGAAGAAGAAAGATGACGCAGGAAGATGAGATGGACGCGCGAAACACGCAGAGGTTTGAGAGAGTTCTCTGCTGTGAGAGGCGGTGCAGTGCAATGACATCGATACATTGCCCAATGTCCTCGTAATGTACGTCCAAACCACATGTCCACGCGCTTCTGATTCAGCGCTGTATTTGCATGCCACATACTGCCACAGATTCCAAATCCAATTCAAACGCAGTATATTGTATTTATTCAACTTAAAACAATGCAGTAAGTTGGGTCCGAGCGATCCAAACAGGCCCTTAGGCGTTTGCCTACATTTTTTTGGCAATCTCATCGCGCGCTCTGATCTACACATCTTTCTCCCGTTGAGTAATTCAAACCAACCATTGTCTCTCATCATTTGTTGATACCTCATACGGTGTTAGGTTACTCTGTCCTCCACGGGATGTATACCAACATCACGTATATCTTGATCAAACTCATATTCCAATCATATGAAATTATGTAACACACAACAAGCAATAAAAATTTTCACTTATGTTTGGAATGGATACTGCATTGTCGTCTTCGAGATTGGGAATCTGCCTTTCATTACTCTAAAACAACGTTCAATTGCATTTTGCAGTCGTGCATGTCGATAGTTAAATAACTCATTCATTTTCGTGGGAACTCTCCCGGTTTAATACTCTTACAAGTGATATCGAACACCACAATGGGGAGCCATAAATCTTGGCGAATGAGCATATCTCGTGTCGACAACATAATAGTTTTCTATAAATTTTGAATGAAAGTCGTATTCAACGAGTATTGAATCATAAATTATAGTTAAAAATTATTGTCATAGTTCGAATGAACAATTATTATCATTTGGGACAATTAGTGGATAATTAGTTCATGTCAGAATGTTATGTAGGACTCTTGCATCTGAAGCAAAACATTCCCAACCAGCTAAAATGTATAAAATTTTCATATCAAATGAACAAGCAGCAAATACATTTTGAGACAAGATCCTTTTTTTTTAATTGCAGAAGCTCTCATGGTGGGATGGTTGTACGTGAGCAGGAATGTGCGTCCCGTCAATTGCACCAACACAATCCTATATAGATTTGATCCAACTTCATTTCTAAGTCAATATAAATACAAGTATACCAACAACCATATATAGAAAAATGTCTGCAATATTGAAAATGATACCTGAAAGTATGTAGTCCAATATGGATTTGATTGAATCTCATCGAGGGTTTCTTGACCGGCCTGTTCAACTACTCAAGGTAAAGAGAGACAAAAATATATAGGACTCAGTGAAAGTGATAGCTAACAGTTTCACTTGAACGTATAAACTTGTGTCCTATTACCTGATTATGCATGTTATGACCTACTGTCTGTAGAAAAATTACTAATTGTTCTTCCAAACTAACATTATGACTATCGCGCAGATGTGCCTTCTCGTGTACTTTAATACAAAGTTGAAAAAAATACTTCTCGAGTTATCTTGAGCTAAGTAACACAATCTATGTCACTCGTATGTATGATAGAGTTGATGAACCTCGCCCGCTCATCATCTCCGTGACGTGTCGGTTATCTAAATATGTAAACCCAACAATATTCTCCAACTACAGGTATACAAGCTCCCATCGCGAGAACAACGACAAACATTATAATCTCTTCCTCATCTTCATTTTCCATCATCTATCTATCACCTACAATTTGAGAAGAGAAAGTCTTTAATTTCTACTAGCGAGTGTTTACTTCTATAGGTGGAGTCTAAAGACTAGAAAATAGATAGGTGTAACTTCTATTTTTGAACATTAATATTTGTTAACTAAATGAGAATTAGATATAATTTCATTAAACAAGATGTCCATAATTCACTGATGAAATACTTTTACTACTTTAGGATATTACATGGAAAGAATTAGTAATAGGCCAACACAAATAATTCTACAATCATTTTTAATCATGTTTCATTATCCTTCGAAAATGAAAAAAATCATGCCATAAAAATGGTAAGAATATATTTTGAACAAAACATGTAAAACTTGAAGGCCAATTAAATAGTTGAAAATGTTGAGTGAGTTTGGGGTCTCATCAAATCCACTGTCAAGTACTATAATTGGTGATGTGAGAAGATCTGATTAACCGCCACTGGTCAAGCTAGTTGAAGGTAAATAAGGCATAGAAGCCATCAATGGAGAAGAGATATGTAAATGCTTAGAATGTTACTTTCTCATATATGTCATGTGGCTTATGTTAAATAAAAGGAAATCATCCAATCATCCAAACATTAATTTCTTTTAGGAATTCACACAAAAGTTAGAAAGCTCATAATATAAGTAAGCTACCATTACTTCCATATGCATGAAGGTAAACAAAAGAAAGTATGTGAATATTTTGCCCTCCAAATGTTAAAGAACAATATATTATTGACAACCCTAAGATAAGTCATGTTTATCAATCATTCAACTGATCTATATATAATTAGATTTTTTCAAACAATTTAACTCTAGAATAAAAAAATTATTTAATAAGGATAAACAGATCTTAGATTTTGATAAGATCAAAATTATTTCCCTATCATTTTTAGGCTAAGAAGATTATGTTTAAGATAGTTCTCATCATGGACACGTAATCTCATATTCAATTGGTTGTGGTCAAACATTTTATAAATGGTCCAGATGAAAAATATACAACTAATATTATAGCTAGCAAATAAAACTAATTAAGAACTTACTTAATAATCATAGACAGAGATAGAGAAAAGAGGGAGATTTTCTGACAGAGATGCTCTACAGGGGATATGTAGATAAACTAATATCAAAACCTATCTGAACTACAACACACCAAGGATGACAGAAAAACTTCTTTCATAATTTAATTTATGTTGTAAGATGAAGATGTCAGCCATATCTATTCATTTTGTGAGATCATTTTAGAACATGGTACAACAAAATCAAGTGGATCTAAAACCCATGGAGGCCATACTAGAAGAAAAACTAAGGAAATAAACATTTATAGTTTAAACTTTTTTAAGATTTACCTTGAAGTTTATATGCCATCCAAACCCTTTATAAGTCATTCCCATTGGAATGAACTGAAAACACAAAAAACTTACCTGAATAAAAAAGTTCCCATGGCCATACAAATGTTTCAATGCATTGTTCAATCCCCACTATTTCATGTGGCCCACTTGAGTTTTGAATCCACTTGATTTTTGTTTCATGTCCTAAAATAACAAAATGAATAAGCAAGATGGATTTCTCACAAACATCATAGCGAGTCATACCTAGCGAAGGAACTTACTGCAAAAGGCCTTTACAGGAAATTCTCATCCAGTTAAAACACACACATTGTAGTGGGCCCACATAACATGACCAATAGCGAAGTGGGTACGGAAACGGATTGGCTACTGCCCCTGACACTAGCCCGGCAGCTGGTGCGCACTACTCTGTGGACCCCACCATGATGTATGTGTTTCATCCATGCTGTTCATCCATTTTTACGAATCATTTTATTTCTTGATCCAAAAAATGAGAGGTATATAAATCTCATGTGGACCACACCACAGGAAAACAATAGTGATTGGATATCCACCATTAAAATCCTCCTAAGGCCCACCGTAATATTTATTTGATATCCAATCTGTTGATTAGGTCATACAGACCTAGATTAAGGGAAAAACAAAGATCGGCTTGATCCAAAATTTTTATGGCCCCGAAAAGTTTTTAATGGTCGACGTTCATTCAACACTGTTTCCTGTAATGTAGTCCACTTGAGATTGGTATATAACTCATTTTTGGTATAATACCCTAAAATGATCTACAAAATAGATGGACAGCATGGATGAAACAAATACATCATGGTGGGCCCACAGAGCACTGACCACCAGCCATTGGCTGGTGACAGTGGGAGTAGCCAATCCGTTTCCAGTGGGTACTAGCAAAATCAATCTGAGCCAAATGACACGAGTAATGCTAATTACAATCGCTAGGAGTGCACTCGCATCACACATTGAGATGATGCATACATGGGACAAATCAGAGCCGTTCATCATGAAATCCCAACAATGTAGATACTAGTTCAAAACAACTAGACCCACATGCACGTCAAGTGGGCTGCACCTGCACAAAGTGATTGATCCGTTGAGAGAAATTTACCAACTGTTCAGATTATGTCTGAATAGCATACTCGATGGGAAGAGGATTGGCTGGTGTACCTCACACCAGTTATATAGTTGTTGTATTGACGTCAGCAAGTTCCTTGGGTATGATCATAAGGTATGTTTATATCCAAACCGTCCATCCATTTGGCGAGCCCGTCTTAAGGCTTGAGACGAAAAATAAGACATATCTAACCATCAAGTGGACCACAATGCAAAAAGCAGTGGGGGATTGAACGTCTACCATTGAAACCCTTTTTTGGGTCAAAGAAGTTTTGGATCAATATGAAATTTGTTTTTCCTCTTCATTCAGGTCTTTGTGACCTTATGAACAAATTGGATGGAAAATAAACATTATGGTAGGCCCGTGAAAATCATTATCTCCGCTGCTATTTGTGGTGTGGTCCATATGAACTTCGGATATGATTCGCTTTTCGTATAATGCTCTAAAATGATCTCTAAAAATAAATGAACGGTGTAGATATAACAAATACATCACTATGGGCCCATGTAACTTTGATCTCATTTGAACCGTTTGTATAACTCGGAGCTCGAGGAGGGTCAGTGCTCATCTTTGCACGACACGTACCTACAACAGCTATATAGCTGGTGTGTGGTACACTAGCCAATCTGCTTCTTACTGGATAACATTAACGGCCACTCGGATCTTAGACACGTGTGAATTGATCCACGTGTGAGAAAAGTGCACCCAACTTGTGCAATTAGGGCCCGTTTGGACGGGAGTATTAGGGTGGAGTACATTGCAGTGGGTTGGAGTGCACAGAAAACGAAGCCATTTGTTGCAGAACAGTGGATTGTCTCTTATCCAATTGGAGTAGCCAATCCAACGCTCGTATGGTGTGCACGTTTGGACGGTTAAGCAAATCCAACCGTGGCAGATGCGGTGGATGTTTGGCCGCAATCCCATGCAATCCAACGGCTGGAGTGTTTGGACGGTCTAGAAAAAATAACTGACGGTCACTCTCTGTACTTGAAAGGGTGCATTCAATGGGATTGGGTACTCCACGGGGTACAAGATGTCTGTGTCTCATCCAAGCCGTTCACTGGGTACCGTCCAAACCAGTATGTCATCCACGCCGTCCATATATATATTGACATATCAGATGGTCAATTCAGAAACTCGTAAACACAGTGTAGTCCACTTGGTCTTTGCCCATCTACAAAATGGATCTGAAAATTTCAAAATAATCATTATCTACAAAAGACGTAGGCGAGATCTAAAGTTGTAACATTATGGTGGGGCCCACTCTGTAAACGCTAGAGGCATTAAGGTGTATCTTAGTATGCAAAGCGATTTCAAGCAACCCCTAGGGGACTGTCCACGTCAAATATGGGTCGCACATTCATGGATGTGTTCCATCCATTCCGTTCATTTCAAACCGATAAAATTGGGAGATGCATGTCAAAATTAAAACTAGAGATGTCGAGAGATATCAATACCACAAAGAAATTCCAAAAACATACACGCAGCCTATAATATACTAAACCATCACACGGCTATAGTCCACAAAAACCATAAACATAAGTCGAAAGAAATAATCAAAGTAACAACAATAATATTTAAATTTTAATTATAATAAGCAATGCAAAAAATAGAACCAGCAGCCCCACGAACATCGCAACGACTTTCTCACTATCCGATTGAGCAAGATCATCAGTTGATGTCGCCATCTCCATCACCTCCTGTCTCGTCCGAGTCGACTGATGGGTAGACCCAGTCGTAGCGTGCTGGATCTTGATCTCAGCAGATGCAACGGCAACCTGTAAACACGGAGACTCTGGCAGTGGTCTGGATGACTCACATGCCTTATGGAAAAAATTATCCCAGCAGGCTATGGCCTCCTTCCAGTTCCGAAACGCGCAGTGTCTACTGCCACTGTATCCCTCAAGTTCTACTCGCACCTCATCCCAAGTGTTATATATCCCAGGGCGTCGTCTGACAAGGACAACGTACAACTTTTCTTTACCCATCTGTAATGACATGCATGGATTATTTAGTTGATATATCAAAGAATGAACATCCGTAATTTAAATAAGCAATACTAATCCTATTTTCTGAATATCAAAGTCGTATGTACGTACCCTTCCTGCATTATATGAACTGACTAATCCAATCTGAGTTAATGTGTCAGGCCCTGAATTTCAGTACCCGAATTGGCCAGACCCAGGTCCGAATTGCAGGTCATGATTTAATATTAAACATTTACAACTACACTTAATTAATCTCATTACAATAATAACGTTCATCAAATACAACCTTTAACTATTACAGCCTAAACTCACTTCTAAATTCTTATTATACTTTTTTTTCCATCAGTACAAATAAAAGATAAGTAAATTGATGATTGGATCTTCACTCTACTTTGCCCTTGACTAAACTCTGATGCCCTGAAACACTGTTATTTTGGGTATGAGCACAACCGCTCGTGGGATCTTATCTAACCAAATCTGAAATTTCTATATTTATATCGAACAAATAAATAATAAAAGTACTTTCTTGATATTCAAAACATAAATCAAAATATTGAATATTAAATATGACATGAATGCGATACTAGAATCATAAAGACGTACTGAATGCTACAATATCATGAATTCAATAATAAAATTAAATAATCATTACATCTTACAACACCATACCTAGGTGTATGGTCACATTGCATTAACGCCCACACACTGGTACCTCATGGTGAGGAACACATTTATACGTTAGCTGGTCAAACTGCTGCTCCAGTTGTACCTCTAACGTATGTTCGCGCACATAATTGTACTCATACGTTGTACACAAAGGAGACTCCGAAGGATCTAACGGGTTCTAGGGTCTTTCATCAAGGGACACGATTGCCCTACTTGCTAGCTCTAGGATCTCTCACCCAAGGGACACGATTGCCCTACTTGCTGGTTTTAGGGTCTTTCACCCAAGGGACACGATTGTCCTACTTGCTAATACCACAATCATTTTCTCATTTTTCTTTCTTTTTTCATAATTCCATAATCAGTAGAGATGAATGCATGTCATGAATTATTTCAAAATCAGTAGCGAAATAATTTAATTATTTAAATCCCGATACAACAATGTAAGTTCTATACAAATGTGTAGAAATTCGATGCCGTAAAAATCCAATTCCTGAAATTTACTGAAACATCAAGCTATTTTCTTTGCCCTTTTTTTTAAAAAAAAAAAAAGAAAACCAAAATTTAGAATTAAATTAATTAATATTATTTCAAACCAATTAATTTAAGTCAATTACTTTAACACTGATTTAAAGTCTAAATCTTAACACCAAATTCAGAAATAAAAGTTAGATTAAAATCTAACTCTACAAGTTAATCAGATTCAGTAAATACTAAAATTTAGAAAAGTAAATATTAGGAATAAAGGAATTTGACAATATTAATTTGAAGTTATTATGTCCAAAAAAAATAAACAAATAAATAAATTTTCTAAAATACATAAAATTAGAAAGTTCATAAATGGAGGAGAATCACCCACCTGATATTTGTACCGTCAATTTCTGGATTAAACCATACGCCCACGACCTACTTAGCGTCGCATGCTAAACCTGACCCACGCTTATGCTCTCAACGAGTTTCTCCCACTGACGCAACACATAACATTAACTTGCAGTCTACACTCGCTGGATGCGTGAGAAGTTGAATTTCAGGACACTATCTACCAAAAGAAAATAACACCTAAGTGGTCTATTTGATGAATGGTTTGGATTTCAGGTTAGTCTATTTAATCATGGCTGTTTCAAATCAAAGTTTTCTACTGTTCGTGTTGTTGGGCTGATATGGTATGTAAGATGAATCACTGTTTACAATCGAAAATATCAACAATATAAATTTTTATTTCTAATTAATAATTCTAGATATCATTTTGTTAAAACTTTAATAATTCAAATACCTAAATAGAATATTATTTTTACTATTATTTAATTTAGGAATTACAATGAAATAATGTACAATAAATTTTATTTAAATTCTAACTTTAATTAGATTAATTTTTTTACTTAAATAATGTTAAATATTAGTATAAAAATATTTACTATTTTTATTCACTAAATTCTAAAATTAAAATTTTTATTTTATTTATTACATAAACTTAACAAATACACACACACACACATACACACACACACACACACACACATATATTGAAATAACTTGATTATTTTATAATAAATTTTAATTTCTCTTTGATAATTCATTGAAAATGTATATTTAGGTTTAATCGATAAATTATTTAAATTTTAATTTAAACAAAAATTTTGAACTACAAGGAAAAGATTTTTTTTTTTTAAGTTAAAAATCTAATATTATACTTTATTAAAATTTTAATTTAATAAAATTTTAAATATACATTAATCACTAGAATTTCAAAATATAGAAATCTAATCAATTTAGTTTCAATTCCAAAATTTTGAAAATTTTCTTAAACTTAAGTTCATTTAAATTTAATTTGATTAACTCTTCAAATTTTAGAATTAAAATTTAGATTTTAATCTTTACAGAACAAAAATTATCACACTGATTTCTATAATATAAAATTAATAATGTAATTAAATTATTATTTAATAATTTAAAATTTATTATTATTTTTTTTTATCTAACTATTTAAATCTAAATTCAGAATTTTATTATTATTTATTTTTAAATCTAAATTGAATAAGGTTAAGGAAGATATTAATTTGAACTTTGGATACTATTATTGCTATATAAATTATTTGTTACAATATTATGTCAGTATGATTAACCTTGTTTTATAATTGACTATCTAAATTAATAAATTTACTTTTGTTTGATACATGTAATATAATTATTATATTACTTTTATGTTAAATTGTTAATATCATCATTTACATAAATTTTTAAAAAATAAATTATATTTATTACAACTTTTATATATTATCAAATAAAACTTTTCTATTTTGTTACTTATAACATAATTATATAAATAATATTAAATACTTATGTATTAATTATGTAATACAATGTTATCTTACACATGTTTACTTTAATTATGTTATATATTTTGTCATTATTTTTTTTTTTGTAACCTACAATTATATTGTATTACTACTATATTATTATGAAACATAATATTTATATTTTACTATACCTTAATGATCTTATAGACATTTTTATTTTATTTTATTTTATTATATATCTTATTATATATCATATTAATACTAATTACATGTTACAATTATATAATTTATAATTTGTTATTATTATTATATATTTTTATTTTATTTTCATAATCATATTTGCTTATATATACTTATTAATCTTACATCACTTATATTCACAATTCTGTATAATGAATCATCAATATTTTAAATAATTAATTATATACTCTGTTTGTACTGTAAAATATTGTAAGATATTATAATTTATTTGAAATTTAATTTAATAATTTTTTTCTTACAAAATATTTAAGAATTAATAAAATAATCTTAAATAAACTATTTGTTTTATTCTGTAAATTTATTTTATTTTATTTATATATAAATTATTTCAGTATTAAATATTTAAAAAAGAATAAAATAGAAATTCTTAAATGAGTAGATTCCCTACATAAAAAAAAATCAACTGATAATAATATTTATAGGAAAATTTGAATTAAATAAACATAATAATAATTGAAAATGAAAAAAATTTAGGTTAAGATCACCTACCTTAAAGTCTGATGATCCGACCCCGCTTTAATATCTCTCTCTCGATTTACAGAGCTCTCTCTTTCCCTCACTCAAATTTATTTTTTTTAATTTGATTGATTCCTTCGATTCTTTCTCTTTTTTTAAAAATTTTTATAAATGGATGCGTAATGGAATGGATGAGTAGAAATTATGGGATGGTTTCATTTAGCGAGAGGTTCGGCGGCCATTACCGTACAAAAAGGAAGGAAAGTGGAGAAAGTGGTTTAGTCGTGTGGAAGATATAACTTTTATTTTTTTATTTTTTTATTTTTTAAGATATGATGGGTCCCACTAACAATAATTTAAATCTACTCCGTCCATCATCTTGGCCTGGCCAAGAGAAGATATAAGGTAAAAAATGAGGTTGATCCGAAACTCAGGTGGGCCACACACAAGCGGACGGTGGGGTTGGTCCCACAAAAAAATGGGTTATTCTCAATTTTTATTTTATTTTTTAACAACAATCTACTGGTTAAGATCAGATTAATCTCAGTGCACAGTCAATAGTTGATGTTGGCTAGATTTGGATTAGTTAATAATTAAACACGTGGTCTTAAGTACATGAGTTGAGAGAGTGCATTATAAAGAAACTTATATATATTCTACCAAAATCATGTAATCATTAATGACATTAATTAATAATTCGCACTAAGCAAAGCGATCACACATATCAATGGTCACAATTTACATGAGCCGATAGATGCATGTGTGCATGGGTGCGTGGATGTATGCATGGGTCTATGTGTGTATACTCCAATAAAGGCAATTGTACATACATGTATGTGTATGCACGTGTACTAAAATCCTGGGTCATTACATAATATGAGTAATGCAAGCATGTGAGTAGAGATACCGAATTGTTTCCATAATATACTTAGTCATTAAAATAGCAGTCATATTGGTATACATTAAGCATACCATTCCATCACACAAAAATCCAAAATATTAGAAGGAAAAAAAAACTGTCAGTATATGAAAACAAACATGACAACAATATAAGTTATTACATGCCCATAATAGAACTAACATAACAAACCCATTGACCACACCCTATCAGACAGAACCAGCACCTCTATCACCAAAGTGATCACGGAGTTTTTCCTTTAACCACTCTACTCAGCGCTCGGGTCGAAGACTAACAAAGAACGACGCCAACAATTTGTCCTTACTCAGGATCTCACCAACATCGATAAATTCTTTGGTGGTCAGGCTTTTCACCTCCTCGAGCATATCAAGTACTTTGTTAGTATGATTAACCTGTTTGCCGAGCTCAAATTTCATCATTGACTCGGCAACGGTATTCAATGAGGCCCCGAGTACATTACATGGATGAGGCGAGCGCGATCGTTTCCTTGTTACTATCCCTCCACGAGTACCATCAGAATCAGGAGTGCGAGTGGGAGTGCCACGGGACCCGTGATGTCCCATCACAGGACTATCCGATGGTAATGGAATGGTCCCTGTAGAGTCTGTGACGTAATCATCTGATAGATCTATCGTATCATCCACATCGTCATCAACAGAATTCCATACTTCATTAAGGTTTCGCTGCAGACGAGAAGAAGATGCCGATGCAGCTATACTCATGCTGCCTCGTACGTAGCGGCCCGTTGCTTGGTCGGATCCGCATATCATTGCGAGGTCATCCATCCTGTCGATTCGTTTACCGCAGAGTCTTATAGCGTTTGGGTGAGACTGCTAAAGGAATAAGACAGATGTAATAATAGGTAAATATTACATAGAGATGGATAATAGGAAATTCAAAACCAGTAAAACGTACCTTGAGATATTGCTCCCAGACTTCATCAGGGGCTGTCACAACCATCCTCTCAGATTCTTAACCGAAGACACTTGCTGCCAACATGTCCTTCATTGCAATATACTCACGCTTGTAATATCTTACCTGATTGGACACGTTTTGCCATGTGACAATTACCTCAATGTCCGCAATTTGGTACGCCTCTCGCTTGAATCTGTTATCAGCCTTACGGCCTAGTGCGACCTGTTCGAGGAAAGTGTCAAACAATATCTGGTCCATAGCACTTGTCCATTTGATCTTCGGCGCTTTAGATGAAGGCTCCGGGAGAGATTTCATGGTTTTGGCACGTGGTGAGCATCGAGTGGCTACCGGCAGTGTTTTTACTGGTGACTAGGTCGGTGTGGATGTTTCATTAAAGGAGTCTATCATTTCACCTGAATATGAAGTAGGTATGATTTTTTATAAATTGCAACTAATCGTTAAAACAGCAAATATTAAGATCGGCTTATGTAACATAAATTCACTGGTCCTTATAAGTATCCAACAAACCACCAAGTGTGTAACTCGGTGACCATAATTCACTAGTTTTCGAAGTTAAATAAACCTTAAATATAGCATCACCAACTTATATATGAAAATTAAATAGAAAGTATCATCATCTACTCCTACTATTTTGTTGAGCATCTACCCACATTCTGGCTGCAATGTCATCACGCATTCGATTCCAAGCATCTTTTTCACGCTACGTTACTCGAAGTAACATTGCCTCTCGTCATTTCTTGATAGCTCTTGTGGCGTTGGGATACCCTCCACATCGGCACCAGATATAACAGCAAAATCAGTCCTGTGGAGACTCATTTTGGCGACGTATATAATTGTGTAGGACACAACAAGTAATCATAATCTCGACTTGTGTTTGAAATTCGTACTGCGTAGCGCTCTTCAAGATGGAAAATCTGACTTTCAATAAACCGAAACATCGCTCGATTGCATTGCACAATTGTGCATTTCGGTAATTAAACAGCTCCTTCATGTTCGCAGGACCTCTCTCGGTTCGATATTCTTGTAAGTGATACCGAACGCCCTGGTATGGAGCCATAAATCCAGGTGAATGAGTGTATCTAGCGTCGACAACATAATATTTTCTTATACATTCGGATCAAGGTTATATTAAGACTAAAACTAGATACAGTTATAGTTAACAATTAGATTGACACTTTCATAACAGATATACAATATCGTTTGACACAAGCAAGGGATCATCTGATCGGGTCAATGTATTATGTAGCACTCTCGCATCCGAAGCAGAACCCTCCCAACCGGCCAACACATATGTAAACTTCATATCGAAAGTATACGCTGCCAGTACATTTTGGGAGAGCACCCCTTTACGATTGTGAAAGCTCGAGTGGTCAACCACCAACACATGCGCTAGAATGTGTGTACCATCAATTGCACCGATGCAATCCTAAATGTGAAAAATCAATGATCATGAAGTGACCGTACATTGGAAGGAAATAAAAAATACGGACATAGAAAATATACCCATTACAAATATACCTGAAAGTAAGCAAACCAATTTAGATTTGTTTGGATCTCTAACGGCGTCTCTATGCCAGCCGATTTAACTAAATTAGGGTACATTGATATAATTGTCTGCAGCACACGGTGAAAGTGTCGACTAATTGTCTCACCCGATTGAATAAATCTGTGACCCATGACCCAGTTACGAACATTGTGCCCCAACGTGTGGAGGAAAATAACTACTTGTTCTTTAAGACTAACATTGCACGAATCACGGAGTTGTATCTTCTCGCGTAGTAGCATACATAGTTCAAAAAATGATTCTCGATTTATCCTAGGCTGATCTACACAATCTCCGTCGCTAGCCCGAATAATAGAATTGATGAACCTTGCTCACTCATCATCCCCATAACGCGCTGGTTGTTTGAACATGTACATACGACAATATTCCCCAACAGCCTGTACACAAGCTGCCACCGCTTGAAAGACAATTGTACTATCGAGCGATTCCTCATCTGAAGAATCCATCATCAACTGATAACCTACACTCTCACGTATATATTTCTCATAAATATAAATTACAAACAACAATGGGTACAAATATAAATTTTAGACGAAGGTATATATGTACATGACTACTTAGACCTCCATGGTTGGCCTCTAACAGTGGCTATAATGCTTCCCTATGAGTCCTAGCTAAGTTTAGAGCAAAAGTTTAGAGCAACCATCAAAGGCATGCATAGAAAAGTGTCAACAATAGCAGTGCCTACTATCTGTAGGTCCTGTTGAGAAAGAAAATCCAACCAGTCATTTGATGGCTAATGAAAGGTGGTAGAAAAGTAAAGTGGAAATAAGGATCAGCACAGAAATTTTCATTTCACGTCTCTTTCATTGCTTAATTATTCTTGAGATAAATCATTGTATGTGTAGAATAAAATTAAAGGGGACCATAGAAGGAACTATAATTCTAATTCAACTTTGAGATAACAAAGACTTATAAGATACAGAGATGATTCTTCAAGTTATTTTATCTATTCATTTGTGAACTGTTGAAGAAAACAGTGGAAGGATGTAAATTTCCTTCCACTGTTGGCGGTTGACCAACAAATAGAAATCCATAAAGAACAAAATTTTTCTATAGAATGATAAGAAATCCATTGTGGGCCCTAACAAATAGATGGATCAGATTGTTGATTGGACTAATTTTCTGTAAACATTCTTGGCCGTCCATATCAAAGGCCATCCATCAATTTGTAAGATTGCTAGTGATGCTTGCATGTTATTCCATAGAAGCTATGCTAGACTTGATTAATAGTCTAGATCAATAGATTGAAATGTCTAAGTGTCCCAATGCAACTAGAAGCACTATAACTTACAATGTGCTATGATGGCTGAGCATTTCTCATTTACTATTTTCTTGATCCTTCCTCAGACAAGATGTTGAACTTGTTCATTAACAGAAAAAGAGAAATGGTGGAGTGCAAGCATTTTCCCCATAATTTTGGTGAAAACGGCCTCATGAGGCCTGCTGTGATGTATTGATAACATCCACTTTGACCATCATGCAGGCCATTTCGTATTTAAGCATGGCCCCAAAATTAGGTACTGGTTTAACTGGACCATACAATAAGGACACTTGACATAGGATGCGCACCCCTATGTTCATTGGGAGCCTAGTGTGTTGTGTATATGTTATCCAACCAAATGATATGAAACATCTTTCTCACTATTGTTTAGCACATGGTGTAGGTATCAGATTAGCACATGAAGTACATGGAGTACTTGAAGATAAGATAACGATTGGTGGCACATGTAGCACCCTATGTGCCCACTAAAACATATGCAAATATTTAGATACTTGTATGAGTATCCTAAATTTCTGAAACACAAAACAGAAAAACATTTGGAAGAAGACATTTTCATTTATATGGTTCTGTCTGAACCATATAAGAGAGAAATGGGAAATGAATGACCACTGTTAACATTCAGTGAACAGAAACTCCATCAATGTCATCATCAAGATCGACAGGGGTTGCGCAAGCCAGATGGATGGTATGGACCATGAGACTCATGTCACATACATGGTACATGATAATGGAAGATGGGTAACTCCAATGCCCAGTTGGGCACATCTGGCTTCAATGATTTCCAAATTCACACAAAGAAGAAAAAGGCAAATGTGTTTTACATGAATTGGTATATTAAAAGACGATTCGAAGACATGCTTCTGCAGTTCTTGTGGCATAACTTTAGGGGATAATTGGGCATGCAGTTGTAATAGCAGTTTTTGGAAAACATACCATAACTCTGAAAATCATATAAAATTACAAACAATATCAAAAACCCACATCAGAAATTGACCAAAACTCATTAACTTTCGTACTGAAAATTTAAAAATTCCATGCAGATGTATATATGGGTTATGGCCCATCTAGTGGGGTTAAAAACAAAGTTAGATGAACTTGTAGATAATTGAACCATGTGCCCTAATTGCACACAATGAAAAGATTTCTCCTGTGCAAACAAGCCCTAAATATTCTTTACCAGTTACCCATACAGGAACAAGAAGAAGACATGATAAATGGGAGAGAGCTTACAGAATACAAACAGAAACATACCATATCCATTTATCTAGTTTCAGGGAAACGAGAGAATGCAAGGCAAATTATATGACTCTGCTAATTGGTTTCCCTACATAATCAGATGAAGATTTGAAAGAAGATTTTTTTTAAAAAAAAGTCATTAAATTATTACATGTCAAAAAAAAGAAATTTTGAATTAAATAGGACATATAGGCGCATTCCCGTAAATAACCTGAATTGGGGGAAAAAAAAAAACAAGTCCAGAGTAGCAAAAAATTGTAAGCTAATGAGAGTAATTGAAACATTAATGTCAAGCAATATGTAGAGAACAGGTGAAAAGTAAACAACTAGAGAACCCAATATTTGACAGCTTCCATCAGAGACCCCTAGTTTCAAAGTCCCCCAATAGTTGGCTAGAAATAAAAAAGTTGTCATTGAAAGAAATGAAATTAAAATCCAAACAGGAACTACCCAAAAATAATAAAAAGAAATTGATAAAACCAATCAAAAAAGCAAATACCTCATACGTGTAAAGTCAAAGAACAAAAAGAACCATAAACAATAGAATTATATATTCACTTGCTAATAAATCATGCAAACTTCACAGTTGGAGAGTTATATAAAAGAGGTGTGCATGTATGCATTTGGGTTCGAAGGTGAGATATGTTAAACAAGAAATACTCACTGATCAACTATCCAAAACTCATTTAAATTTTCAGTGGCATTTGAAAAATGAGCAAGCTTCCTTTGTCGGTGTATGTAGGTTTTGAAGGACATGACACATGCACATAAGGTCATCTTGTTTTTAAAAAAAATATAAGATTAACGTGTCCAATATGTCGGATTACTAATAGCACTCTCGAACCTCAGAATCTAAATCACTGATGCAACAAGGGTAAACCAGATTTGGCAAGCAATCACTGATGGATGTGCCTCAACAACTGGGTCCCAATGAGAAATAGACTGAGTAACTTGTTTCATAATAAGCTTTTTCCTTAAGAAGCAAACTAAATATGAACCCTGAAGAGGCCGACATGGCAGTCTCTCATGAAACATAGTTTTTCAAGCATGTGAACCACTATGATTGAATCTTAGAATAAATTCACAATAGAAGTATATATTCAGATGCTCAGAAATCATACAAATTTCACAGCTGGAGAGTTATATAAAAGAGGTCCAAATGTATGCATTTGGGCAACAAGGTGGGCTATGTTAAACTTTCATACTCACGAATCAACTATCCGAAACTCATTTAAATGATCAGTGGCATATGATAAATAAGCAAGCTTCCTCTATCTGGTGTATGCGGGTTTTGAAATACATTCTAATCGCACATAAGGTCATGTTCTTAACAACCAAAAATGAGATTAAGGTGTCCAGTACCTCAAATTACTGATAGCACATTCGAATCTCAGAATCTGAATCACTGATGCAACAAGAGTAAACCAGATTTGGTAAGCATTCAGCATCACATTCATGATTAGAGAAATCACTGTCCGGTCAAATGGTTCACCAATTGCATATAATTTTTGGATCGATGTGCATCAACAACTGGGCCCCAAACAGAAATGCACAGAGTAACTTGGTTCATAATAAGCTTGTCCTTAAGAATAAAAAAATAATAATAATAAATAAATAAATAAATTCCATGAAGATAGCATAGTGGATAACATATATAATATTTCCAGGGATATTGCATTGTTTATCAAACTGTGAGAAAGAGTAAAGAGTGATCTACTGTAATATTTCATCAATTTTAGCTATGGAGGCAGAAAATGCTAAAAATGAGAGAGGGGAAAGGTAAGAAAAATAATATGGAGCATACCAGAGGTCTTTACCGAAGCCAATGGAAGAGATCAATGAACACTGAGTTGGAAATGGAAGCAAATCAAGAATTGGATAAGAAAGCTGTTAGTTTTTTAAATTAAATGAAAACCGAAAACCGTGAAACCCCTTATTTTCTAGAGAACCCTCCCAGACGTACAATGAAGATTTCACAAAACCCCTAATATCCAGAAACCATGAGCAAACAAGTGGTGAAAATTAAAATCCTTCAGTTCAATAGAGACAAATTCAAGCAAAATCAGTCCACCTGGATGCGGCAATCCATGTCAGATTTTGCGAAAATAACCCAAATCCAGAAATTAAGGGTTATCTAGAATCGGATTGAAGAGTAGAATTAAGATTTCACAAAACCCCCAATTTCCAGATACCAAGATCAAAATAATCTCCGAAAATCAATAATAGGACTGAATACGGACTGTTTGAAGAAGAATCATTAATCCAATTTAAGAATCGAAATTAAAAAAAGCCACAATCCCCATAAACTGCTTACATGGGAGTTATCTGGAGAAGACAACATCGTTACAAATCTGATTTCGCCAAACCTCCAAAAACCATAAACAAAAGCAAAGAGGTTTCTGAAAATGGAAGCAGTAAGTTGAATACAGAAGGATTGAAGCACAAACAAACCCTCCTGGATTCTCACATGCAGCAAATACTAAGCCATCGCACTCTAAAAATCCCTAACCCTCTATTTCTGAAGTGCACAATACCTAAAAAATCAGATTGCATAGGAACTCCCAAAATCCAGGAGCCTGTAACATCGAACATGCAGATCAGAAGCCAACGACCCTCTCACAGGGTGGAGGGATGACATGCATGACAGATTCCGAACTGTATGCCACTAAATAAGGCCATAGGAGGAAGAAGCAGTACCTGAGCGCAGCAACGGTGATGGTTGTGATGGACTCAGTCGTCGAAAATACCTGAGATTTATAAGATTGGAATGGGGAAATGGTCTTTCCCACCACCGCTCCCGCCATATCCAGCGACCTTCAATCCCATCCCTCAGTCCGTACAACGAATTGGGATGGGCTCGAGGCCAATCCAGGGAGAGAGGAGCGAATCCAAGCAAATCCAACGAGAGAGAGAGAGAGAGGGTAGGATATCCGACGATTTCAAGCAATCCAGTAGTCAATCCAGCAGGACACGGCACCCTTCTCATTTCTCTCCCATCCAAATAGGTAGATGCCCATACTCTGTTGGATAAGACTATCCTATCCAACCTACTACGACTGACTCCACCCTAATACTCCCATCCAAACGGGCCCGGATTGGCTACTCCCCCTGACACCGGCCAATGGCTGGTGGTCGGTGCTCTGTTGTCCCCACCATGATGTATGTGTTTCATCCATGCCATCCATATATTTTTACAGATCATTTTACGATATGAGACCAAAAATAAGATATATCCCAATCTTGAGTGGACCACGTTACAGGAAACAGTGTTGAATGAGCGTCAACCATTAAAAAACATTTTGGGGCCATAAAAGTTTAGGATCTTTTTGTTTTTTCCCCTTCATTTGGACCTGTATGACCTAATCAACATATTGGATGCCAAATAAAAATTACAGTGGGCCTTAGGAGAATTTTAATGATGGATATCCAACCACTATTGTTTTCATGTGGTGTGTTCCACCTGAGATTTATATACCTCTAATTTTTGGAATCAAGCCATAAAATGATCTATAAAAATGGATGAACGGAATGGATGAAACACGTACATCATGGTGGGTCACACAGAGCACCGACCACCAGCCACGGGGCTGGGGTCAGGGGGAGTAGCCAATCCGTTCCCTTCTCCGCAGGGTTTTGATTGAGTCGGCACGTGTGGGTCCGTACGTACACGTTACGTATGCTTCAAATCCAAACTGCCCAAACTGGTGGGACCGATTTAGATTGGTCACTTAACAAAAATTGAATGATTAGACCATCCTGACCATTGATTAATCTACATATATATATATATATATATATTTAATTTTGACCGTTTACTACTTCATATTTACAGTCCATTAGATAAATATTAAGATAATGATTTATTGTGATATTTTTGTTGTAACCCATCTAGACTGGGCCCTACCATTTGAACGGTTTGGATTTGTTAATGTGCCACGTGTAGGTACTAGATCCTCATATGTTCCGCAGCTGCACCGCACTCGTCGTACCTCCGAAGAAGTACAAGGGCAAAACCGTCATTAACTGACTCTCCGTGGCTCCCATCAAAGAAAGCAAGGGCATTTATAAGTAATTTCAAAAACGCGATTGAGGTCCGTCATTGGAGCATCAGATGCGACGAGAGACATCCCCTACGTGGCCCGCATCTTTACGAGTACAGGCTGCTTTTGAATTGTGATAAGTGGGGCCCATTATTAAGTAATCTACACCGTTGATCTGTGTTCCCCACCAATTGAGATTTTCCTAAATACTCACACGTGGAAAGGTAATGGAGCATTGTACTTCCCTTCTAATATAGTCTATGCTTTGGAAGAAAGTTGGAAATTCCAGATGCTTCTATTAAGAAATATTTTTCATATATCTTTAATCTAAAGTAATATAAAATATATCAACGGTTCTGATTATGATAAAGTAGGCTCATTTTACCATAATAAAGAACACGTGTACGATATGAAAAGATTCCGGCAGCGTATCATACGATTTCCTTAAACGCAACCTCCCGCAGTATAAAGCCCTAATTGTCCGGAAACAGAGAGATAAGCAAGGGACCCTTTCCTTCGCTGCGATTTTCTTCCTCCTTTCATCTCTCTCGTTTTCTGCTCGATTTCAGAGAAAAAATGGCGGATGAGCTCACGGACGACCAGATGTCTGAGTTCAAGGAGGCCTTTAGCTTGTTTGACAAGGATGGAGACGGTCAGATCCCTTCGATATTTGCTTTGCCCCTTTTTTTCTGCTGGAAAATCTGTTGATTTTATGAGTTTTTTTTTTTTTGGCTTTTTTGCGATTGAGGGTTTTTTGGTTTGATTTGATGTTGATTTCATCAGATATGATGGTGTATTGCGTGGATTCGTTGAAATCAGTGGGGTTTTGGCCTGGATCCTAGAAAATTAGGGTTTGATCCGTTCTCGTTTGGGGTGTGTGTGTGTTATGATTTGTGATATCTTAGCTGGGGATTGTTTCAGATCGGGTGGATTTTTCGTGAAAGATCATTTATTTGGTTTTTCGTTTTTCGTTTTTTTTTTCGTGTTGTGGATTTTGAGCTGTTGATTTGTTTGAAGCATGTGAGATCTGCATCTTTATCTTCTGCAGTTCTTTGAGATGGATTTTAAATTTTTTTAAAAAAATTCTGTTTGAATCATATATTTCTATGTTGATGTTCATTTGCGGTTCCTCATGCGTGGATTCGATTCTCTTGTGAAATTCTAATTGATATATATATATATATATATATATATATATATATATATATATATATATATATATATATATATATATATATATATATATATATATTTGCGGTTTCGAAACTACAGTTTACATTTCCTTCGTTGGATTTTAGAGTTCTGATGTATGTACGGGCTGTTTCCTGTAAGACGGATCTTGATCATTTTTTTCATACTGCATCATAGCCGTAGCGATTATCCATTAAACGGGTTGTGATAATGACAACTTCTTCATCTTTATGGAGAGAGAGAGAGAGAGAGAGAGAGAGAGAGAGATGCTCACCTTCTTACGTGAGCACCCGTGCGCACCTTTGCACACGTGTGATGGGCACAGAATCTGAACGGTCCACGTGATGCGGAACCCCTTGAAACTCTGTATGCCCAATTATCGGCCTGATCCAAAACTCTAGTGGGCCATAGCAAAGAGAAATGCAAATCAAGGGAGGAAACTGTTTCCTTTTTTGATGGCCCACTAGAGTTTTGTATCAGGCTGAAAGTTGGGCTCGTGAGGTTTCAAGGGGTGCCGCATCACATTGACTGTTCAGATTCTATGCCCATGACACGTGTGCAAAGGTGGGCACTGGTGCTCACCTAAGAAGGTGCGCAGGTGAGCATTCCTCTCTCTCTCTCTCTTATATATATATATATATATATATATATATATATATATATATATAAAAGAGCTTTATGTAATGGATTTTCCCCTGTAACACGTCAAGATATATCTGTTACGTTGATATTGAAACTTGGGTTTTATTATTCTCACCAAGAACTGCCTTAAATTTAAGAAAAAATAGTAATAATAGCAACAATAACAATTATAATAGAAATAATGATGATAAGAATAATATATTATTGCTACTATGCATGAACAATGAAGCAATTCTCACAGCTATCGCTAAACACCCAAAAAATCTGATGTTAGCAAATGCCGTTGATGTGATCATCTGAAAATTGATATCATATAACAGTAGAAGCGCCAAAAATTACTAATTACAATATTTGAGTGGTTAATTTAGCTACCAAGTTTTGTGATGATCTGGCGAGGTAACGAACTGAGGGTGTCCCAATAAATTACAGAAATAATAATAATAATAAATAACGAAAGAAAGGAATACATGACAAGCGAAGAGCATATAGAAGTGGGAAGGATTGTGTCATTTTGAATCTCCCTTGCTAGCTAAATTTATTCGGATTCTTCAAGACATTACCCATTTCAGATCATGAGATTTCTAGAAGGTTCTGTCTCCTGATTTTGTAGGTTATTATTCTTGGGCCATCTTTGGCGAGGCAAGTTTGCTTAAATATTGTTTTATTTGCTCTCGATGTAATAAAATATCTTTATCTCTGGTGGTTGGAGGTTTACCTCATAGATTGCAGTTATGTTACTTTCATTTAGGACCACTACATGCGAAAACTACAACATTAGCAAAATATGTTTTTCAACGGTTGGTTTGTTTAAGATCAAAATATTTCGTGGATCAAATTTTTTTTAAGAGCCTAGATTCCTAGGTTGGACTAAAGCCTGTTTGCTTACAACTAGAAAATGTTATGCAGAGCATACTTTAGATTGAGTGTTACCATTCCTTAGAGGTCCTGAAGTTGGTTGTATCCATGTAGGAAAGAGAAGAGTCTATGGGTCCATTATTATGATGAAAACCATACAAAGATATGATGGAAACTGGAAACACTTCGGAATTGGGTGACCTTATACTTATGATAAAAATTCAAGAGAACTCACTGTAGGATGGGTCAAGAAATAGAGCATTCAATTGGATAGATGCTTGGAATTAGTACCTACCGTGGTAGAGATGCATTTAGCATGGAAGCACAAATTAACATTCTCATTTAATCATGAGAGAGAAAGAGAGCGATTCGCCTTTTAGGAATGGAATCTTAAATTGGTTGCAGGAATGGAATCTTAAATTAGTTACCACAACCCTTGTGCACGAGAAGATCTCATGCCTCTCAACCCTTCTGTACAACACATTCAATGACCCTTCATCTTGTGCTCGTTCACTGTTACTTGGCATTGTTTGTTTCTACTTGTTGCATATTTTAGCCTACCAGTCGTGGATATTGGCATCATCATAGATCTTGGTAGAAACAGGCAAACGAACTAAATCAATCACATGGTTTGAGTAGATCTCAAAGCTCTTAATCACCACTTATAATTGTCTGTTGGTTTCAATGTATTCAAAATTGGTTACGTAACGGTAACGGTCATAACCGTTACGCATTACGGGGTCGAAATGGCCGTTACAGAAAAACGGGCCATGATGACCCCGTAACGGTCCAGTAACGACATTTTCAAAAAATAAAAAACGGCCGTAACGGTAACAGTGGTGGCCGTTACGGCCACCGTTACTGTTACAGGACACCTTGGTTGGTTTGCAAAATTCGGTGGTCCATGGAAAATATCAAATGCAGCACCAATTTACAGACCCCACAAATACCCCCCCCCCCCCCCGGGCAAAAAAAAGAAAAAAAAGAAAAAAAAACAAATCCTAAACTGGCTCTTGAAAGCTGAAATCTACTACCCACACCACATAGTTGGTGTCCCACATGGCCGGCATTGGTGGGTTGGGCAGAATCATGTCTGCTCCGGCCATGGAAGAGGAAGAAACTGAGTGGGACATCTTTTAGAGAAGATGCAGACAGAAGTGCATGTGGTGTGGGTCTTGTCTGCAACATTGTTGATATATATGAGTCTCATTTAATAAGCAGTCCATATACCCATATGTACAGCCATATCAAGCCCCCCTTCAGAAACCTTCATCTCTCTCTCTCTCTCTCTCTCTCTCTCTCTCTCTCTCTCTCTCTCAGTAGCCAATTGAATAAAATTCTTTTCTTAGAGATGTCATCCGGAATCTCTTAATGGGGAGTCATGGGGACTCTAATTTTAGAACAGGAAAAATGCCAAATGCAAATAAAAATACAAATATGGAGCAAATCATGGTCACGTAAGCATCAACATTCCTGGTTTTTCGTGACTTGGGCGGAATAGAAAGAGTTTGGTGGATAAATAAGCATAGAAGAGCAATAACACGAGGAGAGGTAAAAAGAAGCGAAGAAACAGAAAGGTGTCGAGGGTTTCATGGCATTGATCATATTGTGTCAGCCGAAGGGTGTGCTCCACATTGAGTTCTTGATGTTTTTCTTTACTTTTTTTTAATTCAGTTATTTGATGAAGGTCTTAACCACTGATTTCAAAGATTAGTTGGTAGACAGTTAACAAGGTTTTCTGTCACTCACAATGCAATGCGTTCACCATATATTATGGCATGGATAAACTCAATTCCCAACTGTCTAAATGTGGTCCCCATTGTGACAGGAGCATTACCTGAAATTCATGCTGATTGGACAATCCTGAGTGTCCACCTGTTGATGATGGTTAAAATGGTGGCTGATCCCCTATTCTAACAGTTAGGCAAAATCAGATGGTTAAGATTGTCAAATGAGATAGATTTCAGAGGTGTATCTGCCAAGGTGAGGCTTGTCCATGTGCAGTACATGAGCTGGCTATAAAGAGTCAGACCCAGCTCTTCCTGGTAGTTTACATTCCAGACCCTGGCCTGGCCAAGCCCCACTCCAAAGTGCTAGCCGAATCCCCAGCCCCATGCTGTCGGGCCTCAAAATTTACTCCCAGAACCTACCAATATACACCATAAGCCTCGATCCAAGCCCCAGCAACTATTCAAAATTAGAAAGACCTAAATAAACCGTTTCCACTCCTTTTCATGTTCAAAATTGCACTATGGTTTGATTGATCTTAGAAACAAAACAATTCTGGCATCATTTGGATGCACAGGTTAATTGAATTATGAACATCAATTGAAGAAACAAAACAGATATTTGATGATGTTGATGCTTATTTCTGGTGTTGATAATGAGCAACTAGCCTCTTGTTTTGCTTGCATCCATTTTGTGTCCAACTTGAAAGCAAATCACATTGCAATTTTGGAGCTCTCAATATGAATGCAAAGTGATTGTATCAAAATCCTTATTTTCCCCTTACAAAAAAATATTCTGAAAGTTGTCAAGTCAGAAAAAAAAAAAAAACTCATCATCCATTTCCCATCAATATGCACAAAGTAATATATATCGTGATATTGTGTAACTCTCTCTATTGGGTAGATGTCGGGACATTATTAATGGATTCTTGAAAGACAGAAGAATCCTTCTTTAATTATTTATGTCCCAGTCCCTTTCCAGAGTGTAGAATCATGTTGGAAGCATTCCATTCGGATAGACCACTGAAAATGATATCTTGATTTCTATTTTGTTCAAGCTTTTCAAAAATCCCTTCTTGTAAAAGATCTTTAGAAGTAATTTTGGTCCCCATTTATGTGGTTGATGATAATCTCGTGATTCTTGTGGATTGCATCATATATGAATGCCACAATTCAAATAAAAAATCGTACAATTTTGATGACCTTGATGCAAAGGAAGGTGTTTAGCCATTTCCAATTTATTCAACTAGTTATTGCAATTCCATTCTGCAAATTGGCGTAAGTAGTCCCATTTGATTTTGTAATATCATGTTTGTATTGCCTGAGCGTGGTTTAACATTTGTCTGCTGTTGTGGCCACCCTTTTTATTCATTTATTTTTGGGAGTTGTTGTTTACTTCTGAAGGAAAATCATAGTTAGTATGCATTTGGTGAAATTGTGATGATTTAATTGATCTAATAAATCATTTTTTGGATGATCACAGGCTGCATCACTACCAAGGAGCTGGGCACTGTGATGCGGTCACTGGGACAGAACCCAACAGAGGCTGAGCTCCAGGACATGATCAATGAGGTGGATGCAGATGGCAGTGGGACCATTGATTTCCCTGAGTTCCTCAACCTGATGGCTCGCAAGATGAAGGACACCGACTCGGAGGAGGAGCTCAAGGAGGCGTTCCGGGTGTTTGACAAGGACCAGAATGGGTTCATCTCTGCAGCAGAGCTGCGCCATGTCATGACCAACCTTGGGGAGAAGCTCACTGACGAGGAGGTGGATGAGATGATTCGTGAGGCCGATGTAGACGGTGATGGTCAGATCAACTATGAGGAGTTTGTCAAAGTCATGATGGCCAAGTGAGGACCCCACCTCCACCTCCCCACGCAATAATAAAAAAGAAAAAAAAATGAAGAAAAAAGGGCAGATAAGTAAAAAAAAAAAATGTTGATTTTTGTTTCAACCTAGGAGGCTATTTATTTGGTAGAGATCTGGAAAAAAAAAAAAAAAGGTTTATAAGGGTTAGTAGGGTGTCTCTTTATGTTGTGGTTGCTGCTGCCTGCCTGCCTGCTGGTCCAACCTGTTCACCGTCATTCTCTGCTTTGTTTATGTATCTGTTTTCTTTCCGCTTTTTTCATTCCGTTGGTTTGCTTTGTCATTTTCTCTGGATTTTTTCTTCTTTTCCTCCCTCTTCTGAATTGCAAACTTGAATGTTTCTGTTCTTCTGGGGCTGACTCAAATTTGATTGAAATCTTATTGTTATTTTTATTCTATTTTAAATTCCCTTTTCCTTTGAATAATTGAAATGTTTTCTCTGTGTCAACTTCCAGATAGATACAATGTGCAACCGTTCCTGAGACATCCGAGCCGTGAAGAAGGTGGGCCGCATTTATGATTAAGATCATGTAAAGGTGAAAACTAGGTAGTCCATTCAACAACAGGCTTGGTACGCAGCCGATGTTGCTCGGGGCACGGTGATCTTCATGGTACGGCCCACATTTTTCACAGCTCAGATTCTTCAGTTAAGTGAGACACAATAAGCCTTGAGTGCCAAATTATGTGAATTGGTGTTCTCTATTCAGGAAGAATGGTTTTTGATCCCCGAATGTGAGAAATGGTCCTTCACAAGTTTCAAGCCACTATCTGTCAGGATCCATGCCTTGGGAGGATCAGATGGGTGGGAGAAGAGTCAGTCAGGCGAAACAAACCTATTCGAATGTGGATGTTTCAGAAAGCTTAATCAATGGGCTCGGATGTTCTGCAGCTAGGGTTGTTGTTGCCAGCATGCATGCAACTTTGGACCGATGATGGTGCTGCCTGATCATGGGCTTAGGGTTTTGTAGGAGTGGTGATGCCCACCTGCTGCCTGATCATGGGCTTGGGTTTCCTAGGTGTGTGGTGTTGGGCTTGCGGTTAGGAATGATAGGGTGTGGCATGTTGGCCATTTGTGAGAATCCATTTTTTTGTTTGAATCCAAGAAATTTTTTTATTCTTTTTTACATCTAGTTTTGGTGGTTGCGATTAACCCAACCGTTCATGGCTGTTCCGGAAAGGGTCACGTTATCTGCTTAGTCTGCCTATATTGTCCCCTCCCCCTTCCTTTTTGGTTCGTCTGTGCAGCGAAGGGTTTTTAACCATATGTGGATAAGACGTATGGCTTGGATTGGTCCTCCATTCTGAAAACATGTTTTTTGGATGGCTAGAAAGGTTGGTTTTGACAGTCGTCTCAGCTCGCCGGCCCTGTTGAAGTGGTCGTAACCGACATACACTAAACAAATTGAATCTTTTAACGTGTGTGTTCTCTCATTAGCGCGTACAATTGTCTGTGTGGGCCACAAGGGAGGGATGTTGTGAGGGGATGATCACTTGTATATCGTTGTGAGCAGATCCACTCGTTGAAAGTAACCATCGGTTGGTTATATCAAATCAGGCACAGGCCAACCACCCTAAGGGTAAGGAGCGGAGTTGAAATACAGGGGCCAGCTAGCTCTGAGGGTGAGCCATGGCACATGTGCCTATGAGCAGCACATGGAGATGTTGAAAGGGACTCCACAAAAGTAGCGTAAGCATATATAGTGGTGGGCCACACTTCATAAGAGATTCCTCACCTTTCCTTGTGCACGGATGATGATGGATTTGGATGGGCAAGGGAGATAGAGATGTCTGCGTGGGTTTGTTTGTGAGGGAACCATGTTGGGCCGAGAGGAATCTTCAAAAGTCATTTTCAAAACATTATATGATTCTCATGCCTCGTCCATTTGCTGCTTAGTGGGAAAATGCATTCACAAGCCTCTCTCTCTCTCTCTCTCTCTCTCTCTCTCTCTCTCTCTCTCCACATTTTACACAGATGCCAACAGTCTTCTGATGACCTTCCTGGTTATCTTCTTCATTGTGCAGAAAAAGGCAGAAGAGGGCTGAAGAACGTCGAAGCGAGAAAACCACCAACATTTCCCCTAAGCGTAAGCGCCGAAAGGGACGATGTGCAGTGCTCTGATCAAGAAGCGCACCATCCACAGTAATCCTTACATTTTCCTTCACTAATTACTAATAAAGTAGCAAGTGATGTTTCATATGTTGTTTCAAAAAATTTACAAATTTGTATTGAAACCCTTTTTCTTCCAAGTCTTCCATTCCTAGAAATAGGAGAATGCAAGGGAGGAAATGAATAGCACATTCAACACCTCATTGTATTGCTTATGCGGATTCAGGGCAGTCACAGCTCGAAACCCCTACATGTCACAAATTTCATCGCCCACCAATGGAAGCCCTGCCATTTTAACTAATCTGATCATGTCCCCTTCCGACCTGAGGATATGAAAAGCGCATCTATGAGTTTTACATCTCATTCTAGCGCAGAGGCCCCCAATACCCGTTAGATGGACCAAAACCCCCCAGCACACCACATTCGCCATCCAGTCTCATGGGTCTTCTTTCTCAATCGATTTCTTGAATAGATAAGGCATGGTGCACCCACCACTAGGCATGTGGCCTATGAGATCAGTAGCGGAATAACCACGTAGCCCCACCTGTATAAAATGAAAACACAGGGCAGCTTAGCATGCACGGATGCACTCTGGGTGTGTTGTAAATCATCGTTTTTAGACTCAGAGTTGTGACTTGCTTGACTTTGGAGTCAGCATCCAACCCTTGGTGCCATATCCCAGTCAACTCGTCCGAGTCACACCCGACTCAGACGAGTCTTAAGACAACGGTGAGTGCAGATATATATATATATATATATATATATATATATATATATATATATATATATATCCATTCGAGCTGTAGAACCCAAAAAAAGAAAAAGAAAAAGTCCAGCATCCTCCCCATGTTATTGTTCCCACCCGTCTATCATCCCTCTCCAATTAATAAATAACGATAACCCCATATCACACAGATACAGCCTTTTTCGAGTTCCTCTTTTCTGAGTGAGGCAGTACCAATTTCATCTTACATTCGTTTGGAGGCCCTTTTGGTCCCCCTCCTCTTTATAATCTCTTCAAGCTTTTCTTCCTTGCATCCATCTTCTTCTTGTCAACGTGGACCTTTGCAGCCGCGGCTACACCTTCCTTCTTTTGAACCACTGCCGACGCCTCAACAGCTGCTGCTGTGGTCTCCACTGATGGGGCAGCGACCACAGGCTGATCTTGGCTGTTGATCCCTCCACTGCCTCCTTTGTTCACCAATGGGGGAGGTGGCAGCTTGGCTGTGTTGGAAACCATGTTCGTCTGGTCGACATTGAGAGCAGTTGTGGACTCGGATATGGCACCTGACTTGGACTTGGGCTTTGGTTTAAGGGCATGAATGCCAGTATAGAGCCTGCATCGAAAGGCTATATGCATAAGGAAATATACAATTGCTCGACCTGAACAACAACCATTCTTTACATACGCCAGTGAGGCCCATCTCCAAGAAATCAAATCATTCACATCTGGTAGGCCCCCTTAGAGTTGGACACAAAACCAAGCCAGCTCGAAAGCTCGGTTCAGATTGGTTTGAAAAAGTTCAGCTTGGATTGGTTCGAATATAAGTTCAAACCAAATCAAGACTCTAGAGTTTAAAAACACAAACAAATCTCAAACCAAGCTCGGCTCGAAGCTTTGTGCTTGATTCAGCTCAGTTCGATTCGGCTCATAGATTGTATGCACACCTATTTCCTGTGATGTGATCAACTTGAGCTTTGGATATGATTCAATTTTGGGATCATGTCCTAAAATGATATGTAAAAATGGATGGACAGCATGGATAATACATAATACATATATGAATGCACATTGTTTCAATTTTGGTTTGGTCCACTTGAGCTTTGGATATGATTCAATTTTGGATCATGTCCTAAATTGATATGTAAAAACAGATGGATGGGCATGGATAATACATATACATGACGGTGGCCCCACAAGGTTTACTCAGTATGCTAAAAGTGAGATTTGAATTGGCTGGTGACCTCAACACCAGCATCCACATGTAAAAACAGATGGATGGCATGGATAATACATATACATGATGGTGGCCCCACAAAGTTTACTCGGTACTCTAAAAGCGAGATTTGAATTGGCTGGTGACCTCAACAACAGCCACGTAGCTGGTGTCAAAGCACTGTAGGCCCCACCATATGTGTTTTATCTAGCCGTCCATCAAAATTTCCAGCTCATTTTACGGTATGAGACCAAAAATAAGATAAACCTCCAGTTGACCACAACACAGGATCCAAACTTGTTGGGCGACAAGTTTTTTGGAGCAATACTGTTTTCCTGTGATGGGGCCCACCTCAATGTATGTGATGCATATCCATGCTGCCCATCCATTTTTCCAGATCATTTTATGGCATAGGCCAAAAAACGAAGTAGATCCAAATATCAGGTGGGCCATACTACATGAAACATTGATCATTGAATGACCACCATTAAAATTATCAGTGTCAATATTAGCTTAATCCAAAACTTTTGTGGTCCATGCAAAGTATTTCATGGTCAATCACCTTCATCTACATCTACGTGACATTATCAGCAGTTTGGATGGTGAATAAACATTACAGATGGTGTATAAACATTACGGTAGACCCTAGTGTTATCTTTGTATTAAAAAAAGTTCATATTATGCATATTGTTTATTTAACAAAAATTTAAAATAAAATTGAGCCAACCCTTGTTCGCTCGGATATTTGGACCAAACCAAACTAAGTTCAAACAGTAGGGATAGGCTCGAAGCTCCGCTCGCGTAAAGCCAAAACAGGGGGTGTCACATAAACAAGCCAAACGAAACTTGGGTAAAACTCGGTTCAGTTCGGCTCGTCTACCCCGACCTGGCTTCCGCCAGAAAATCCCAAGCTATGTGAATATTGGCTTGAAAATTGGTTATATAGTCTGAAAACTCCCCGCAAGTGGGCCTCTAAAATGGCGACACTGGGTCAAATGAAAAATATGGCACCAAACAGTCTAATATTGTAGCATATAGAATGACATGTCGCCATTTCTCACTATTAAGACATGGCTAGTCCAAAAACCTATTTCTCATGTTTAACTAAAATAAATATTACCATCGATTTTTGGGATATTCTACATGGTGTGATAAATCTCGTTCTCAGCAATTTATCAGTTCAAGAATTTCGCAATTTATTTATTAAAATTTAATAAATAATTTTCATATTATATGTATGTAATGAATTATTCAACGTTTAGATAAATTTTGTGTTAATATCACGAAAAAAATATCTCACAATATACAATTATATTGTTTTGTGGACAATACCATGGGATTTTCAAATCTCAGCAGTTACGGCTGTGCAGGATGATGTTTCCTAACTGTTTGCTCATCAAAAGGCGGGAGTAGATTATGAGAGACCCGGGCCTCACGCAAGACAGTGAGTGGCCCTTACCATGGGGGCACACCTTGATGTATGTATTCTGTATCCACACCGTCCATCTGTTTTTCCAGATCATTTAATGCATTATCCAAAAAATGAAGCAGATCAAATTAACAGGTGGACCATACCGTAGAAAACAGTGGTGATTGAACATCCTACCATTAAAACTTCTACAGAAACATTAAGGTGCGCCCTAATAAGTTTTTAACGGTAGGACATTCAATCACCACTGTTGATAAGGTCACACAAGCCTGGATGAAGAAAACAAATAACAGCTTGATCCAAAACTTTGTGGCCCGTTAATGGTCAATCTCCACTGTTTTCTATGGTATGGTCCACCTGATAATTGGATCTGCTTCAATTTTGGAATACTTCCCTAACATGATCTGGAAAAACGGATGGACGGCGTGGATATAGAGTGCATACATCAAGGTGGGCCCCACAGTAAGGGCCACGCAGCGTCTTGCATAAGTCCGGGGTCTCACCTAATCCACTCCCCCAAAAGGCTCCGTCACTGGACCACAAATAGACCAAAAATTCCTTTTTTTTTTCTTTCTTTGAAAGGTAATGAGAAAATTTTATCTAAAAATGGCATACATTGGCGATCATATGCCTCTGATATTGTACAGCAGTTCATGGTCATCCCTGACGAAAGATGGCCAATCGGTGCAAAATAGCTAATTAGAGAGGAGTTTGAGGAATTGGTGGTCGTTTTATCTCAGAGAGGCCACCAAATTCTGGCATTCATGGGAAATAATTACACACCAAAAAAGATGAAGCATGGGTTACAAGATAAAATTGGGGTCTTACCTGGCATGCCTTGCATACTCCTCGTAATTCTCAAGTAACATCTTGCCTGCCTGTTCATTCAGGGCCGATTCTGGGAATGGCTCTATCAGTAAACACCTGACCACCTGCCATCATCAGCCAAATCACTGAAAAAATCAGGAACATTGAACCAAATATCTAGGGTACTAAGTAGGTGGGGCCCATATATAGCGGGGTATAGCTGGGCCATCAACAGTTAATCACTGTGAACAATGCCAGGCTAAAAAATCAAGGTCCATTCATCAGGTGGTTCACAAGAGTGCATTGAATTAACCATTGTTTCATCTAATTTCATACCGTTTTCCACAAACACATGCTGCCCTGCCAGATGAATGGACCAGCCTGGCCAGGGCATATTTTTGCTATGGCATATATATCTGATTAGTGGTCTGGATCTTGTTCATGTGTGCCATGTTTGCAAACAGTCCCACGAATCTCTCCTCACATGAATTGTCTTGGTGTTCTATTTCGTAATGAATTGAACTACTGCCCGCAGAAAGGTGCCAACCATGAGAGTATGGCTGTGTTTGGATGGCCCACTAAAAAATACCAATACTGCATTTTTCAATCAAATACTTGTTGTACAGGTTCTCCAGGGGCTGGAGACAGATTTTTAAGGGGAACCAATGCATTTCTGCTGGAACTCATAACCGAACTAATTATCCGACCCAATGTCCTGGCATAAACCCCTACAGCCAGCGGGCAGTATGAAGTTGGCATTCCAAAATAACAATCTTCATTGCAATGGCAGATCAAGAGAGGAACAAAAATTTAAAACCACAAACATGCAGGTTAGAGGAGCTAGTGCATGTTATGGACTTACAAGCAGAACATGTCGCAGTCCAAGGCTTGGATTCCAATCCTTCTTCAGCGTATTGACGCAGATCTCGCCGTTAGTTGCAATGTTTGGATGAAAGATTTTTGTCAGAAAGTAACCTACAAAGACAGGAGAGGTACATGGAAGTGAAATGACCATGACATACTTTGTCACTAGAATATCATTGAAAATGTGAAAAACGTATATTATCGCACCTTTGGGTGGCAAGTGTGGGAAGTCATGTGATAATAATAGCTTCATTCGGAAAATGCCATTTTCGTATGGAGTTCCAGCTGCACAAGATGTTAAACCATGCCCTCTAGTCAAGTTTGTAAAGAAGAATACAGGGTTGAAAGGGATTTCTGATGATAAGTCGCCTACCAGGACCCTCAATATCGGCAAATATAGTGGAGAAATCATCATCATGTATACATACTTTAATGCCCTCTGGTGGGATTTCATCAAGATTTTTCAATTCCTTGGCAAGTTGTTTGACCACATTCGGTGGAAGATTTTCATTCGTTGCCTGCCATAAGTAACAAACCCGTAATAGATCTTCCAGTGTCAAATAAACTTCTGGGAACAATGCAGCAAACCATACAAAATACCAACAGATGCAAATCATATAATGCATAGAAGGGAGAGGTGAATGTATGCACTAGAATGCAGATTGCCGATGTATGCAGACTCATATAGATAGAAGCATTGGAGAACAATACAGTAAAAGAATTACCATCAGCCAAAGGAAGGGGCTAGTTAACAGAACGGTGTCAAAAGAAACTCCTGCCTCCTGTGCTTGAGAAGCAACGGAACCTTCTGATGGATGATGCAGCAAGGTCTCTAATATTCAAATAAAAGCATACAGTTAACTACAATTTCATGCTCTATCTCTGGAAACACCGCAGCAATGCTGACCAAGTTTCTGCATGAAACATCACCAAACCATCACCACTTCTATTCTATGTGCATTGATCTGCATAAACTTGAAAATAGGAAGAAAAAGAAATAGCTACATCTCTATACAGTTGAATGGTAAAAACAATAAGAATCAACGCCCTCATACAGAGAGGAAAAGGACCAAAAAAACCATAAGTAATCAATGCGGGACAAATCTTCCTTCTTGCAGATCATAGACATTTCAAAGAACATAAGACTAGGCTCAGTGACTCGGCTTCTTTGAAAGATTGAACCATAACTAGCTGTCTTGCAAGTTCCAACAAGCCAAATGCGACCGGCCTTGGGAATTCAGGAAAGTGCCAAACCAAACCTGATTTGGAGGCACATCCAACAGTGGCAGCAGAGTCTAACCACAAATTCACATGATTCGCCCATGTCAACCCAATTTTGATGCATCAGTAAATCACCAAAAAAAAAAGGTGTAGACTTGCTGAGGGTACACAGTTGATGTGAAGCTGGCAAGCTTCTTCTTCTTCTTTTTTTTTTTCCATTTTTTCGTGACTCAGTGACTCGGCCGAGACATGTGCTGTTGTTTGTTAGGAAAGACACATGAAAGTCCCACCACATGCATTATACTAAACATCATCACGAAACTATTAAGATATATTATTTTAGTCAGAGGTTCTCTTTCTCATCTTTTCTTTCTTTTCAATAGAAGTTACAACTCCATTCCATCTTATATAGTCCCAGCTCAGGCAAGATAAATGACCTAGTAGACTCAGCAATCGAGCAAGGGACAAGCGGATGACTATGGATCGATGTTGTAAACAGTGGTAGCGTGTTGCATAGTGTTGCTTAGCCCTCATGATACTTCTATTTTTTATTTTAAAAATAAATAAAAGATAGGAAAATATGATAAGTAGTAAGGGAAAAAAACAGGGAAAAAAATTATAAAATGCCTAAAAGATGAATCATTTTTTCAAGTATTAGCATGTTCAAACAAGTTATAAATTATCATTTATCAAAAACCAATCGAATATATAAACCAAATCCAATAATTATCACATCAACTTTTTAATTAATAATATCAAATTGAAACCACGAGTACAAAAAGAAATAAAAATCTCACATGTTAAAAGCATTAAATACAATACAAGTGTCACATACAAAGAAAACGTAAAAATAAATAAATAAAATAATAAAAAAATACATTGTAGCATACACTGCATACGCTACAACCCTTGTAGCATACACTACGTACGCTACAAGGGATTTACGCTATTTAGTATGCTATGTAGCGCTATGGCTACACTTCGCTACATAGCACACGCTACAAGCGCTATTTGAAACACTGCTATAGCTTCAACTAGTTTAAGGATTTGGCAGTTTTGCAAGGGGCCTGCTTGATCAACTTCCTTGGTCTCATACACGTCTGCATCCATGGGGTGCTCTACTGTTTGTGATTATTCTTGTAAACTTTGTATTAATTATTCTTTCCTATAAAGCTCAAATCACATCACATGTAGATTCTAAACAAGTCCAGTCCAAGTCCCAGCTTTTGCCAACCTTCGTTCCACCTATCATTCTAGGAGAGTAGTAACCACATATAGTATAAAGTACTTCCAAATTTCTATTTCACAGCATACTTTTAAGAAAGGTAAAGATTTCCGTTAAAATGTTGCCATCAGGCCCCAATAAAATGGGCGATGCAGTAATACTACTCCACAAACATACAGCAGTAAATACCGCAATCTACGTGCCAACCTTCAATCTGCCTATCATTCTAGTAGAGTAGGGAGTAGGGACCCACATATAGTATAAAGTATTTCCACATTTCTATTTCACAGCATACTTTTAAGAAAGGTAAAGATTTCTGTTAAAATGTCTCCATCGGGCCCCCATAAAATGGGTGATGCAGTAATACATACTCCACAAACATGCAGCAGTAATACCACAAGCCATGTGCTGTCAATCGTATGAATGCAATACAACTCAATTGATGCTCTAAAACTAGTGAAAATATAAACAAAGGATTCATGTATGGAAAACGGTCCAACAAAAGATCAAGCAACTAACATTATACGAGAACAAAGAAAGAAAAACGGTTCAAAAAGACCACTCACAGAAGTATGTCCTTCTCCCGTGCCCATTAACCCTAAACCATAAAAGGTAAACAAGAAAAAAATGAAGAATCTAACTCAACCAAACAAATTTATCACAAGGCCAGAGGACTATATAAATCCAAAAATTGCCAATATCTGCAGTCATTTTAGCAACTGTATCCCCAAATCAGAATAAAAACAAGCAGACAAACTTTTATCACAAGACTTTTGCCGCCACTTTATCAACTTTTTTCCCCAAATCGGAAAAACACGATCAATGGCAAACTGATGAATTTATGGTAAGAAGTGACTCAACAATCTTGATGCCCCAAACAGCTTTAACCTTCTTCTTAATTGATCAAAGATCACAGGTTGCAGGTCAAACATCAGCATTGATAGATTTAGTAACCTAACCTATTGTATAAGTGAAAAAAATAATAATAATAACAAAAAACAGAAAGACGCCAAATCTTTACCAGAAGAGCTAAAATACTAGTCTAAAATGTAAAGGCTGAACCAGAACCAAAACCAGAGAAACAACAATGGTGATATCAGAAGCAATTACTTCATGCATCAGAACGAAAGAATTAAAGCAGTTACAGACATGGTTCTAGACATCGTCCAAACCAAGTTGTCTCGGCTAAAGTGAGCATCCAAAACCAAGTTGACTCAGCTGAATTGTCTCAGTTCCAAAGTGGAACGAGGCAGGGCAAGTTGTACAGGTTTCAATCTGCAGGTGAGGCACATACCAAAATCATTATTTCAACCACGGTTACACAGACCTAAAGCAAGATAACATGAAGAAACTTCATCACGGAGACTTGATGATTGTCCTGCTATCTAGAGAGAGTATCAAAAGATCCATTTCTCTCTGATTACTCATCCTCAGTTTCTAACAGATTCTACTTTTATCTTCTCTTATGACTTTCTCCTTTCAGTATAAATCTAGCTACTCATAATGAAGAATCTTAATCTACATCCTAAGCCGCCAAGCTTCTACAAGAGCAACCCCAGAAAAAAAAAAAAAATGTAAAAAATGTAAACCTCAAAAGACAAAGGAAACAGAAACAACCAAAGAGTTCAAGCATTTGCTGAAAAAATAAAGCAGCAAAACAAAGACAAACAAAATTCATTTGTAACTACAGCCAACAATAAAGGAAACAAAACTATCTTTCTAGGGTTCAAATCCAAAACCATCAAATGACCACCAAAAATCACTAAGGCAAAAATTTCTACAGAAATCCACCCAACAGAGAAATTTGATCTCCTGAAACCAAGAAAGGATCAACCAATAAAAACCTCAGGATTTGACCAGATAGAGAGAAAGAAACCAACAGATCAAAACACTCTTCTCAAATGGAAGCCATCGGAAGGACAAGAAATTGAAATGAAAGTGCCTCAAATGCATCAGAGGGGCAGGGCAAAACATTCCAAACTGAAAACAGAGTGATCAAATGTTGGATATTTGAATCGCATCTACCCCGAAAGGACAAAAAGGTGACCAAAAAATGGAAAACAACTTTGAAAACTCAAAAGATAACCAAAGATTTCAAATAAGCAATTGCAGACAAATAAAGTAACGCGAAACAAAACTACTCAATCAAAAATCATCAGAAGAAGGAAATGAGAGCGAGGCACCAAACAACACACAAGAAATTTGAAAGTAATGACAAAAAGATTGGATTCAAAAGAATCCAATCCAAATTGTAGTTATATCGTATGCAACCAAAACATCAAATCCTTACAAAAAGGAATAATTATAAGAAACAGAGTTTGACTAAAAAAAGGAAATCCAAGGACATCAAGATACCTAGAAATAAAGCCAAAATACAAAAATCAACAATCAAACACAAAAAAAAATACAAAGAAGTGAGAGAAATATAAGGAATGAAGCAACATGAATAGTAAATTACAAAAACACAACAGAAAGATCAAATTTCAGATGTTCAAAACCCTAAATGCATCAATCAAAGACAAAAGATCCCACAAAAAAAGGACGTAATTTTTTAAAAAGTCAAACAGACCATAAAAACAGAACCCGATTTTTTTTAAAAAAACCAATGAAAACAAAATATTTGCATGGATTTCAAGCGATTAGGTAGAAATAAGACGAAATGTAGAATCAAACCCTGAATCTCACATCAGGAGGCAGACATACATTAATAAACGCAGGAAATGCATCAACCGATGTAAGAAAACCCAAATCGTAAGATAAGGATCCGAACTTTGTTTTTAAAAAATCACACAAACACCAAACTTCTACAGAAATCAACCACACAATGCGCACAGGAAGAAGGGAAAAAAAAAAAAACGAAGTATACAGAAAGACAAAAAAGACTGAAGATTTCCAGAAGTTTCAAGCGATTACAAATAAATAAAGCAACAATACGAAAGAAGCCCTAAATCAAGCATCAGAAAATCGGGAAAAATAAAGACATGCAGCAGATGCATTAAACAAGGAGAGAAATCCGAAATCATGGCAGAAAAATGAAAATACATTACAGAAAGTCGAGATCTTCGATCGAGGATGGGAGAAGACTCTAAGAACATAAACAAAACCCTAAATGCAGAAACGAGAGCAAAAACACAGGAAATGCAGCAAATGAGGCGAGAAATTTCAAAATCGCGACAGAAAGATCCCAGTTCTTCACTGAAAATCGAGATCTTCGATCGAGAATCGGAGAAGATTCGCAGTACATAAACAAAACCCCAAACCTCCAATTACCATGCAGGAACGAGAGCAAAAAGGCAGGAAACGCAGCAAATGAGGCGAGCAATTTCAAAATCACGACAGAAAGATCGCATTTCTTCACTGAAAATCGAGATCTTCGATCGAGAATCGGAGAAGATTCGCAAAACGTAAACAAAACCCTGAACCTCTAATTACCATGCAGAAACAAAAGCAAAAGGCAGAAAATGCAGTAAGGCGAGAAGTTTCAAAATCACGACATAAAGATCTCATTTCTTCAAAGGAAATCGAGATTTTCGACCAGAATCGGAGAAAATAGAAGCAGAAATCGCTCACCTTTCCGAGTCCGGTGAGAGACCGAGAGAGAGAAAATGCCAGGGCTTTGAAATTTCTCCGCTGCTGCGATTCAAAGAGCGAAATGAGATGATTGAGAGAGAGAGAGAGAGAGAGATGACGTGTTATTGTCTCTGATGTGGGTATTTATAGGCGGATTACTCCGAAGACGTTGTAATTAGGAGGGAGGAATGATGAGATGCGTCGGAACGTGAATAGTATCTTCACATGCACCTTATATACAAATGGGGCCCATCGTTCCGTATCATCCCCACCGTTGATGTTATGTCCCCAGGGAGAGAATTGCATGTTACCTGTGCCGGGGCTGTGTGGGGTCCACAGAGCTGTCCGTGACAAATCCGCTCTGTTCATCTGTTTTTAAAGATTAATAGGACAGGACTTGAAAAATCGGGTAGATGCGAAACTTACGGGGGCCACATCAAATCAAACAGTGGGAAAGAAACGTCCACCGTTGAAACCTTCCGAGAGCTGACCATGATGTTTATATGCCATCCAAACCGTTCATAGGGTTATTAAAACCCAAAAAACTGTAGGCACAAATATCATCCTGATACAAAACTTCAGTCGTCCCTAGGCTTTCAATCCCCACTATTGCATGTGGTATGGCCCACAGGAGTTTTCGATCTGTCTGATTTTTATATTCTTACCTATTCTGTTCTTGCAAAACAGATGGACGGAGTGGATTTATCACGGACATCTTTCTTAGCCCCACACAAAGGCAATCCGCTTCCCCCAGCTTCAGGTGCAGGATCTACCGGAACTATATCAGACGGAAAACCCTTGCGTACATCGCGTAATACCTACCGCGGTCACCTTCTCAAACGTGGGGAAACGACTTAACGTGCATGAAATCTACCCCGTCCATCAGGTGCATCACCCTTTTTTACGGGTGATCCCAGAAAATCAAGACCATTTAATGCTTACGTAGGCCACCCCCATAAAATTATACCTAAAACCTCTATATTGATTATTGACACGTTATGACCCATCTAAGTTTTCAAGTACTGTGATTTTGAGGTATTCTTTCATACTGATGAAGCAAATCAGATGAATGGATTGGATGTATTTAAAAACCACCGTAGGCTTTTACACAATTAATGGTGGCCGTCCATCCAGCCTTTTGCTTGGATGTGACATAGCAGAGTTTGATTTTTGGGTTCTAAAGGGTATATGAGGAAGCGTACTCGATGGACGGGATGGATCTCATGATAGTTCCGCCCACGTGGCTCTCAAAGCCCAAAGATTTGATGGATGGGATCTTCAAATCTGGTACATTCATGGAAAATATCAACAGTCTAGATATATTAATTATCTAATAGACTTTTTCTCATTGAGTTTGGACAGGAATATTGTCCGTCCACCTAACGGCCATAAAAAGTGGGTCCCCAGTCTTGGACGGTTGGGATTAGGTGCAATGTGCCAATGTGACATGTCGGGTTGAGATTCTACCCAGTCATCCGGTGGATAGCTGTAGTGTTTCATGGCCTGAACGAAATCGGTCCAGGCAAAGGGGTGGGGCCCATCGTGATGAATAGGTTTTATCCACGCCGTCTATTATTTATTACAGATAATCTTAGGGTATTCACCCGAAAATTAGGCAGATACAGGGCTGAAGTGGACCACACAGTGGGGATTGAACGCCCACCATTAAAAACTTCTTGGAAGCTGCAGAAGTTTTTTATCAAGCTGATATTTGTGTTTTTATTTTATACAGGTGTACGTGACCTTATAAACATGTTGGATGGTAGATAAATATCACGGTGGGCTTTAGGAAGGTTTCAACGGTGGGAATCATTATCACCACTGCTTCCTGTGTAGTGGTCTACTGGAGCCTTAGATCTGCCTCATTTTTTGGGCCTATATCGTAAAATTATATGGAAAATGGATAGACGGCGTGGATATAACCCAAACATCACAGTAGGCCCCACCGAGCCCCTGCCTGACCGAGTCCTTTTCTGATTTGAATTGATACTCGCGCATGGAACATGGATGATACGCAGGCATTTAGAAATTGATATTATTTTTTCTATGAATAATTAAAATTAAACTGTCTAAATCACGGGTCCCATTTTACTTGCATCATGACCTAACCGTTAAACTTATTTAATTATCTTACTGTAGGATTGGTAGGCATATATTGAACGGCTGATAATGAACAGGAACAAACGAGTGTCCACGAATCAGTGTTTAGGATTAGCTAGATCAATCTGTTTCTTGGGAAATATGTGTTCACAACCTAGTACGTATAATTTTAGTTTTTGCATGGCACGTATACAATTTATAAGTGCCTACCTATCAAGCGTCATACGCTGCCTACCTATCAAGCGTCATACGCTGCCAGAGCATCAAATAACCGACCTAACTTGCCTGTAATCCAAAGCTCTGTGAGGCCCACCACCATGTTTTTGTTACATCCACTCCGTCCATCTGTTTCTTGACCTCATTTTAGTAAACGATCCCAAACATTAGGAAGATCCAAAACTCCATAGGGCCACATGAGTGAATATTGAACTCTCACCATGGTTTCAAATTCTTTTTTATGGATTAGGGTTATATTTCCTCCTTCGCTTCATCCACGACCTTATGAACGGGTTGGATGCCATCTAAAAATCACGGTAGGCCCAGAAAAGTTTCAACGGTGGATGTTTTCATCCCTACTGTTTGCTATGGTATGGCCCACTGAGCTTTTTATCTCTATCATGTTCGGGCTCATGTTCTAAAATGATCAGAAGAAATGGATGGACGGAGCAGATATAACATAAACATCTTGGTGGGCCCCACAGAGCTATGAGTGACGGGGAGCCGTGTAAACCCGGGCTACAGGCAAGTAGCGTCATCAGATAACTCCCCTTTTGAATTATTTCCGCTCGTGGTGCATGCACCGACGGCCTGGATACGCATTGAAGACCCCAGCATTCCAATTCCCAAGACGGGTTTCTTCTAACGGCCACCACGTGGGTGAACCATGTTAACGTTCACTCAACAAAATCACAGCATCTACACCGTTCAACAGCACGGACACCTCAGGTATTATCTAAAGATAAAAATCTCACTGCACAGATGATCGCAGCCGCTCAATAAGTCAGTTGAATGGTCTGCATTGACGATCACACGTCTGATTGGACGGTGCAAGAGGTGAACTATATGTATATGTTGGACGGATGTGATGGTTACTTCATGAGCTGGGCCAGAGGTATACGTCGAATATAAACCGCTGGTCTGATTTTTCCATCAGTCCATAAATTTGGTACTCTGGCGGATCACTTGATGGTTGGATTGGCCGGCTTTTGTGGCAAGCCATATTCACGGTGGGCCCAGCTGATGAATGGCCTGGATTCATCGCACCTTTTTTTGTCATGAACGAATCTTCCGCTATCTTCGCGCGAGTGGCATTTACAGGACAAGCGACCGGAGTCAACCCGGGTGAGGCGGGTAGATCTGTTGACTTTCGAGCGTCCGCAGGTAAGGGCAGAGGGACGCGGATTGAGAGGTGGGCCACACACAACTGACTTTGGTAGAAGACGATTGCGCAGTGAGTAAACTCTGTGGGGTCCACTGTGATTTATGAAACTTATACGGTCCTTTCATTCATTTTATCATATCATTTTAGGCTTGAGCCCAAAAACGAAGCATATTCAAAGCTCAGGTGAACCACACTTATAGAAAATAGTGTGAATGGAAGGTCTACCGTTGAAAATTTACTGGGGGCCACAAAAGTTTTGGATCAAGTTGATATATGTGTTTTCCCTCCATTCATGTCTATGTGATCTTAGGATCAGGTTGGCTGACAAATAAATGTTACTGGGGGCCTAACAAGGTTTCAACTGTGAAATTCATTATTCCCACTTTTTCATGTGGTGTGGTCCATTTGAGCTTTCCATATTCTTCTGTTTTGGGCTTAACCTCTGAAATGAAATGGAAAAATAAATGTACAGTATGGATAAACCACATACATTCATGCTGGCCCACTAGAGTTTACTCCATGTGATAAAAGAGTAACTCATGAGGCCTCATCATGATATATATAGAGGCATGCTTACGTGCGCACCTTTGCATACATGTCATGGGCGTCTAATCCGAATAGTCCATATGATGCAGCATCTCATGAAACCTCAAGCAACCAAATTTCATCTTGATCTAAAACTCTGTTGAGCCATAGCAAAGAGAGATGCAAATCAAGGGAGGAAATTGTTTTCTTTTTTCATGGCTCACCAAATTAAGTTTTGGATCAAAGTAAAAGTTGGGGCCATGGGGGTTTCATGGGGTGTCGTATCACGTGGACCGTTCACAGTTTGGACTCACACCACGTGTGATGAGTTCTCAAAAAGTTCACACGAGTTCCGTGTGAGCTGGTGCACAGTTGAGCATTCGGCTATGCAAGCACCCATGCACACCTTTGCACACGTGTCATGGGGCACATAATCTGAACAGTACACGTGATGCAACCTCACCAACCCAATTTTCAGCTTGATATAAAACTCCGGTGGGCCATGGCAAAAGAAAACAAATTCCTCCCTTGATTTGCATTTCTCTTTGTCATGGCCCACTGGAATTTTAAATCAGGCTAAAAATTTGGGCCAATAAAGTTTCAAGGAATGCTTTACCACGTGGATTGTTCAAATGATATGTCATGACACATGTGTAAAGGCACGCATGGGTGCTCATGTAAGAAAGTGTGCAGGTGAGCATTCTTTTATATATATATATATATATATATATATATATATATATATATATATATATATATATATATATATATATATATATATATATTGGGAGATAATTTTAAAGCATGAGCTAAAAATAAGCAAATTAAAAGCTCAACTATGGACTACATAGAAAGCAGTGTGGATTGAACATGTCGGATTAAAATGTCCCATCATCTAACCTATTCATGGGATCACACGGTAGTGGTTTCAAGAAAAAAACAAAGACTAGCTTGATCCAAAACTTCTAAGCCCTAGAGTTTTTAATGCTAGGTGCCTTAGGGCCTGTTTGGCCTAGCAGATCCCGTGGAATTAGGAGGGATGGGATTGTGATATCCTACCCACCCATCCCATGGGTTTGTTTGGGTAGGTTTATAACCCGCGGAAGTCGGCTGTCCCACGGGATTCACCTCATTGTTTCAGCCTACGGGGTGAGGGATGTAAGATATCCCGATAGGATTCGCTGCCATCCCACTGTGTCCTCGAGCCGATCTCATTGAAATTTCTTGTAACGCTCTGGAAATCGGGGGTCGTGCATACACTCGACTCCCGAGTTCCCGAGTGTCACTTATATCCGGTTGTCATTGATATGCAATTGATCTGATCTAAATGCACAGCCTGAAATTTCCTGAAATATGAAGCACAACCATACAAGTCTACTGGAATGGAAGTGAACCATGACATATATACAGATCCAAAAGAATATAAACGGGTCGCCCAAGGTGTCACCGAACAAAATCACAAAAGAATGATATATCCAAAAGAATAAGGCTGAGCCCCCGCTCAGCAATCCAATCCCGCCTCTCAAGCTGACGGAGAGTCATCCATCAACTGGAAGTAGGATAGCTCGTCCTCTTTCTCGAAGCTCGCCTCCCCAGGCTCTTCAAGCCCTGAGTCACCTGCAACTATGAACGGGTCTGGTTGGTGTTTTAAAACACTGTCCCAGAGTGGGAGTGAGTGATCAACTCAGTGGGTGCTATAAATCTTAAGTTATCACAGGCATCAATTATAATATGATCTTAATGAAAAATAGTCAATCATAACATCTAACTAATCTTATTAATGTGCATGCATATAAGATGATATAATGCATGCCCTCGCTACAACGCTCCCTCGAGCGACTCCATCTAACGATCGTATATGACAACACTCCCTCAGAGCGACCTCGACTGCCGAGTCGCCACCCTAACTAGTACGATGCAATGCGATCGTATTAGCCGAGTTATTAGTTAAGTCCATTCATCCAGCAGGTTGGGGAACCTGGTACACCCCACGTATCAATGCCATAAACTGGTTGCAAGGCCAAGATCCCCCAATGCGTGAGGCCGAGACCCCGCAGTCCGTGATCCCATCAGGTTCCTCATCCCCGACTTCAAGCACATGAGGAGTGCCGAGAGAAAGGGATAGCTCGCGGTCACTACGGGGAAGCGCGGTACCCCAGCATAGGCCGACAGCTCGGACACAGTGTCTCATTCCACCCTGCTCGGCTCACTAGGCTGTGGACCAATTTCACGTGGGTTATTGATGGGCTACAATGGTGGTAGGGTAGATCAGGTTCCATACATAAGTGAGCAAACAGGGTTAACAAATAAGGTTGGTCAGACAGTAGGCTAGACCGCATGAGTCAGGCGAGCGTGAGATGAGTGACATCGGGCACAAAGGACCCATGTAGTCGAACTATAGCCACCCGAACACACCTGCCCAAACCCATAGGTCTAGCCATAGCATAGTCATACCAATGAGACTACTATCTCTCATCATGTTCCCGACCAACCCATTAGAATAGTGGTGATCCATAACGTGTCAACTATCCAGATTATCAACTAACATAACAATATCATATTCTCATGCATCTCACATCATACAAACGAATACTCCTACCAAGCAAGTAAACATTATCAAGAAACAAGGTGCGTGTGAGTGTGTGGGTTTGTGAAGAAGTTAAGCACTTCCTCCAACTAAAGAAATCATGAGCACAATGGTAGTAAATCATTCACCCAATAAAGCACACATATGAGGGAAAGGAATCAACAACCATGAGCAAAATATCATCCATACATAATATCATGTGACAGGCAAGATCCATACCAATTTGAGAGCTAAGCTTGCAAATCTATAAAATTCCTAAGGTTTCTCTAGACTTTCCAAGTATAGCATCCAAGCAATCAAAATCATTAAACTCATATTAAAATTGGTACTAGGCCACCTAAGAACAATAGTCCGTACCTTCGGATTTGTTGAAGGCTTGGGAACGATCTGGGAGCATTGATCTTTAGGGTTGAATGGCTCCCTAAAGCATACGTTTGTAGGTTAGAACCCCATGTAAATCTCTTCTCTACTCAAGGGTTTCAAGAAAAAGGGATAAATGATCTTACCTAGACGATCATGGAATGAATGGTGTGGTTGTAGTGGAGAGTTTCTTCTTAAAAAAGAGGTAGAGAGTTGTGGGGTTTGAATTCCCTTGGGCCCCACCTCGATCTAGGGTCCACACAAGCTCTTTCTTCACTTACTCTTTCTTCTCCTTTACTCTCTTGCTCTCCCTTTTCTCTTTGGTGGTTGCGGTAAATGTGAGAGTTATGAGAGAGCTAGGGTTTATTCCCTAGACTTGGGCCCTTTGGCCTTAAGTTCCCACACTTACCCAAACTAGCCTTCTAGGGCTCCCTATTGAAGTTGGGGTGGCCCTAACACCCCCTTGGCCACCAAATTCGGTGTGTTGGTGTCTGATGGCCCGATTAGGGCCCGTGTAAAATTTGGGGACAAACGGATGAACGGATATAGGGTCTGAGTAAGCGATTCCGACCTTTAAATGGCCCTGTGGGGTCCATTCTGGTGATTGAAGCGGTTCTAGTAGCCCTCTGGCCATGAAACTTATAGGATAGATACTCCATGGCCTGATGAAGGGCCATGCAAAATTTGGAGACAATCGGATATGGGGTTTGGTCGTACGAGCCCGATTTGTGATCAACGGTCACCGTTCCATGATCGGGTCCCAGGTTTTGTGGATGGGCATAGGAAAATACATTAGACCCTCACCGCAAACATGGAAGAGATCCGACGGCTAGAAAGCCCAGAGTCTCAGTTTTATTTACAAGTGCCAGATTCCAATGCTGACGTTGGCGGGGCGCATTTGACAAGTGTCAGATTCCACTTCTGGGTGTCCACTAGATCCGTGGGCCATAAGCCCAGTGAGATCTTCAGTTCCCTCAGTTTTTAGATTTTTTTTACCCTCCTAGGTCACTGGGTGGCCCACACGGGCTGTTGTTAAATGTAAACAGGCCCTCTGGCTTGGCAACCCACACCAGGTTCCATCGTGACCCGTCTGGTCAACTCAGTGAGGTTAATCCTAAATTAATTTACGTGTCGTACCCTACCACAAGTGGTTTAAATGAAGGGTCCTGCGACAATTCCTACGTGGACGCCCAAGGATACTGTGTTAGTCGGACGGGACTTTACATTTCTCCCATCCCGTCGTACGGACAACGGGATGGAGGTGAGCAAGCCGTCATGAAAAAAGAGGAAGATGGTGGGAGAAAATTTTCTGGCGTGAAGGTTTTTCCAACCAGGTATGTGTACAAATACCGGGCCATGGTGCTCGTCTTCCTCACTATAATTTGGCAGTGGTGAAGATCAGGACGAGGTATATATTTCCTTTAACATTTCTTGCCTGATACTTTCTTGAAAGGCTCGATTTCTTCATGCATGCTGGTCCGACTTCCCATTTCTGATAGAAAATCAGGTTTTTGCCTCGTGCATGTGTTCTCTTAGCTTTCTAAATTGAGGGATTTCATTGTTATAGATATTCTAACAATGGTTCCGCAACATGCATGTCGGTCCGACTACCATTTTCTGGTACGAATTGGGGCTTGTGCCTCCTGCATGTGTTCTGCACTTCTATTTTGAGGGATTGCATAGTTACTGCTATCATAATGGTGGTTCCGCAACCTTCATGTTTATCCGAATTTTCTATTTCTGCTAGAAATTAGGTTTTTTGCCTCCTGCATGTTGTGATCATCCGTTATGAAAATTACAACGTGTTTTGGGCAGTTATTTTAACGGATTTAACTGTCATTTATTTCTGAGGCTATATTCATATACTTTTTACTTGTTATATCATTATAGACTTGCACCCATTTTATTTATGTCTATGCAGCCTTTTGAACAAGTGATTTCCCTCTTTCAATGATTTTTTTTTTCATTCTAATTTTTTTTTCGTGCCTTAAATAGTGAAAATGAAATGGAATGGATGGTTTATGTTGGTTCTTTGTTTTATTCTTCAATACTATGCCAGGTCAACTCTAGAAGTAAATAAATACTATTTTCTAAACAGTGTATGATCTGTTAACTGTTGACAACAAGAAATGAAGAATATATTTTTTCTGTTATTTTTGTTACAACAATGTCTTCATGGGTCTTGAGCTTTTTGTGAAATTTTGTGAAATTAGATGCTTTAAAAAAAAAAAAAAAAAAACAGAGTCGCTATGGAACCGAGTTGCTAGGTTCTTTTACACTGCATCCAATGTTCTGAAAATGCTTACTGATTTTTTCAACAGTAGTATATACTGGCGTGTTATTGTCAATTTGGATTAAATTCATGGCAATTTCCTTTAAACAGTTCTACATTCCACAGATAAGTAGAATTGGTTCAGAAGTTTAAGATTTGGTTATTTTTCCTGTTGTATAAGTACATTTAGATTGTTAATAGCCATCTAATTGTTGCCAACCATTAGTTGTTTGTTTTCAGGCCAACAATTAGATGGTCCCTAAGATTTGGATTCAGTCAGTTCTATTTGCCAGTCTTGTTTTGTTAGTGGTACCAAAAAAATCTGTGGGGCTCACTGTGATGTAAAAATAACATTTGATCTATTTATCACATGTGCCCTCTCATGTTTCACTGGCTGCCAAAGTTAAGGCCAATTGAAAATTTAGGAGTGCCACACCATTAAAATCCTTCTAGATTGCCTGTGGGGCCCACTCTTTTTACAAGCCATTCAATCCATTCAGATATGCATGGACACCCCTAAACAATCATGCTATTCCAAAAGTCAGGCAAAGGGTGAAAAGTGGCTTAAAATCAGTATTTGAAACTAAGTAGGATATCAATTTGTAAGTAACATGATTACATTTTGAAATCCAGTCCCTCAATATGAATGAGGATTGAATTGTGAATTTCAGTCCCTCGGTTTCATTTTCAGATTCACTTGAACTGTGATATACATTTACTCTCATTTTCATATTCAGTTTCAGTTTCAATTTTATATTTTGAGATTCATTTAGATATGGTAGAGCTACTTTGTTTCATGTTTCAGTTTCATATTTGAGATCCACTCGTGTATATGTTTAGTCTTAGTTTTACATTTAGTTTCAGTTATTGAATTGTAAACATGTGCACACTGTCGTATATTAGTGGTTTCAAGTTTCAGTATCAGATTTTGAAACTCGGTTTGAGATCCTACTTGACATATTTCATGTGTTTAGTCCTAGTTTCAAATTCAGTTTCAAACTGTTTCAGATTTCATATACAGTTCGAACTTCTATGGCTGTTTATTTTCATGTTTCGGTTTCATTTTCAGTTTCATCTTTCAGAATCACTTGAATTGTAATATACATATCGTCTCATTTTCAAATTTAGTTTCAGTTTCAAATATCAGTTTTGAGATTCATGTTGATATGGTATAGCTATTTTGCTTCATGTTTCATTTTTAGTTTCAGATTTGAGATCCACTCGTGTACATGATTAGAATCATTTTCATGTTCACAATCAGTTTTAGATTACAGATATTATTTGCACTGCTATATATTTTTTGTTTCAAGTTTAAGTATCAGATTCAAGCACAGAATTGAGATCCGGCTTGAACTGGTTTATGTGCTTACTCTCAGTTTCAGATTCAGATTCAGTTTCAGTTTCAGATTTCATATACACTGTGAACATCTATGGCTGTCTATTTCTATGTTTCAGTTTCATATTCACTTAAAGAATATTAATCTAAATTAGCTTAAACTGCTTTATGTGTTTAGTCTCAGTTTTAGTTAAACTCAGTTTCATTGTCGGTTTCAGTTTCGTATTTCAAATCTCATGTTGAACTGCTATAGATGTTTACATTCAGATTGAGAATCGGTTTCAGTTTCAAATTCAAATTTGGTTTCAGTTTCAGATATAAGGCTAAATGTGGGCCTGCCATAAATGTTTACATTTTCATTTTCACTTTTGGTTTCAGTTTCAGATTCAGTTTCTGGTATTATTTTCAGATTTACATCTAAATTTGGAACTGCTATATATGTTTTTATTCAGTTTCAATTTCGGCTTCAGATTCAGTTTCAGTTTTAGTTTCAGAATTATGGCTAAATTTGGACACGCCCATAGATGTTTACATTAAGTTTCACTTTTTGTTTCAGCTTCAGATTTAGATTCAGTTTCAGTTTCATATTTCAGATACACTATGAACATCTATAGCTGTCTATTTTCATGTTTCATTTTCATGTTCACTTGAAGAATACTAATTTGAATCAGCTTGAACTGCTTTATGTGTTTACTCTCAGTTTCATTCTCGGTTTCAGTTTTATATTTCAGATCTCATGTTGAAATGCTATAGATGTTTACATTCAGATTCAGAATCGGTTTCAGTTTTAGATGTAAGGCTGAATGTGGGCCTGCCATAGATGTTTACATTTTCATTTTCACTTGTGGTTTCAGTTTCAGATTCAGTTTTCGGTATTATTTTCAGATTTATATCTGAATTTGGAACTGCTATAGATGTTTATATTCAGTTTTATTTTCGATTTCAGATTCAGTTTCAGTTTCAAAATTATGGCTGATTTTGGACACGGCCATAGATGTTTGCATTCAGTTTCAGTTTTAAATTCAACTTCAGATTCAGTTTCATATTTCAGATACAGTGTGAACTTCTATGACTGTCTATTTCCATGTTTTAGTTTCATTTTCACACTTTAGATTTCAGATTCAGTTGAACATGATAAGACACGTTTAGATACATTCTTGGATAATACCTGTCACTCAACAAGAAAAAGATGCTTGGATTCGAGTGCGGGATGATATTGCTTCTCGAATGTGGGCAGATGCGCACCTAAACAATAGGAGTAGATAGTTCCATTACTTTTCTTTATGATTATGTAATTTCACATGTTGAGGAAGAATAATACTTAGGTGATCGTACTATTAATTAATTAATTATGGAATTTTAGATAATTTGCAAATGTATCCAAAAAAAAAATTTGATCGACAATTATCCAATCTCACAACGAAAAAAGTTGAGATTGGATATAATTCATATGTAATTGACACGTGCTACATACATAGGTAACATGGCAGACCTAAGGTTTAATGATAGGTCGACACCGACGCAATCACCGGCTAGGACACCTGTGATGCTAACTCGAAGTTCGCCACATGGGAAGACCATCAAATCCCTCACTAAGCCCTTATCTCGAGCGGCTAAGATTAAATAGAGTGTCGAAATAGATCAAGTTCTTTTCGATGCATTGTTAGAACAGGTTGCTTTGGGATGTAAGACAGATAATGGTTTCAAGAGGAAAGCCTACTAAGCAACGGCAGAAGAGGTCGCGAAGCATACGAACATACCCATAAATTGGAAGAATGTGCAGAACCGGTTGAGGTATTACAAGCGCGAATATATTATTGGGAGGAACATGCTGGCGGCTAGTGGGTTTGAATGGAATAATGAACGCATGGTGGTTACGGCCCCGGATGAAGTCTGGGAGGAATATCTGAAGGTATAATTTATATAGCGTGCATATTCCAAAACAAATTCACAAACCCATCTATCATAAGTATTTTTTATCACTTAAATCTTTGATTTTTGAACTGCAGTCTCACCCGCATGCTACACATCTCCGCGACAAAAGAATTGATAGAATGGATGACCTTGCGGTTATCGTCAAGTCCGATCAAGCAATGGGACGATATGTGCAGGGAAGTACGACTATGGTCACGTCATCCTCTCGGATTCAGCATGATCTCAACGAGGCTTGGAGAGACGCTGAAGATGATTTTGGGGATACCATTGACCTCTCTGAGGACCACGTAGCGGACTCATCAGGCAAGAATGTTTCATCAGAGACTCCATCGATGGAAAGACGCGGAACCCGTGGCACTCCTACTCGGACTCCTGATTCTGATAGTAGCCGAGGTGGTTCCGCATCAAAGAAACGTATGCGGCCTCCTCGTCCCTACGATGTACTCAGGACCTTTCTTAATACTGTTGCAGAAGTTATGCGTGATTTTAGCCTAGGCAAAAAGGTCAATCGAACTAGTAAGGTACTTGATGTACTTGAAGAGGTGCAAGGGTTGACCAACTCAGAGTTTATCAAAGTTGGTCAGCTGTTGAGCAAGGACAAGAAGCTGACATCATTCTTTGTCAGTCTCTGACTCGAGAGGCGTGTCAAGTGGTTAAAGAGAACACTCTGCAAGAACTTTAGTGATGCAGGAATTGGGTCGGTCTGACATGTTGTTACCCATCGTTCTAATGATCTGTTATTTTGTGAGAATGAAATAACTTTTTTATACGCTGGTGACTGTTTTACCTTTTTTTTTTTCCATATGAATATTTTGGATTGAGACAATTGCTATATAGTGTATACCAATTTAAAGGGTGTGAGAAGACTTTATTTTAATGCGTTAATATAGTTTATAAATATGCTTCCACATGCTTGTTACTGAGCACATTAACACAGATAAAGCCACACACATCGTATGGACAAAGGGTATGTACTATTAGTTATTTGAAATTCAAATCTTTCACTTGAAGATTTTTTTTTTTGTCATGGGACAATTTTTCGTAATTAGTAAACGTACATTTTGACCTGCCGCACCAATCTCATGCCAATAATGCACATGTCAATGCAGATGGCAAAAGAGAAGTACTATGTTGTTCTCGTGGGCCGTCGACTGGGCATTTATCTGACGTGGGACGATACTAGGTTAGAGGTAGAGGGATTCAACAAAGGGAGACACCGGGCATTCAAGAATTAGAGGGAAGCGGTTTCCTGCTGGGAGAGTTACTTTGGACCAATTAGTGCACAGTTGCGGCCTGCCACAGAATCTCATGCGATTCATGTCGCCGCACATTCAGACGAGGTTGACATCCATCGTTCGTCAACTACATCTATCCATCAGACGACCCAGGCCATGGTTTCAAGGGCCACAACGATTGTTGATCTTGCCCCATCTTGTTGGGAGAGTTTCTGTGGACTTTTGATTGCCATTGTTGTTATTTTCTTCTCTTTACTTATCATTATTAAATTTTAACTATAAAGGTTATGTAACTGGATGATTACGGATTTTTTTTCTTTGATTGTATGATTTTGCTATATTTACTTATATTAGATATTGTCAGCTTTTTATCCCTTGATTTTATGGGTTTTATCCCTTGACTGAAAGTCAGTGCTCTGTGGGCCGCACCATGATTTATGTGTTTCATCCACACCATTCATCAGTTTTGTTGATCATTATAGGGCTTGTTCCCAAAAATGAGGGTGGATATAAATCTCAGGTGGACCACACCACATGAAAACAATAGTGGTTGGATATCCACCATTAAAGTCCTCCTAAGGCCCACTGTATTGTTTATTTAACATCCAACCTGTTTATTAGATCATACAGGCCCACATTAAGGGAAAACACGAAAATCAGCTTGATTTAAAACTTTTATGGCTACCAAAATGTTGTTAATGGTCCACGCTCATTCATCTCACTGTTTCATGTAATGTGGTCCGTACATGTTTAGGATATACCTCTTGTTTGGTTTCATACCATAAAATGAACACGAAAAATAGATGGACGGCATAAATGAAACACGTACATGATGGTGGGGCCCACAGAGCACGGACCACCAACCAGTGGCTAATGACAGTGGCAGTAGGCAATCCGAATTACCGCCCAACTGGCCTTCCATTTGAAGCAGTGGAAGGAATACCATCCTGGGATGATATCCGCCAGGCCAAACAAATGGGAGATGGAATTTTTGAGGGATCACTGCAATCCCATGCCTAACCAAACATGTATGAGTTCCCTGATCCCGGGATATGGCCCACATCCCATGGACGTCCCAAACATCCAATCTCATGCGGTCCGAGATTGGTCCATCCCATGGGATCCCCAACAATCCACTGACACCACCATCTTTACCTTAAAATTGATCCCATCCCTCCTAATACCATGGGATTTGCCCGGCCAAACAGGCCTCGCAAAATGGATGGATAGTGTGGATATATATAACACATACATCCTCGTGGGGACCATTGAACTTGGCAACTCAGCACATCACTAGGTACTTTGCATCATGCCACATGAAAATCTATTGTCCAATTTAAAAACTTTCTTACTCTGTAAAAGTGTGATGATGATACACAGGCACTTAGAAATTACATACTCACCATATAAATAATTTCAATTAAAATTTCCAAATCAAGGGTCCCAGTTTAGATAATCGTGACCCAAAATTTAAGATAATGCAGTTGTATGATTATCAGATTGGCGAACAATTATTGGACGACTCAAATTGGAAAGTATCCCATCTACTTATTTTAACAAACAAGTGCCCAAGAATCATAGGTTAGGATTTTTAAACGGCACTGATTTTGGAATTTTGTCTTAGCAACAACGAATTTACAGTTTAGTCAGAGTTTTATTTGAGATAATTTATGATTTGTTTTCAATTTCCAAGTGCTCCCACGTCAAGCATCATACACAATCAAGAGTATAAAATAACTCAGCACAACTATTAAATACCTCCTCTTTAAAGAATGGTGAGTTATTTGATACTCTAAGTCATACCAAACTTGACATGCATGCATTGAAATGGTACATCTAGCATACATCAATTCAAATTTAACCAATTAAGATTGTGAAACCTAGCATAAATTACTTATTGCCGAGAAATTATATTATATTGGCGGTGTTGGCACTTGGGTTTGTTTTCAGTCACGTATGGTCTATAATCCATGTAGCGGCTTCCTTACTTAGCCACCTGCAGAATTTGATAATGATCAGGTGATTAATAATTGGAGGGGGAGATTTTTTATCTAAAAATAAAAAATAAAAATTCAAAATACCAGTGCAATCAAATAAAAGAAAAAACTCACAATCGGTCGCTTGGAGCAACTGAAAGAATGTGTCTCTTGAAAGAACGTTGTGATATAGGATAAAGAACAAATCCAATATATAAGCATAGATTTTAATTAAAATTAAATATTATAGTTAAGAATTACCACTATTGGATTATCGTTACTCTTACGATAAGTTGAGATAAAAGATAGATTGATATATTTGGTTTGATTAGTTGGTGTTTTCTCTTTTGGATTCCTCTGTTATTTATAGACTTTTGTTGCAGTTTGTTCTTCCATTACTGCAACGACGGTAGTTGAAGTCTTTCTAGATAATTCTTTTATATAGATTATTCTTTTGTTACGTTTCTCTTTTGTGATTGTTCCTCTTCCGTTTAGCCAAGCTCTATATCTCTTAGTCGTCACTCATCCTTCAATCATACATTGGTTACATCTCTTTTGTTAGTCGCTTACTTGCACTCCACTCGACCGAGCTTTTTGGCTGCATTCTGTTTCATAACTTTTCTCAGCCTCTCGGTATGTTATTGGAGACCTCTTAGCTGCTCGGTCTACTTTTAAATACCTCTCGGCTCCACCTCCTGGATGCCTCTCCACCACTTAGTTTTCTTTTGAATACCTCTTAATTGCTCCATGTCTTATCATCTTGTCAATAGTGATTCTGTAAAAAGTAAATATTCTTTAAGATTTTTAGCATGTTATATCTTTTCCTTACAATAACATATGTCATTTCCAATTAGGTTTCCTAAAAATGATTAGAAATAGGGTATAAACGGGCTGATCAATTCTAACCCTTGAGAGTGTGTTTGGATTAATGATTCCAATGGTAATGGATAGTTATATGTGGTAAAAAAAAAAAAAAAAGTAATAATTATCATTGCAATTGTAATCCAAAGGTAAATAAAGTAGTGATGGTATATAATACTAGTCTTGCATCTCCAATTTTCAAATGTGAAGTAATTTCGCTAGCTAGATATACATACATATAATTATGTTAATATGTGTTATATCCATACCGTCCATCCATTTAGCAAAATCATTTTAAGGCAAGTCCATGAAAATGAGCTTGATTTAACACCTGTATGACCCAAGAAAGATTTCAATGGAAGGACCTCAATCCCATGCTAGCTATAGTGTGGTCCATGTCTTTTTTAGACTTATTTTATTTTTTTGTCCCATTTCATTAAATGATCACGCGAGAGGGATGGATGGTGTGAATACAAAACACACACTCACACACACACACATATATATATATATAATCTGGCCCGCAAAAGTACACACTCTGGCGAATCAATTGCACTGGTGATTTGACAATAAGTAATATGGAATGTAAAAATAAAGAATAATGATGTGAGTTTTATGCCATAGTACTTGGCTCTGGCAATCCATTATCCAAACAGCCTTGAAATGGACAGATGGATAATTTACATTTTCAACCATCCATTTTATGCCCACTGGTTATTGGATAAACAAATAGATTTGATTTGGTCCATCGTGCATCTAATCTGAGACCTGTAATTTGAATATTTTATTTTGAATTACTTGTATCCGAAGCATGCAACCTCTAAGAAATTTCTAAATGCCCACGTATCATTCATCAAACTCGGCCAGAGTATTAAAGCTTTTCTTAATGTGGCCCATGTATAGCTATCCAGACCAATCAAATTGTGGTCTCCATCACATCTGATGAGTGTCCAGGCCATTGTTACTTTCTCTGACCGTCCATTTCTCGCACGTGTGCAAACCTGACGAGAGGACAGGCCTATTTTTTGTACAGTGAATGCTTACGATGGCCCCCTAATGAATGGCCCTGAACTAAAACACGTGTGCAAATGATCATGTGTGCTACCAGTCGTCCCTTCATTTTCTCCTCGCGCGAATCGCCTAAGCGCTTTTTTAAAAGCAGTCGGCTTCAAATTTAGGGGCCCTCGAGATGGGTCCTGATATGTTGCTTTCGGGTCTCGACACCAACCACGCGGACCGATACGTGCGTAAGTGCACTCGCTCGAGTTCAGTTTGTAAGTGCACTGCCTAACTCGTGGGAATAAGTTACACGTGTATGACAGGAGATCCACCCATCAAGACTATCCAGAATGTGTTTGTGACATGTGAACGGCACGGATGCGATAATCAGGTGGCCACATTCGTAAACGACGACGAACGGTGCAGATTTAAGGAGCACGTGCTGCCCTGATAATAATAGATCGTTCCTATTTTTCAAAAATTACATCCAATTCAAAGTTGGTATTTATTACCAATTTATCAAAGGATCCAGTGCAGACACGTGTGCCTGTTATCCACGTGTGATGCGAGTGCACTTACGAGATGCACGCGAGCGTGTGAACTTTACGCTTCTATTCAAGTAGAGTTCAGTTCGGAAACGGATTGGCTACTCCCCTGCCACCAGCCAATGGCTAGCGGTCGGTGCTCTGTGGGCCCCACCATGATGTATGTGTTTCATCCATGCGGTCTATATATTTTTGCAGATCATTGTAAGATATGAGACCAAAAATGAGATATATACCAATCTCAAGTGGACCACATTACAGGAAATAGTGTTGAATAAGCGTCAACCATTAAAAACCTTTTGGGGGCCGTAAAAGTTTTGGATCAATCTGATCTTTGTTTTTTCCCTTCATCTGGGCTTTTATGACCTAAAAAACAGATTAGATATCAAATAAACAGTACAGTAGGCCTTAAGAGGATTTTAATGATGGATATCCGATCACTATTGTTTTCCTGTGGTGTGGTCCACCTGAGATTTATATCCTTTTTATTTTTTATGCTGAGCTCCAAAATGATATTTAAAATGGATGAACGGAATAGATGAAACAAATACATCATGGTGGGGCCCACAGGGGGAGTAGCCAATCCGTTTCCACTTCAAGACAGGTTCGCCGACGCTGGCAAGTGACCGTTGGGGGATTCTCCAAGGACCTTCGCAGGTAGCCGTTAGCGGTGCTAGGAAGGACGGCCGAGATGTCGTCTAGGTTGAGAGTAGGAAATTTGAAATTTAAACACAGGTAGAAGAAGGACGGTGAATAGAGAGGGCCCCACATGGAAACGGCTAGGCCCAAAATCAAAGGGTGGTCAACTGATGAGGTGGGTCAACTGAACATTGAACGTTAGCCCTAGGAAATGCCTCTATCTTTTTATATTTATGGCCCACCTGTTAGATCATCGGCCTAATATTTTTTGATGGAGCATATGTCATATGTGTATAGTTTCTTTGGGTTTCAGTTTATGCAAGTGGGGCCCATGGTCCGATGATCCAGACCATTAATATTATGGGTCACATTGTGGAAGGACCACGCCCCAAGAATCTCCTGGATTGGACGATCATAGCCGTCCAATCTTCAGCTAGTTTATCAGTTGAATATATGCCATTGCTATGCTTTTCCTTAAACGGTATGTTTGCAGGCTACCAATCAAAGCGCTGGACTATCCAACTGAGGAGACTCTTAGGGCATTGTCCATTGACATTGGGGCCCATCAGATCAACGGTCTAAAATACTGAACCGTGGGTCTTAATTGTACAAACTACTGTTTGTATCCTCGAGTGGAGGATCGTTTGGTTCGTCTCGCCATATCATTTGTAGAGTATAAAAGGTGTGTTTGTGAAGATTTGCACCAGATGAAATGTCACGAATTTTGAGATATTTGGTGCAACCAAACGCGCCTTTTAAATGGGAAGTCATACTCAAGGATCCTTGACTGTGGAGCCCACCATGATATATGTGCCTTACATACATACCGTTCATCCGTTTTGACAGCTCATTCTAGGGCATGATCCCAAAAATGAAATAGATCCAAATCTCAGGTGGACCACACCCCGAGGTGATTGAATACTCACCATTAAAAACTTCTTGGGAGCCATTGGAATGTTTATTTGTCATTTAAGGTCACGACTTGGATGAATGGACCACACAAATATCAGCTTGTTCTATAACTTTTGTAGCCTATGAGAAGTTTTTAATGAGAAATTACCACTTTTTCATGTGGTGTGGTCCACCTGAGATTTGGATCTGATTTCAATTTTGGGATCATGCCCTATAATGAGCTCTCAAAATGAATGTACGGTGTGGATGCATGCATCACAGTGGGGCCCACAGTAAGGGGTCCACCCAAGCTCGACTAGTCACAGAGACTTCTCGAATCCACGAGGAAAGAAAGTAGAAAATAGAAATAAATTCTAATAAAATCGAAATTGATTGATGATTCCTTAAAAACGAGTTCACAACCCTTTAAATAAGGGTACCAAGCTTTCATGTGATGTGGTCCACCTGAGATTTAGATCTGACTTCAATTTTGGGATCATGCCCTATAATGAGCTCTCAGAATGGATGTACAGTGTGGATGCATGCATCACAGTGGGGCCCACAGTAACAGGTCACCCAAGCCAAAAGCAGATTGTCGACTGAGTAAATTGTGGGGCCCACTGTCATTCATGTATTTTATCCCCTTTGTAAATATAGTGTTATAGATAATTTTAAGTCTTAAGCCAAAAAAATGAAACATATCCAAATCTCAAGTGGACCACACCACAAGAAATATTATGAATTGATCATATACCATTGAAAAATTATTGGGGCCCAGAAGTTTAGATTAGGCTGATATTTGTGTTTTCCCTTTATCCATGTTTTTGTGATCTTATGAACAGGTCGGATGACAAATAAATATTATTGTGAGCCATAGGAAGGTTTTGACTGTGGAAATCAATACTCAGACTGTTTCCTATAGTTTGGTCCACTTGAGCTTCATATATGCTTCAATTTTAGGTGGGCCCAACAGATTTTTCTCAGTACAATAAGGCCTGTTTGGCAGGATGGATCCCATGGGATTAGGAGGGATGGGATGAATTTTAAGGTAATAATGGTGATAGTAATAGTTTGGTTTAAGATCCATGGTATTGCTATATCCCGGGATAAGTTCATCGAGTCTGTTTGGCATGCCGGCATATCCCGGGATTTTACCTTCCAATCCCTTCCAATCTGTCCAACTAAACACGCCTCAGGCATGATTGAGTGACATTAGGAGGGATGGGATCAATTTTAGGGTGTGTTTGGGTAGTTGGATTAGAAGGGATTAGGTGAGATGGGATTCATCTGGTCTTGTGCCAATTCCATTCTATGCCTGGGAAGAATTGAAAAACTTGGAATTAGATTAGATGGAATTGCATTGGGTCCCATGCCAATTTCACTCAATATTAGCAAGTTGTATAGGTCCCACCATGATGTGTGGGCTATATCCACACATGTAACGATGGTGATGTCAGTGAATTGGTTTAAGATCCATGGGTTTGCCATATCACGGGACAAGTTCATCAGGTCTATTTGGCTCGTTTGGCATGTCCCAGTATGTTACCATCCCATCCCTCATAATCCCGGGATTTTAAGGTACTCAGTAGTCAATCCGATTTCACCCAAGCCAGGTCTTATAGGCTGGCACTCGCTGCCAAGTAAACCTTGGCCCGGATTGTAAACTTTTCGAGCTGGCTTTGTTTAAACTTCTTACTTTTTAGGCCCGACGTCAGCCATTGACAACCTTACCCATAAATGGAAATAGATTAGGTGCTACCCCAGCCTCACCCAACAAGATATGACCCTGATAATTAAATAATCAAATAAGTGTAATATTTGGATCACCATACATCTAAATTGAAAACATCATTTGGACAATTTAATTTAACGTACATGCCAAGTATGCAACTCTTAAGTAATTTTAAGTGCCTGTGTATCATCCATCAAACTCTGCCAGAGCATCGGAGTTTTTCTTAAAGGAGAAAGATCTTCTAATTGTGCTCAGAGAGAGACATTTTGTGCTCTGTACGACGCAGTAGGTGGTTGGCCCCACCATCTAATCAATCAGAAAGTAAGGACTCCACCACAGATTCATGATATCCATTTAAGGGATATTAACTATTTTGGGATCACCAAAATAATTGCACTTTCACAATAAAGCAATTATAAGTGGGGCCCATTGATTGATGATCCTGAATGTTAGCCAAATGGGCCCCACCGTTTGGGAGATACCCAAAAGAGTCGTATTGATTGAAGAAATCCAATCCGACCTATCCCTCCAGTGGCATGAAATGAACGGTTAAGATGAAAATAGAGCAACGGTCTTTGTTTGAGCAGAGTCAAAAGACAGAATATTGGATGGCTATGAGCATTCAGCCTGGGCAATTTTTAGGGGCCATGATTTTCCATGTCGGGTACGATCAGATCAACGGTCTGGATCACTAACCAATGGGGCCCACTTGTCCGTACTCAGGTCTTGAGGATACTGTTTGTATCCTCAGCCTGAGGTTCCAATAATCCACCCACAATAATTGGGGAGCGGATTGTCGGGCCAACAGGAATTCGTTAGGATATGACGTGGGGCCCACCTTGATGTATATGTTGTATATCCACGCTGTCCATCCGTTTTTCCAGATCATTTTATGGGGAGGGCCTAAGAATAAAGCAGATCAAAATTTCAGGTGGACCACACCACAGGAATCAGTGGTGATTGAAGGCCCACCATTAAAATATTTCTAGGGCACACCGTAATGGTTATTTGACATCCGACCTGTTGATAAAGTTACAAAGATCTGGAAGAATGGAAAACATAAATATCAGCTTGATCCAACTCTTTTATGGCCCACAAGAAGTTTCTAATGGTTAATCACCACGGGTTCTTGTGGTATATTGCACCTGAGATTTGGATCTGCTTCAATTTTTGAAGCATGCGCTAAAATAATCTGAAAAAATTTATGGACGGCGTGGATATACAACACATACATCAAGGTGGGCCCCGCAGGAATCCGCTCCCCAATAATCATGGTTGGTGCGTATACGATCACCTGGCACTAATCCAAAAGCCAGGTTTACTCGAATACATCCGGTTGTATTACTGTAAGATAGGGTGGGACTCCAGCCGTTGGATTTGGGCCTGAAAATTTCAGTGAAACAAACCGTTCATTTGACAGGGCTTCCCTTGGATGGGTGATGCAAATCTCAGAATGAATATTTCAAGCCCTTGATTATACAAGGGTTATGGAGACCGTTCATGTTCAAACGAATAAGCCAAATTATCAAAGGGTTGAAGTAATCCAAAAGCTTTTATTTGTTGAATTTCCACCTTACAATGTGGGAATCGTCTAATAAACGGTTCGGATCATTCGATGATGACCCAGATTCAACGGCTAAAGCTGCGATGTATCGTATTGCAATGCGTGGGGATGTATTCGAGTAAACCTCTACAAAAGCAGGAATTTCATCCTCAGTCCTTTGGGTTGTTTTAGATTCCTCTACGGTGCTGTGGGGCCCACAATATTGCTTATGTAAAATCAAATACACACATCATATATCCACCCTCATCTTGACCGTACATCCCAAAAACCTGACTAATCTAAAGTTTAGGTGGACCACAACATGGAGAAACTTAAATCACGCCTGAAACTTCACAGAGTTTTTGATCAGGCTGATTTTCTGCTCATCCCTTAATCTTGTTGAGATGCTCTTGATGAACGGAGTGGATGGAATATACACACCATTGTCTACCCCATGCACAAACCTACGGTTGGCGTTCTCTTCCCTATTAACATTGACCAGACTGATTTTTGGCCCATGGCTCAAAATCACCGGACACACCTGATGCATGGACTGGATTTCACACTCGCACACAAATCAAGACTGAATCAACGGTACATAAATGCTATACATATCCATGAGCTGAGGATCATATAATGCATGTGCGCTACCATGCATGCACCAACCCAATAAAAAAATTGCACATAAAAGTCCAAACGGGTAGTAGTTGGAGGGGTAGATGATTAGATTATTAGGTAGGTGGGAAGTATCAAGACCCTTTGAAAATAAAAGAAGAGGAAATTTCCCACTTGAAGCTTATTGCAAAAGCAAATCCACTAATCAGGTCTTGTCTTTATTGGAAATGAAAAATATGAAAAATGTCCACACACACAGATATAAAAAGGTGGGCCATGCCATAAAACTCACTTGAGGTGAAATTCGAGATGGTCCACTCATTGGGATGGTCATATGGTTTGGAATCAATGGACAACTTATGGTCTGGCACAGTGTAATGGTGTGGCCACCACATACGTAGATGGGTCTTTGACGCTAATTAATGTTTATTGTTGATGCAGAAATCTGGTTAGTCCTCTCTCGATCAATGAACCTGCATAAAGAACGGACAAAGAAAACCTTGGCTCATGCAAGAGACCTTTCGATGCCTAAATCAGGAATGGAATCATGGTCTCAGTTGAACGGAAGACTTAGAGTTAAAGATTGTGTGTCCCTTTCATCACAGGGTGTGCTCCTATTTATGAGTAAGGATGAGCGGCGGTGTAGAAGAGATCTCCCTATTTAGTATGGATGAATCGTAATAGCACCTAAGATCTATAGCTCAAGTGGTAAACTGAGTGAAAGATACCTCGTTTCAACACTGAGGTCTTGGTATCGATTCCCTAGAGGGGGTGGCTAACAGTGAAGTGTGAACTGACAGTGGGTGTACTAACAAGCTAACCAAAAGAAAAAAGAAAAAAAGGATGAATCGTAATAGGATTCAAATTCTATACACGTCGCGAGAATCTTCCTGAGATGCAAATCCGTATCTTGGTTAAACTCCTAAATCTTCGGCTGTGATTTGGAATCAAGGCAGTCGGGGCCAGGTTGGAATTGACAAAAGGTGAGTCATGCCGACCTGAAGTTGTGTCGATTTCAAAATATACTGACCTGACTCTCTTGGTGAGTAGTTGAGCTTTTTTCGACGTTGGGCAGGTTGGTGAATGTTCACATTTGTTAGCGGGAGGTAGAGTTCAACTTCACTTCTTGCTTGGTCTCGGAGTAGGAGGTTGACCCTTTAGTCATATTTGGTGCTGTCCAACCAGGTGGAATGCCTAAAGTTCCGACTTGACCTTTTCTTATTAGCCGATCCATTTTCCCCATAACATTTTTGATGTGGCCCACATTTTTTATGGATGGGATAGCAACGCTTGTGGGAAAGAAGCATAGCCGGCTCACTGTGAAATGCCCTCAACATGATTAAGTTAATGGTATTTTTTATACTAGTAGAATTTAATTGAACAATAGGCTGCTGTGAAAAATAATCCTACATAAGTAAGTGTATGTGCGGAACAACTTTCAAATGAAAGGAGATCGGTTAGTGTACTACACCAACAACCTGGCTGGTGTGTTGATGTCACTAAGTTTTGTGAATCCCACCATGAGGTACATGTTATATTCAAACTATCCGTACAGTTTGAGAGATCGTTCTGTGGTTTGAACCCAAAAATAAAATAGATCCAAAGATCAAGTGGACCATATCGTAGTGAGCAATGGGAGATTGAACGTTTACCATTATAGTCTTCTTAGGGTCATAGAAGTTTTGGATCAATCTTATAGTTGTTTATTCTCTTCATCTATGTTTTGTGAGACGTTATGAACAAATTGGATGGAGATGTCCATCCATTTTTTTCATATCATTTTAGGGTATAAACCTAAAAATAAGGTGGATCCAAGGCTCAAGTGGACTACACAATGAGGATTAAACTCTGTTGAAAACTCATTGGGGGCCACATGAGTTTTGGATGGAGTTAATATTTATGTTTTCTCTTCATCAAGGTCCATGTAACTTTATGAATAGGTTAGATGACAAATAAACATCATGGTGGGCCATAGAAAAGTTTTAAAGGTGAAAATTAGTATCACCGCTGCTTCTTGTAGTGTGGTCCACTTGAGCCTTGGATCTACTTCATTTTTGGGCCTATATCCCAAAATGATATAGAAAAAAAATAAATGGCCAGTGTGCATAAGACCTATACATCACAATGGCCACTCAAAGCTATAATCCATTCCTCAATGCAAGTAGAGATAGGACGCAATTCAAAGCCATCTTATAATATTATCCATCTAATCAAATCTTGTCATGTCATGTCTACGTCAAGGTAGGATAGCGAGTATCCCAAGCTCACCAATGTATCACTCATTTGGGAAGTGGATTGCAAATTGAGCAAACATTATGGAGCCACCATGGATATATGCGTCTTATCCACTTTCTTCATCCATTTTTTAAAGATACTTTTAGAAAATGAGCTCAAAATTGGAGCATTTCAAAGCTAAGTGTACATACTACCGCCAGAAATAATGGGAATAATGATATCTACCGTTGAAACTTTCCTATGGCCTACAATGATGTTTATTTGTTATCCAACTTGTTTACGAGGTTACACAGACATTAATGAAGGGAAAACAAAAACATCAGCATCATCCATAACTTTCGTGGCCCACAAAATATTTTCAACGGTTAGCGTGAAATTTACATTGTTTTGGTGAGGTGTGGTCTATTTGAACTTTGGATAGCATCAACTTTGAGATGCTGTCTTACAATGATCTAGTAAAATGGATGGACAGTGTGGATAGAAGATATAAATAACGGTGGGCCCCACAGAGTTTACTGAGTAGGCAATCCGCTTCAGCTCAACTTCATGCGGGTGAGATACACTCCCATGTTGGGCCTTGATCCTCACATTGTGCTGATCCAACACAGGTGAGCCTGACCGTGGAAAACAATGTACAATCTTCCTAAAACATACAAATTCAAGTAGTGTGGTCCACCTAATTTTCAAAATAGTATGATTTTTGAAAAGTATCTTCATCTTCATGAGAAGAGTCATATGAATGGATTGGATGGTATGTATAAACCACCGCAGGCATCCTATCCCATCTCTTCCTTGTAGTGTGGCCCACTTGATGGATGGAGTGCATTCTTCGCCAAGTTGTGCTCAATGACCGCATGTTTGTAGTCAGGCAAGAGGTTCTTGTTCATTCATTTACTTGCCTAGAATTTAATTTGGACTGTCCAATAATATTGGGGCATGGACGTACGGATGCTTGCAGGGCTGAAATTTCAATGCCATTAATAAAACCAATTTTCGACATCCGAAGTGCAGGCAAAGCTCAGGCTGTTTGCTGCCTACTATATTGTATATGTGAAATCCACTCCGTCGATCATGTTATACCCATTATCTTCACTGTACATTCAAAAGATCAGCCTGATAAGAAAACTTAGATGGGCCACAAAAATGGAAACAATGTAAAAGTGTGCCTAAAACCTCTAGGTTCACACGTCGCGGCCCACTTAATTTTTGTACTAGGCTGATTTTTGTTTATTCCCATCATTGTGGTGAATCTCACCTAGAGGTTTACACGAACGGAGCTAGCTTGGTTAGCTCGTTCGTGGTTAGCTCGTTCGACTGGACTCGAAAAAGCTCAATTCGACTCCGTTCGAAGCTGAGTTCCAGCCGAGTTGGGCTGATTTTTTGAGCTCGAAAATGAGTTTGAGCTGCCCCAGCTCGACTCAACTCGGATCGAACCCAACTCGAATCAAACTTGGTTTGAACTAGTTCGGTGCCTCGGTTACTTTGATATTGATGTTGCTCACCAAGTGTTTGATGAAATGACTCAAAGAAGTGTGGCTGGTGGTAAGGAAGGTATGTATATAAAACCAACACTCTTTTTTTTTTCTTGTTTTTTATGTTGCTTAGAAGGTGTTTGATAAAATACCTGTAAAACCATTGATGCTGCCTCAAATATAGTGAGTTTTGAAGGTGCAATGCAGGTGTTTGTGAAAATGTTGCAATGGCGAACTCGGCTCGATCTTGGCTCGAACTAGCCCAAGCTGCTGACCGAACCAAGCCGAGCTGGCCAGTCAGGCTCGAGGACCGAGCCAAGACGAGTTCGAGCTGAGGTCATCTAGTGGCCGAGCCGAGTTGAGCTAAGGCCAGCTCGACTCGTTTCGACTCCATGTACACCCCTAATCTCACCTGATGAACGGATTTGATGAGAGATATAGAGTATGGTGCATCCATAGACAAACCTATGGTTGGCATAATCCCCACTGTTCCCTGTGGAGTGGCCCACTTGAGTTGTGGTTTTGGATGTTCTTTCTCCCAGGGGCATATTATCTAGGAGTGCACATGAAGAACAGATTGGATTTCACACATACAATATCTTGGCCCCAAAGAGCATTGGTGTTTTTTGGGTAAAGAATGATTTTTTTGGAATTCCTAGAATTTTCAACCATGGCACGTGTTGATTATTAGTTGTAGATGAGTCCGGATAGATCAGTCAGCTCAACTCAACTTGGAAAAGCTCGACTTGAGATTGGATTCGGGAGTCGAGCGGGATTTTAGAGCTCGAAAAATTTTGAGCCGAGTTCGAGCTTGCCCGAGCTCGACTCGATTTGGGTTGAACCTTAACTCAAATCAACTCGGATCGAATTGGCTCGGTGACTCCATTATTTTGATATTAATGTTGCTCACGGAATGTTTAATGAAATGACTTAACAAAGTGTTGTTTCAGGTGCATACATTCTCCATGGGATTAGTTGGTGGTAAGGAAGGAATGGATACAAAAAAAATCTTTACATTATAAAACTGTATTCATATCTTGATTTTGATGTTACTCACCAAGTGTTTGATGAAATATCTATAAAATATTGTGATTGTTTTGTATTTTGTGAGAAAATAAAGATGCACTCTATGTATTTAAAAAAGTGTTGCATAGGCTTGAACTCCGGCCGATCTGGGACGAGTTGCTGACTGAACCGTGCTGACTGCGAGTTGCTGACCGAACCGAGCTGAGTCGGCCAATCAAGCTTAGGACCAAGCCGAGCAGAGTTCAAGCTAGATTAGCCACTAGCTTAGCGGGCCAAGTTGTGTCAATCTAGACTTTTGTACAGCTCACGTGTATGGCGGTTTTTGGACCACGGCCAAAGCGGGACAGCAGGGTTTTAGGTATTCGTTGAGTGCCTCGGAACCTTCCCATGCACATGGTTACATTTGGACTTGTTGGGATCCACATCACCTTTCTGATCCGTCCATTGGGTCCAGCCTCTCTTGTTCTACAACTAGGAGCAAAATCACAGCAATCGGATGGTTGTAAACGTCCGTGGCATGGCCTATCTACTATGAACAATCTTGTACGTCCATTTCGCATGCCACTAACTACACGGTTTGGATCATTTGATAGTTATGAAGTTTTCAAGGAAGCCTACGAGGAATGCACTGGACCCAATGGACGGTCCAGATAGCCGATGTGGATGCCACCGAGTCCATATGAAACTATATGCATGGGAAGGTTCCCATGCACTCAGCACACTACGTAGATCCGCACTCAGCACACTACATAGATCCTTGCTCCTTGTAGTAAACACTGAGTTGACTCAGTTCGAGTGTTTAGTCCCTGAGTCAGACCATCGAGCGAGTCTGAGCGGGTGCTATTCCCGTGAAGCAGATTGCCTGCACACCACCAACGTACTTTACGTCACCAACTTATATGGGTCCCACCATGATGAATGTGTTATATCTACACCATCCATTCATTTGGAGAGATCATTTTAGGTCATAAGGAAAAAAATGAGGCAGATCCAAATCTCAAGTGGACCACACCACAAAAAGGGGTGGGAACAATGATTCATATCGTTGAAACTTTAATAGGGCCCACCATGATGTTTATTTGTCATCCAAACTGTCCATTAGGTCACGTAGAACTGGGTGAAGTGAAAAAACAAATATCAGATTGGTCCAAACCTTCAGTGGGCCTTAAGACTTTTTCAATGGTAAACATCCGATCCCCACTGCCTTTAGTGGTGTGGTTCACTTAAGCATCAGATCTATATCTTTTTTTGGGTCCATGCATTATAATGATCTCATAAAATGGATAGACGGTGTGGATCACACACATTCATTATGCTGCACACCTCACAATACATAATAAAAAAATTTCAATGCAAGTTGGCCATTGGATGTGGCTTTCGATATTGGATGCGGCGGTGGATATTGCAAATCCAATATTGATATACCGTATTCATCTTAAATCATCAACGAATACGTACAGTTTCCAAAGCCTCGATTTGTCATTAATTGATTGTCCTATCCAAACAGGTTTGTAGGATTAAAATATGGGATTGGAAAGTCTATACCATCTAAATATGTTCTAATACCATGTGCCAAACTATCCTAGAATAATGAATTTTGGACAGGCTTATACCTGTCGTTTAAAATATGGGGCCTGAGATCTTTTCAGGCCTGCCAATCGTTCAAAAGGTTAGACCCACCATGAAAACAAAGATCAGGCCGATCCAGTCATTAGATGGGCAACGAATGTTCTTTGGATGAGATCAGTGGCTGTTGATTGCTTTCGATGGTGTGGCCCACACGATGGATAAATAAGCCTGGACTTTGCATAAAGTGTTCTAGAGGGGCCCACCTTTTAAGATTGCCGGTCTATCCTTTTGGGCCTTCAAGATAAGTCAATAAGAAAAATCCAGCCCAACTCAGCCCTGTCCAGCTCGACTTTAACACACACACACATTTCTTAGATTGGATGTGGATTGGCTAAATTATATTGTTTGCTTTGTCTCATGGGCATGGCCTTGTGATGGAATCAATTCTAATTCTCATATATTTTATCCATTGATAACTAGATCAAAGGACGATCATAGCTGATTTTAATGGATTATCTTCCAAATGAATGAAAATAGGATTCTAAATCCAATTGTGTTCTTGAATCAAGCGTAAATCTTCCTGATTTCTACAAGTGGATTCTTGGCACCCTAGTTTTCTACTTTTGGATTTTACAAATTTTAGTTTAAGATTTCACTATTATTCTCTTAAATACACCTGATTTAGATTACAATTTCGCCTAGTTCTAGTTCAAGTTACTTTCAGATTATATACAAGGTTCAGTCCCTGTGGATATGGCCTCAGTCTTACCGAGATTATTACTACATCACAACCCTATACTTAGGGTGTGAACAAGTTTTTAGGCTGTCTAGAGTTGGGCATCCAGTCGAGTCAGACTGAATTAGGGCTAACCAGACTTGACCCTACTTGGTACCGAGTTCTGCATGCTTGACCCAATCCGAGTCCAGGTGTAGCCTGGACTAATCAGGACTGAGTCTGACCTGGTCAAAGGTACTGAGTCGGGTCGAGTCAGCACCGAGTCAGGTGGGGTGCGGCAGGTATCCATGGGCTGAAATAATAGCTCAGAATCTAAGTGCACGTGCCAGAATTGCAACATTTCCATCAGCCACATGGTATCTCATATCTAAAATGTTAAATTAAATTTCTTTTATATTTACGAGTTGGGTTTCAAATCGAGTCAAGTCAATATTGAGTTGGATTTCGGGTCGAGTCTAGTTACTGGATGATCCGAACTCGACCTAGTTTGAGTTCGGATTGGACGAAGTCTATTTAGTTCATATTGACACACCCTCTTAGTTTGGGTCAAGTGAGGTACGAACGAGTCGAATTGTCTGTGCTAGCTCTAATGCCATCCCAATTCTCAATTAGGCAATCCATTCATCTTGAATGTAGACAGTTTCATTCCTCTAAAATGTTATACACACACACACACACACACACACACACACACACACATGTACTGTTCACTCCCCAAGTATAGGGTTGTGATGTAATAATAAACTCGGTAAGACCGAGGTCGAATTCACAGGGACTGAAACTTGTACGTGATCTGGAACTAACTAGATCTAGAGCTAGCAAAAGATGTATTCTCAATCAAATAGAATTTAATGAATAATTGTGGAATAATTATTGAAAACTTAAGGAATTCAGAGGAAGAAAACTAGGGATTCAGAGGATCCACTTGTAGAGATCAGGGAGATCTTATGCCTGCATCAAGAATTATTGAATTTAAACTGAACTTACTTGATCTGGTTTTCAAGAGATGAAAGGTATATGAATTAGAATGGATTCCATCATCTAACCATGCCCAGGAGACAAAGTCAACAACAGAATTATACTAATTTCCAACCAATCAGATGATTATGAAGGTTAGGAAGGGTACCGCCATCCAACCATGCCCAGGAGACGATGGTGAACAACAGGGCCTCCTGACGTCATAAACTTCAAAGGGGAAAAAGAAATATTCAAAACCATTGCAAACCCATTGTAATTTCAGTCACAACAGACCATTAAAGACTAAGAAAATATTCCTTTAATAATCAATACAAATCAACTTCAGTTCATGAATTTAAATGAAAAGCAGGAAATAATATCTCCCATCTCGCTACAAGCTTCACCTCTTAGCCCTAGCTAAGAGGTTTAGCCACACATGAATGGGCTGAACAAAGCAAATGAAGATAGAAAAAAATAGAAAGAAAAGAACAAGAAGGCAAGGAAGAACCAGCTTCACGTCCAGCCCCCTGTACTCTCTACCGATCCTTCACGTTTTCTCTATCCTTTTGTCTTGCTTCTCACGTCCCTGCCCAAAAAAAAACTCCTTTCAATGCTTTCTCTCCCCTGTTTTATAGAAGACCCCCCTGAACACTTCGGTCGAAGTTTCCCTTCCGCACCAGGAGAGCTTTCGCACTTTGTTTCCGCAACTGAGTTCGTATGCGCAGTAAAAACGCAAAACGACTTGCGTTTGGGGTGTATTTGCGGCGTGATATCGACCTACCTGACAATTCTGAAATCTTGGCTAGAATATTGGCCTCCCTGTGGACACATTGGACGGTATGGATCACTCAAGTTGGTGGGGTCCATGATCGATTTCGGTTTCGAAATCCAGTCCGTCCATTCGATTCCCCTCGAAAAAACGTTCGGAGATGGATGCTTTTGGATTGTATTTGAAGTGGCCCACCAGAGTTCTTATTCCACCGTCCGAGCTGCGTTTGAAAGGTGAAAAACCAATCTACGCAATAATTTGAAATCTATCCACCTAGGCCTGAGTGATAGGGGACATGTGGGTCTCATAGACGGTCCGGATCTGACCGTTGATGTATGGTGTGGCCCACAAAGATCCGTCCGCACGTCCGTGTGCGGGGAGGAGTCTCGGTCAAAGACGGAGCGGGACTTTTCTTTTATGCCGTGCACGGCTAGTGCAATAGTGCACGATGTACACTCAACACAGGTGGGGTCTACGGTGATGATTCCGAGAAATCTACTCCGACCATCTGTTGTGTCACCTCATAAAATGGGGCGAGACCAACTTTGTAGCGTATCCAGATCTCAAGTGGGCCCCAAATCACACATTCATGGGCTGATCTGACCATTGGACCACTTCCATGATGATCCAACTACTGAAATTTGACGTGTACGGTTTATTTAGGGCCCTCAAGCCATGTATGCAGTTTCGAGCCAAACAGATAATGGAAACCCAGTGATCTTGTATTTTGGCTGATTTTCAGGCCGCTTGAGCTTCAGTTTTTCAATTTTCTCGGACCCTTGGCGTGTAATTCCTTCGATCTTTGTTCCCTGGAGTCCGTCCCTTGCCTTTAATAAATTCCGAGTGTTAACTCCATACTTTTAGCACCTTATTTCGATCTAAACTCATAAATACAACCTGCATCACAAATACGATTAGAGGAGCCATTAAACAGTATTATACTTGTAAATTCGAGTAATAATTGGGGTCTAATATGCAGTATTTGACCCTCAACATGTACCCTACTTCATCAATGGATAAATTAGGAACATTCAAGTGGAATATGGATTTATCAGTTTTTAGGCCAGCCAGTCGAGTTGGACAAGACCCGACCAAGCTTGGCCTACTGCGCTAGGCCCATGCCAGGCTCGAAGTATTGGGGATTGGGGAAGGCCTGGTCCCATTGCGAACTTGATTCCAAGTCTAGACCAAGCAACATTGGTCACAACGCTGGCCCACTTTCACTCCAAAGTGAAGCGCTTGGACTACAAAGACTTGCGCGCTCATCTGGTCCTAAAACCCTGTTACAAAATGGCGGGGTCCATGACCTCTAAAAGAAAACTAGAGTTGGGCTGCGAATCGATTCGGACTGAGTTACGGCTAACCCGACTCAATCCGATTTTGAAATAGGCTTGACCCGAACTCAACTCGACAAGGTACCAAGTCCAGCATGCCTTAACTCATCTAAGTCCGGATCTAGCATGGATTAATCCGGATCGAGTCCGACCTGGTCAAAAGTACCGAATTAGTTTGAGTTGGCACTGATTCAGATCGAAGATGAGGGAGGGAGTGGAGAGGAGAGAGAGAGGAGGGTGGCGATGGTGGTTGCCGGGTTTTGAAGAGGAGAGAGGGAGTGGAGAGGAGAGAGAGAGAGATAGAGAAGGGTGGTGATGGTGGTAGGTGGCTGTTGGGTTTGGAAAGGGAGGGAGTGGAGAGGAGAGAGAGAGAGAGAGGAGGAGGAGGGTGGTGGTGGGTGGTTGCCTAACTTGGAAGAGGAGGAGGATGAGGGAGGGAGAGAGATTGGGATCGGGTTGGGGTGGGTTCAGAGTTGGCGTATAGGGTTAGAAATACTTAGAAATTAGGGTTTTCTATTATATATATATACTCAAATCCAAGTCGAGTTGGTTTCGGATTGAGTTGGGTGTGATTGAATCGAGTTTCGGGTCGACTTATTAGGTAACTCGAACTCGACTCGGTTTGAGTCGGATTGGGTGAAGCCTACTCGGTTCAAACCAACTAACCCCATTCAGTTCGGGTCAAGGATGAGTTGAGTTAGGCGAGTCGATTTGTCTAGTGCCTAGATCTAAAGAGAACCCAATTCGGACCCGATTAAAATGGGCTCAGCCGACTCGGGTCCAAGAAATAAAATAATTACTAAAACCCGGGAAAAAATGGGTCCCACCGTGATGTTTGTGAGAAATCCACCTCATCCATCCATTTTGCTAGCTCATCTTAGGAAATGATTTCAGAAATCCAACACTCAAGTAGGCCATACAACAAGATAGTGGAGAGGGAAATGCTTACCATTGAAACCTTCCCGGGGTCCACCTGTGATGTTTATATGCCATCCAAACTGTTCATAAGGTCATTCCCATTGGATGAACTGAAACTGACCCAAAACTTTTGTGGCTCCACTTTCTTGTCGTATGGCCCACTTGAGTTTTGGATCTGCCTAGTCATGGTGGGCCCCACCTAGCTTAATACGGTGGTAGTTATACTGGATGGGACAATTGGGCCTCAATGATTCAGTGATCCAGACCGTTGGTAGGATTGACCTCACTGCAAATGGGTCATGCGAAGGAATGAGGAAAACTCAAGCTCTTCAATATGTGTCCATCAAATAGGCATCTTAGGAAAATATAACAATGGTCCACATGATCTAATTAAAAACGGCCAAATCTTGTATGGATAGGATTGTCCAATATCCAAACCCGACCCATGAGATAAATGGTCTCAGTCACCTATTAAAAGAAGGGGTGAGTCCCAGCAGAAATAAGGGGGGCCCACACGATTTATTCATGACTTCCAGCCCATCCATCAGATACATGACCTCTAGTTACCCCCATGCCCAAAAATCAGCCCGATTCATAACTCAGGTGGGCCACACCACAGGCATGAAGGTTCAGGCAGAAAATCAGGCTGTTTTGCAACTCAGGTGGGGGCCAGTGCAAATCAAGGGTGGGTGTTACCTCCTATCTTTTCCCCCCTGTTGTGGGCCACCTTAGGGTTGGATCAGGCAGATTTTTTATGCCTTGAGAGTAACATGAGCTCACACATCCATGGACGGATTGGATGTCTTGCATACCTCATGTGGGCCCCACATTTCCCCAGAACCGCTGGAGCACACCACTAAAATCAATGGATCGCTTGTTTTGCTTTTGAACCGACCCAGACTCCCCTAGACCCTACCGTAAGTGGGGTCCATGTTTCAGTGATCCAAACCATTTGTCTGATGGCTCGACTGTTGAAGGCCAACGCACCAAAAATGCTTCCAAAATAGCCAAATCCTAACCCTTCAATTAGTAACCATCAAATCAACAATTAAAAATCTCTTCAGTAAATGGAAATGTTCAACCAGGAAAAAAAAAAAAAACCAAATATCTGCTAGATCTGAAAGACGGCCAGGATGGGTCCACAGGATCCGACAGTCTACACGACACGATCTTGGGACCTTCACAAATGCTGAAGAGGTATGATGCACCTCCAAGGGTCCTCACCTTAACTACTGTGTGAGCAGAAAGGTCTGATTACCCTTTTGATTCTACAGTTAAAATGGCTTTGAATTACAATCAATAACTAGGATGGTATGTGGGATGAGCCAGAAGGACAGATTGTATATGGAACTCTCTCCTCTATTCTCTTGGTAAAAAAGGACATACAGAGAAAAACTCACGTGTGGTTGCCACAAGTAGGCCCCATGAGCCGACTCGCCGGTTTTAACTTGACTAGACCAGATTTCATCAAAACTCGCAAAAATCTTTATCTGGTCATGACCCCATACAAAACTCGAAAAGCTCGACGACACTCGGAAAGAACTCGAATAAATAAGACTAAACTCAGAAAGAACTTGAAAAAACAAAACTCGACTCCACTCCACAATCCTACATTATTTGTAAGTAATACTGAAAAAGGGTCATTACTCATGCCTGGGAGGTAGACTCACAAGGGTTTCAACACAAGGACATGGGTTCGAGTAACCATTGTGGGTGAAATCCCAATGTGGTGTGATGGAAAAAAGACCTGCAATGGCGGTTATAGCCCCATAGAGGCCGTAATGGTTCATTACGGGGCGATACTGGTTTTTGAAGGGTTTTTTTTTTTCAATAATAAAATAAAGGAGACCGTTGGGTAATGCCAGTGGCCGTTACGGCTGTTACCTTTACAGAATACCTTGGTCTCATCCCAACTTTTTCCAAGGATGTGGCCTACCTGAGTTCTAGATTATCATGATTTTGGATTTAGAAGTGGAACATGGGGCAGTGTGCCTGATGGAACGGGTGGATCTCATGAAAGTTCCACCCACATGGCGCCCAAATATACTCTTACATTGCACAAATTCAACAGTGGAGAATCAAGAAATATGAATTTCACGAACTCATCGAAATTCCTATGTCACTTTCCAACAATAATAACAAGGTGGAAAACAAGGATGAAAAGCCGTGTCCACGATAGCTTTTACAATAGAAAAAAATAAGGTCTTGTAAATGGAAAAAAATTAAAAAAAAGGAAGCTCCGCGACAGCAATTTCACAACCCAATTGTATAATATTTGAAAAGCAAATACCATGTGGAGACGAATATTCCTGGCTTCTTCAAACCACATCACCCTTGATTATTATCGTCATGCATGTCATCTTCGGTTTTCCAAACAACATCCTTGAGGCGGGTTGAAAGGTTTTTATAGAACTGCAAAGAGGATAATGCAACGCATGCCATCAATAAAAAGCTGGAGGCGGCCCACTAAAACTACGCCAAACAAAGTTCTAAAACTAGCTAAATCGACTCGAAAATCAGCTGACAGTGAAAAGCTCGCTTTCATGTGTGACTCGGCCAAGTTTCAGTGAGACTCATCGAGTTGAATTGATCGACTCGACGTGACTCACGATGACTTGAGCTTGAGTCACTTGCCCCATCAAAACCTCTTTGTTAGCAAAATTAAAATGCGGCAGATAAAATTCAAACCCTCACCCTTATTAAGAGAGACAAGGTCTTTAACGAATGCACTACACTAGCTATTTATCTCTTTTACTATATTGTACTTATTTACAACTACCACTAAATTTTGTATTGAATTATTACATACCAAGTCAAGTAAAGATTTGATCGAGTCTTCGAGTCAATCCAACCCGGCAGGAAATCGAATATTGGATTGATATGTGGTCTATAAAACGGATGGTCAAGGTCATTTGTGGTAAAATGAATTGAGTCAAGTCTTCCCAACACGTGTCGGCATTGGATGGATATGAGGTCTCTAAAATGGATGGTCAAGGTCATATGTGGTAAAATGGGCGTAACCCACAACTTGAGCCATCTAATCTATTAGAGCCCTTTATGGATTGCTTAAGTATATAAAGCATTACATTGTCAATGAATCCGAACCATCCCATCCATGGCTTGGAAAACAGACGTCTATAAAACAGGACAACTTACAAATAGATCAGATCATTATGATTTTCGCATCGTAGCCCATTGAATGTATACTCTACCTAATGTATAGTATGGATCGATCAACCGAACTGCCCAAGTGTCCCCATGCAACTAGGAGCACTATAACTACAATATGGCTTGAGCAATGGATCATCTCCCTAGAAATGCTCCAATGCCTTTAGAGCACTAGAAGTTAGTGAAGTGATCACATAGGAACTGGCTCTCACAAAAACTCGTGAGCACTTTTTTGACACATGATGTGTGCACAAAATCTGAACGGTCCATTGGATGAATCACCTCATAAACCCCCATAACCCAAAAGTTAGCCTGATCTAAAAACCTGGTAGGCCATAGCAAAGTGAGAGGTAATTTCCTCCTTTGATTTGCCTCTCAATTCGCTATGGCTCACTAGATTTTTGGATTGGGCTAAGTTTTGGGACGTAGGGGTTTCACGAGGTGACTCATCTAGTGGACCGTTCGGATTGCATATACACATCATGTAGCAAGGATCATGATATCTTGTATGGAGTCTTTAATATCATTCATATATTCCAAAAAGAGAGAGAAAAACATGAAAAAAAAAAACAAAAAATACCTTGTGGAACTCCAAAGTATCTCCTTTCGCTTTCCGTACCTCAACCATATGAAGAGACGGTGCTACTTGGAATACCTGATTATATATGAAGGAAATTGTAAGAACCCAAATGGCACTCATCAAGTCAATGCGAAATGAATTTTACCAAAAATAGAAACAACCTCTGTTGCAACATTGAGATTTCCTTTTCTCCCTGCTTTCACGTTTTCCAGCTTCATCTGAGAGGAAAATAAGGGACCATCATTTCATAGAAATTGGACATTAAAATAAAAGGGAAAGATGTACAATGTTGGAACTAGCATTAGCTTGGCCCAGTTCACATGATAGGCCCATGGTCAGTGGCCCAACAGTGTCCGGTTGGGATGATTTCACCATCTAACAGGACCCTGTCCAATACGGACCATTGGTTGTAACTGCCGATCTTCATCGACTGGCTACAAGGTACGCAAAAACAGTTATGCAGTGGCCATTATAGAAAAAACAAAAAATGGTTACATAACGGTAATGGTGGCCCCCGTTACGCATTATAGGGTCATAACGGCTATTAATACCATGGCTGGCTAGGATCATCTGATAAATGAGATATTAGGACAGGCAAATCCCATGATGATGCCCTCTAGATCGGCTTCGGTTGGAGGGCGAACGAGAAGTTGCCATGTCTTATGATCAAGCATCATGCAATACCTCAGAAAGTACAATCACGATACCCCATTGATGTCACAGACATGAATTTTACAGTTCTAAAACTCACCAACTGTATTCGAAACTCAGTAGTCAACTCAATTTGGTGAGCAGAGTTGTTGGAAAACTCAGTCCTCGAAGTGACTCGCTCCCAAGTTGGGAAGGCTCGTCGAAATCAACTCAACATGACTCCTGATGACTCAGACTAAGTTATTTGCCTCTCCAAATTGTTTTATCAACAAACGTGAAAAAAGGGGGACAACAGGAATTGAACTCGCAACCTCTGCATGAGCTATAGGCCAGCAAGCTATGCACTGCACGGTTGTCTGTTTTCCTATTTTATATCCCCGATGGTGGAGATAACTATTTTAAATATTTATTACTATTCCCAATGTTTTTAATTTATAATTATCAAATATGTTGTCAAGATGAGTCGAATCTTCAAGTTGACCCAACCCAGCTGAGCATCGAGTCGAGTCAAATTATTGGGTTTTGAACTATGATTTAAAATGTACGTATTCAGTCAAATTATTGGGTTTTGAACTATGATTTAAAATGTACTTATTCATGAGCAAGCATTTAGTACTAAACAAAAATATCAAAGTTTTCACAAACACCCAATGGTCCGTGTCTCCATTCATGTAAAACACATGCATGAGATCCAACCCAGTCATCAGTTGGACTCTACAATCGATTGGCGATACCCCAAAATCCACATAGGCCCGGTAATCCTTGCCGATGATCGGCTGATTCTTTACTCTTACAATTGGGTGGTTAACAGAAACAGTTCCACCAACTGTCAGCATTCTAACAGGTAAAAGTATCCCAATCAGCTGCATATGGATGAAGGCCACACACAATTTCTGATAGACGAAAACTAAAAATAAGAAAATAAATAAATAAATGCATTTGAGTGCACCAAATATCATGAAAATTTCATGATTAATCAAGTCTAATATCATAGAATTTCAGGATATCTGGCGCAACCAAATGCATCCTTCTGCTGTTCTACATAAACCATACCTTATAGTTTTTCTTATGAACATCAAAGCCAAGTGGTTTTACAGCTTCTTCGATCTTACTAACGATTTCGTTTGCTGGACATCTTGATGTAAACCTCGTTTCCCTCTTGAATTCCTAACAAGGATGAAATGTATGAGTTAATCAGAAATGAGCTGGAAACTTGCAACTTCCATTGCATTGGAAGAAAAGGAAAATCCCAATTGATTATTGCAAAAAACAATGCCGTTTACAGTACTTGTAGGTGCACCCACAGTCAAACATGCTAACACAACATGCGTGTTAAAGTCCCTTGATATACATTGATATAACATCCTCTAACGGCCCGAGCTTTTACAGCAAGTGGTTATTTGACATGGGGGGAGGGGATACACCATCCTCTAATAGCTCGTGCTTTAGAGCAAGTGGTTATTTGACAGTGTGCACAAGAACCAAGCCACTCCTTAGGCAGGCCCCACGTGTAGATGTCCAGGCCAGAAAGGCAGGCCGGTCTGCTCATCAAGAGGCCACACATGTACTACAGAAACAATGGATGGTAGGAGAAAATGGAGAGCAGTCCACATTCTACGGAGAAGAGTGGCCCATCATGAAGCAGCCCGCCAGATGAGCAGACAAACCTGATTTTTGGGCCGCTGCATCAACACAGGGTTCCATCTGATGAACGGCTTATATCTTGCAACTGTGTGCCACACTAACATGTATACTAGTCCCAGGATGTGGGTCCCATTCACATCTCTCATCAGCAAAATTAAATCTTAAAAATGAATTCAGAACATATAGTCTGAGCACTGCCAATTCAAAAACCAGCACGGACATACATGTAAGCAAGTAAACAGAAAGTACGTGAGTAGACAAACCTGCTCGATCTCGAAGAGATTTCCAAGATTCAGCCCCTTTGACATTGAAATCAATTCAAATGCATTCATAGCTGCCGGCTGTTCTTCATCCTTCTTCTCTGTCACATGATGTTCCTGACACGGTGCAGACATTCATTTCATTGAAAACACTTTTCATAAGGTAATATATGACCCTCAGTGTTTTTTGTACAACCCAAAATCAGTACAGGAGGGATCCACCCACTTTAACATAAACAGTTGATCAGGCTGGAGGCCCCTGTCAATGGATGAGCTGTGCCCAAATATCTCCTGTGTCATATGATCCAAACCATCCAATTGAATTACAGAAAACGACCAATGGTCCACATTTAACAGGACCACATTCAGTAGGGAAATTTTGGGCTAGCTCCCATCCACGTGGGACCTGCCATCTGAAGCATTTGGATCTCTGACAGGTGGGTCCCAAATGTAGAGTCCATTAGTGTGATTAGATGTGCATTTCCTCCATGGACAATACCTTTAACAACACGGAGAAAGAACCCAGCATTGTTGCAGCCAATTGAAATAGAGAAATATAAACAATGGTCCACATTTAACAGGACCACATTCAATGGGGGAGATTTTTGGGCTGTCTCCCATCCACTGTGGGACCCACCACATGAAGTATTTGAATTGCCAAAAGGTGGGTCCCGAATGTACTGGATCAGACATTTGTATAATTCCTCCATAAACAATGCCTTCAGCAACACCGAGAAAGAACTTATACTGGATGTTAATGAAGATCGTCATTAACTCACTTCCGAGTCCTTGAAAACGGCATCTACATCGTCCAAATTCGTATCATCCTTCTCTTCAAATACAGGACGCTTGTAATCTTTCTTGAACCATTCATCCTCCAAAATTTCAGGGATCATAATGCGCTGTCATCAATAACCATACATCAAATGCCACCACAAACAGGCAAATCAACGAAAATGGTAAGTTCACATTTGCTTAAATAATGTTGGTAGTTTCATGCATTTGCCAGATATTAAAAAAATAATAAGGGCTTTGGTTTTCCCAGTTCAATCATAACATTTTACCTGAGCGCGGCACACCAATTTCCTTATCTGGTGCACCGCAACACAGCGCAAAACGGTCCGTGATTAAGATTGTTCACTGTGCGGGCACCACCATGGATGAGTATCCGTTCACAGATTGGATAATCCAACACATCCCAGAGGTAGACCATTTCCCATTCAAATCCAACCAATGACATTATTCCTTTCCACCATCCATTTGGAGGTTGGTGATTGGACAGTTAAGAACATTCAATGAAAGAGAATTTTTGCCATGGCTGATCCACTATGGGACACTCCCCATGAGCCGACTCCAGATCCAGATAGGAAGATACCATTGACTATTGTGCCACATGCTCAATTTTTTCTCTCTTTCTTTTCCTTTTTTTTTTTTTGAGGGAGAAATTTAGATTAGGAGCACCATTGCAAGGTGTTCCTGCATATGTGGTTGAGCTGTAAGGTTATCATCATTGAATCAGCAATGTGAGTGGGACATGTAGTGTTGGGGTTGGTGAGACCCAAGGTATTCCGTAATGGCAACAGTAGCTATAACTGCCACCACCGTTACCTTTACGGATCCCATAATGGTAACGGTAGCTACAACGGCCACCACCGTTACCTTTACGGCTCCTGTAACGGCCGTTAGGCTCTCTCTCTCTCTCTCTCTCTCTTGATTGGAAAAAAAAAAAACCCAAAAAAATCTGTATTTGCCCCGTAACGGACTGTAAAGGGGCTGTAAGAGTGGTTATAGGTCATTTTTCCATCCTGTAATGTGTAACGGTTGCCACCATTACCTTTTCGTAACAGCCTTTACAGCCCCGTAACAGCCATTACAGCACACCATACACTAGTATGAGAATCCGACACCACGACCGTGTCAAAGCTGACACACCAATTCATCCATAAGTGTAAAATATTGAGAAAAAAAAAAACCTTATTATTTAGATGGAAAGGCACCAAAACCACATGAAGAGTTTGGCTGCATTCGCACGTGTGGGCCCCACCATGCAGATGCCCTGACCAAAACCAATCAATACACTCCGGGCCATTGATTCCATGATCCAGACCATTGATCTGACAGGCCCCTAAAACGGATGGGGGATGCAACAAAAGTCTCCCAAATCAGGAGACCCCTAACATATGATCAATGGCCCACAAATAGATGATTAAAAACAGCAATGGCCCAGATCATTGAACCATGGGCTCCAAACATACAGACCAAATGCATCACAATACTGAAGACCCTTCAATACCCCTTTTCTTATAGCATTGATCGCTGGCTAAGGAGAAGTGCTTACAGTCATGGGGTTTGGATCCAAGATCCTAGTAATCAATTTCGCAGCGCCAAAAGAGAGCCAAGGCGGGCAGGTGAATTCAGCGTCTGAAATCTGCACATACAAAAGCATATCTAATAAACAAACATCCATCATAGAATAAGAGAACAGCAGTCCAAAAATCGGTACAATGCTCACTTTTTTATACAGGTTCATAAGATTAGAATCATCAAAAGGCAAGTACCCTGCAAGCAATACAAATAGGATGACCCCACATGACCACAAATCAGCCGTTGATCCGTCGTAGCCTCTATCGTTAAGGACCTGATCAGGGGAAGAGAGCAGATTATATGGTGTCTTAGAACAATGAAAGGCAGAAAGAAATCATGTAAAATTCTTGATCAAGGATGAGTTTGGCCAAGCAAACTGTACATGCAGGTCCACCTTTTGGTGACCAAAGTCTTTCATATGGGTGGGCCACATGGAGAATATCTCATCCATAGACGATACTAACCGTCTGAATCTGGGCCCCATTAAACATTGACAGTTGTAACCAAGGTATTCAAAACTGGTTATGGCCGTTACAGGAAGAAAAAAAAAAGGCCGTAAAGGCCTTGTAACAGTCCCATAACGGCCTTGCAATGATCATGTAACAGATTTTTCAAAAAAATAAAAAAGGGCCGTAATGGCCGATACAGGGACTGTAACGGCCGTTACGGCCCGTATCATAACAGTAACGGTGGTGGCCGTTACGGCCACCATTACCGTTTTGGAACACCTTGGTTGTAACTGTCCAGTGTTCATTTTCATCTGATGGATAGGAGGATAGGGGAGATATTGGGGCATGGCCCATTCTGTGATGGGGCCCACCAGATCATTGGTTAATGTTTCCAAAGGAGGGCACCACAAATACCATTGCTGGACCAGAGAGAAAATTTTGGTGTCTCTCAGTCAAGCATCATGTTACATATCTAACTCATTATCAGTAAGAAAAGTTATTTGCACCTCTGGAGCAACATAGTTTGGTGTTCCACATGTCGTATGAAGCAAGCCGTCATCCTGCAAGGAGCCACATCAAAAGTCAGAACTGAGTTATGTCTGCTTCATATCAAAGCAATGAAAATAAAATTTGTTCAATGAATTACGGACTCCGCTTCATATCAAAGCAAAAAAGCTCCCCATAATCACGCATTATAAACTCTTTATACCATTGAAAGGCCAAGATCTTAAGAGTAATTAGGTCATTTAGAAAGGCACTATGCCATTTCAGTGAAGCCATTAGGCTAGCAGAATGACCCAATGGTGGAAAAGAGCATTCTTTTCTTTGAGGTTTGCTAGACCTACATGTGCGACTCTACCCAAGCAGCTTATACATGTGGTGCACATGCCAACATGGAATGCATGTGGGACATCACATCTATCAATAATGGGTGCCTTGATGTGAAGGGCGTCTGATGCACAAAACAGGTCAGTCCAGTCATTAGGTGGGCCACACATGTATGATTGAATCTAAACCACTGGAGAAGTTTCTAGGCCCCATCCACTATCAGATAAGATTGAATTTTGAATGAGTAAAAGGATTTGAGGCCCCAACCACTGATTTCAAACAGGATAGGTGGCTGATGTGGAATTACTGGACTTTTGCACCAGATCATCTGCAGTTGAGGCCCACCTTATTCACAGATCAGATGTCCCATTCATGTGCTATGTTAGCACATGTATTACATGTGACAGTGCCTCCACTGGAGCATGCATTGCAGCATTGAATGCCGAGTCATCTGTGGCTTTCTAGTTTTTACTTGTCTTATTTAATGTGAACTGACAAAGGAGGTTTGCTAATTCCACACACATTTGGGAGCTGTACATATCCACATGCAGGTGCATGTGTCATAATGCAACACGTGTATGAGATCTGAGGTTTCAATCAGGTGAGACACAATGTTAGATCTTATAGCATGAAAAAAGGTCATTCCCCACCTCAGGTGACCCACAACATACCAAACCAAATGGGTGGCTAAAAATTTGAAACATCAATCATTGTTCGAAGTATCCCTAATATTATCGAAATATCTCCAATATTATCCGTGTCTCCAACTTAGTGATACCAATAACATTGGTAGCGATACCGATAACATTGGTAATATCAAAACTTCCAAGTATCAATGATGTATCGCTAAGTATTGCCAATGTATTGATATCACCAATGTATTGCCAATATTTTCACCTGTGTAAATTCTAGGTGTCACTTGCATTGCCAATGTATCGATATCATCAATGTATCACCAATACTTTCGACCATATAAATTCTAGGTGTCGCTTGTTTCGCCAGTGTATCAGCGATATTTCGATAATATCGCCAATATATATCGCTATTGCCAAATTTCTGTTTATTAAAAAAAAAAAAAAAATCCATTTCAAAATTTTTATGGGCACATGGTTGTATGCGGTGTTCAATTTGCCGACGATAATATTGATAATATTTTGAGGTTTCAAAAAAAAAAAATGATAATATTGTGATATTATCGTTACTACAACATGGACAATATCGAGACTACAATCTTTCGTTTCATTTCAAGTTGTTAATGATTTCTTAGCAAAATATCATGTTGTGTCGATATTTTGAAATATCGATAGATATTTGGATGGTTAGATGAATGGTTGGATGAATAGATGGGATGGTTGTATGGATAGATGGGATGGTTGGACTGATTTCTTATGACAACATGTGATTTTAGGCCCTCATTAAATGGAAACTTATTATGTATGCATTCTTTTTGCAAATTTTTTATTCCTAAATATGCAATTATATGTATTTTAGCAACTCTTGGAGTTTCACTAAAAAATTCCACCATTTCCCCATGTTTTCCCAATGTTTCCCCGCATTTCTGGTTACTAGTGATACCGATATTGTTTCTGCATCCCTGGCAAGCGAAACTTGTAGCAATATCGATATTTCAAACACTGACATTAATTTACTTTGTACATTATGGCCCACTTTAAAAGTTAAATTAACTAACATTTTAGGCCAAGGATCTAAGCAATTATTTCCAACCTTATGCATAGCTCAAATCTCACACACGTGTTTCAACATGCACCCAGATCTAGATGAGCATGGAATATGCAAACCTTGACAAGGGGGAGGTTCCACTAGAAAAATGCTAAGCATTTTATAGGATAGCACCTGGGCCAGGTTGCGCCGACTTGTGTCCAAGTCCAGCCCATGACCAATGACCTGCCTCCAGGCCAAGCCCAGCCCATGAACTAAGGAATTGTGCTTGTTCCAGGCCCTCCGGACAAATATCCAGCTCTTCAATGTTAAATAAGTCAGGCCAGTATGGCCTACTTGTCGGGCCTTCAGGCAAGATGGAAATGCAGGTCCAGCCCAATTAGCTATCATGCCTAAAATTCATGCCCAGACCCAATCAATGGGCCCCATGGCTCAGCCCAAACCTGGCCCAAGGTGGCTGGACTAGAGGCATGCCAGCCCAACCCAGTTGCCAACCTAGTGTTTGTCATTCTGCAGTATGCTAGCGCAAAGGCATGTAATAGCAGTTATGTACTTGGAGAATTTATAGGGTATTGAGTGGCTTGAGCCTCAGCAATGTACTACCCTCTGATCTGGCATGTAGGGCCCATTGCTTCGTGATCCAGGCCATTGAACTAATGGACCCCACCATGGACCATGACCTGAAAAGTCCCAAATTGAAAGATATGAGACCTTCAATTGACGGTTAGTAAACAATACAACTATAGTCCGCAGTCAAAGGAAAAAAAAGAAAAAGAGGCAAAAGTTCCATGGCTAGGATATTCCAATCAGGGAGCTTCATTGAGGCACAGTGCATCCACAGTGGTGTCATTCCGAAATGGTCTGAATCAATAAACAACAGGCCCCACGTGGACAGAATTGAAAGTCACAACTGTGTGGTTCAGCAGCCTACAATTCCTTATCAGATTATAGTGGATAGTATCAGAACCTGCATGCATTGCAGCAACACCCCACCCGCATGCATTTCCCCCCCCCCCCCACAAAAAAAAAAAAAAAAAAGAACTAAAGAAAAAAGAAGGTTTTTTTGCATCGTATGGTTATTATTACCCTCACTTGACGGGAGAGTGCACTTAATCCGAAATCGGAAACTTTGAGGTTTCCACATATATCAAGCAGTAAATTCTCTGGCTGCAAGAAATGCCAAGTATAAATGTGAGTCTTCTGCTAAAACAGCCAGAACATCCTGATACAAAATCAGATACATGGACTGTGGCATGTAAGTAAAAGGTTTACCTTTAGGTCTCTGTGGTACACACCTCGGCTGTGGCAATAATCAACGGTGTTGATAAGCTGTTGGAAATACCTTCGCGCTTCGTCCTCTTTCATCCGTCCATGGTTTACCTTCATGATCAAGAATTTCCACACACCAATTACTAATGCACAGTACAAGACCATGAAAATTGCTAAGCCCATGCATTGCTACATGAAGCTGGCCAGATGTGCCCACCAGGCGCATGTGGAGATATCTGAGCTATGAATCAGGTCGGTCCCATACATGATCTGGCCCAAAAATCGGGCTGGTTGGCTCATCATGTGGGATCACATAAGTGAAAAAACAATAGACACTTCAGAAAAAAGGACAACAGTCCACAGTTTGAGTACCCATGTGGGATGCCTGATAAGGGGACCGAACTGATTTTGAGCAGGTTATCCACTCAGTGGGGCCTACTACATGCATGGGTCAGATGTCCCACTAGCATGTCAGGTTGGTATGCATCACCACATGCGGAAGTCCATGTAAGAGGTGCTTGAGGGCATTGAAAAGATCATGAGACTATATGGGGTAAAGGGATTATTTCATTCCCCCCAAGGGGTCTACTGAAGAAGTATAATACACTGCTCGGTCTGAGATTTTTTACAATACGATCAGGTTTTCGGTTTGTATAGATGGAGCCCAAACCTTTGATATAGTTCGATCCACTTTGGATGGCACCAAAAATCTCCCAGATGAGAAATCCTAGCCCTTAAATGTGTGCAGCAATAGATAGTTGAGTATTAAAGTACAGTAAGGGTGCACATTCAACCAAAAAGGGCTAAATATTCGATGGCTAGGAGCTCCCATCTGGGTAATTTAGAAACTATCGAGCTGCACATTTTATAGAACCTTTATACCGAATACAATGACCAATAAAAACATCAACACCAAGCAAATCTGGATCACCAATTGGCAGGCGGGCCCCACTTGTCCAAATATTGTGCATTTCCCCGGTTTGAGGTTCATATCAGAGTTCATTTTGCCTATGTCAGGACTCAGGATCCCAGCATGTCACCTCACCAGGGCCCACATGCTGAGATGGTTCATCAATTCCATGCTCCATGGGCCACAGTTTCAGAAAAAAAGTGATTCAGACCATGACTATCTGGAAATGAATTTACAACATTGAAAAAAAAAATTTCAATGGCTCTGATTCAACTCCAAAAAATCAAAGGTCGGCATCATCATAGAAGCTCGATCATGGGACAATAGCTTCTTTATGGTTAGAACTGAGGACATGGACGGTTCAAATCATAGGATCATCTCAGTATGTGGACCGCACAGGTGTGTCACATGCTAAGATCCTGATTCACAACAGAGGCAAAATGAACTCGTTCATATAAGTCCCCCAAAATGACATGCATTGCTCCAACATAGACATGGGTGTTAAAATTCGTTAAGCGGAAATTTCAACTCACAATTTTGTCAAAGAGCTCACCCCCCGTAACAAACTCAAGAACAATAAAGATTTTTGTCTTGCTCCCCATCACCTGAAGATAAGAGGACTATATTTCAGTAGAACGCAAAAACCAAACATGGCTCAGATCGGAGCAATTCAACTTGCCCAAGTCATGACTGCTTTTCAAAGTAGAGGTGTTATACCATGCTTGGCCCCAGCTACCTTCTCATTCAGGCCAGCATTCCTCAAACAGGAGGCCCACCTTTCAGTAATATTGATTGTTCATCTGGTTAGTGTGGGATGGGTGATGGACAAAACTTTTCGCCACCAAATCATCCCAGCCACTGATATCTGGACTTTTCACCATTGCATATGGGCCGTTCGATGTTTCTCTGTAGCCATCCATTTGCAGCTGGGATTGTCTCACAGGACAGTTCTCTTACAGCATCTCCCATCATGATGGGGATTGCCAGATGAACAATCTATATCACTAAAAAGATGGGCCTCAGAAGCACGGAATGCCAGCCTGAGCGAAAACGACAGGTAATTAAGTCTGAGCACTGAAGATTTCCTCCTCAAAGTAACATAAGTGAGACAAAGCTTAAGAAAGTATACCTCATATAGGCGAACAACATTGGGATGCTTTATTAGCTTCATTATGGCAATTTCCCGCTTTATCTGCCCAAACACATAGAAGGTTGCCTTAGAAAAGAAAAGGTTGAAACATAATGTTCTTCACACTTATACAGTTTCATCACGAAATCCTTTCTTTTGAGTGTGAATGTACTGATGCCAGAGATATCCATGAAACAATTGATATGAGAGAGAGAGAGAGAGAGAGAGAGAGTTCAATCATAAGGAAATTTTCCATTGGATGGGTAAGGCCCGCCATCGATGACTGCTATGGTACCATTCATCGTATATATTTTGGAAATATTTCACAAGGAAAATTTCCATTACATGAGTAAGGCCCACCATCAATGGCTGCTACGGTACCATTCCATTATATATATTTTGGAAATATTTCAAACTAGAAGATCCTAACCCTTCAATCTTTGGCTGTTTTCTGTCAAAAGAGGACTGATTCTGAATTTTTATTAACTGTCATTTTATAGGCCACTGATCAGAAAAGGCTCGGATATGCCATCTGGGAGATCCACGGTGGGGCCTATTGAATCAATAGTCCAGACCACTGAACCATGGGCAGCACATTCATGGAATTCTGCACCTCGGCAAGGACTCAACAGTCCCTCTTGATTCAACCATCAAATAGGAAACCCAACTCCAAACTCATGAGAAAATTATGAATATTCAAAATGAACAGAACGGCAAGGATGACTGAGATTCGGAAAGAAACCTGTTCAACCATCTTGTGTTTGAGAACCTTCTCCTTGTCAAGGATCTTGATAGCAACAGGCTCGCCCGTCTCAGAATTCTTTGCAAACTTCACCTTCGCAAATGTTCCTTCCCCGATCGTCCGGCCCACCTCATACTTACCCACGCGACGCCTAACCTTATTTCCATTCATTGTCACCTTATACCACTTAGTAGCTTTTCTCCTTGAGATTAATCACTCGCTTCTAGAAATTCCGTTCTCAAATCCACACAAGGTCCCTGATGCAAGTACCCATGACAAAATATAAATCAACGCTGACCACACAATTTCCGCAAACATCATAAACAATCAGGCTACATTTCAAAACCGGATACCAAGGCCAACACAATAGGCTAGATCCTGACCCAATTACAAGTGCAATTTTTTTTTGGGATTTCCCACACAGACCTCACTTGCTATTTGGGGCAGAAAAGGTGGGAAAACAGGAGCTTGCTCAATGTGCGTCCCAGTTTCCACGCTGCCCAGAATGACAGCCTACCTCGTTGGCTAAGAAGTCACGTGGACTGTGATTTGGTGGCTCATCCAAACACACCCTTAGGGGGCGTTTGGATGCACTATCAAGTGGAACCAACCGAATTGCAATTTCCTTAGCATTCATACCGAATGCCTCGACTTCAAGTTACAATTACGTCAACTTTCGAGCTGTGCTGAAAAGGAACATAACCATATTACTGTTTGGTTGTCATAGCCTCAAACTCAATGCTTGGAATTCAGTTCACTTGTGCATCCAAACACACCCTTAGAACCCAACTCAAGTTTCAGAACATGAATTCCAACATGTAAACCATCAAACACATCAAATTCCCAAACCCAAAGAGTAGTTCCAAAATTCATACCTGGAGCAACTTCCAAATCATTAGTACAGAAAGTAGTATTGAGATATGAAAAATAAACATTTAGAGTACAGCACATACTGCAAAGTAATTCAAGAAACCTGACTTTAGCCATGGAAACTTGAAATTCACCATTTTACTTTTCATACCCCAAAATCCAACGGAATTAAGATCTGACAGAACCATCTAAATCAAAATCACAAAAACCAATATCAAGCATGAAAACCCAAACATCTGAACTTATATTCCAAATCACCAAAAGAAACAGAAAATCCAATCGTAACAAAGACTGGACTAAACAAAACTGCCACCAACTAAAATAAACATTTCCAGCCAGTATAGAAAAAAATAGCCAGAAGCAACATTACAATTTCGAATTCAAAGCCACCAATCTGCCTTTAATAGCACAGATCGGTAATACAATTTATCAATCACCACAAGAATAACAAAAGCATATATTCTCGATTCCATAGAGAATGGAACATATAAAGACTCCAAAATTATCAGTTCAAGACTCAACATTAAAGTCAATATCTAATCACAGACAATCCCATTCCCAAATAAAACTCCGAAATGTTCAGATCCCAAAAATCAAGGAAAGAGTTATATAAGTAAAATAGCTTAATTTCTAGATTTAAAATAGCTTAAGCTGTAGATTCCAGTATGCAACAGACAAAAAGCCCAACATTTTCAAATTTAAAATGCAACAACCACCTAAACTAATCCAGCAAATACTGCAAACCCAGAAAGAAGATTCCAACATTTAAATCCCAATTTTGCAAAAATCCAAATCCAGCTATGGAAATTGGAAACTCCCACACGACAAAATTCTGCTATAATAGCTTTCAATCCAATACCAGACCTAGTAACTGCCTAGGTCCAACTTCAAATAAAAAAATCACCGACCATCTCAAGATCCCTATCACCAAAAAGCCCAGATTAACGACCAACTGTTTAAGAGCTGCTTAAATGGTCGCATGAGTATGGATATTCAATCGTATTCAATTCAATCAAGAGGTGGCTAGCTCCACTAATTTCACAATGAGGTGTGGAGCCCCGAAACTGCAATTGACATCGTTTGAAGTTTGCCACAGAAATCGGAATTGAAATTAGGGGTTTGGTTGAATCAGAACAGCGCCACCCCCACTTTGGTCATATCCTATAGCATGAATTGAATGACTTGCGATTCGGTTCAACACGCCCTTATATTCCAAAAACAATTCAATTGAATTGAATTGCAATAATTTAATTCAATGAAGTAAGGGTTAGCTCCGTTGATTTCACAATGAGCGGTGCAACTTTCTGACCCCATAAACAGGAAAAAAGAAGAAGAAGAAGAAGAAGAAGAAGGAAAGAGGCAAAAACAGAGCCCCTACAATTCAAATTCACCCACTAACCGGCAACCCCAAAATTCCTGACTTAAAAAAAATACCTCCCAAATCCTTCCCGCCAAACAATCTCCGTCTAGAACCCCAGAAACAGCAAAAAATCCAGAGAGAGAGAGAGGAGAAACACAGCCTCTGCAATTCAAATTCAGCAATAAACTAACAACCCCAGAATTCCAAACTCAAGAATACAGCTCCAAAATCCTCCCAGCCGAAAAACCCGTAGTAAAACCAACCTTTCAATCTCAGGAAAAAAAAAAAAAAAGTGGAAAGAAAGAACACCGACCCTACGATTCAAATTCACCTGGAAACCAAATACATCCAATATCTCAAACTTCAAACCCACATCCAAAATCCCTACCTCCAAACACCCCACATAAAAATAAAAAAAATAATAATCGTTCAGACTCCAATGCAAAAAACCAATAAAAATAGCATAAACATGAGAGAGAGAGAGAGAGAGAGAGGAAGAAGAAGAAGAGTTATCTCCCAAGGACCTGATGAGAAGAATGAAGGGTGGTGATTGAAGTGGCTTTTGAGAAATGTTGGGATTGTCGTGAGGAAGAGAGAGACAACAAGCATGGCTGATGATAGATGTGCAGTAATAGCAGAAGAGAGAGAGAGAGAGAGAGAGAGAGGCTGCGTATGGGCCCCGTCCCCGTCATTTTCTCAGTGTACGGACGCCATCCAGCACCTCCCTCCACAGAACAAACACATGGCCTCATCCGCTCTCTCTGTCCACACGCCATGCCCGCTGTCGGAGGTGGATTCGGCACACTGAGTAAATTCTGTGGGGCCCACCGTGATTTATATATTTCATCCACGCCTTCCATCCGTTTTATCATATCATTTTATGCCATTAGC